>NC_031502.1:13668133-13760935 GCF_000237925.1 Schistosoma mansoni | reverse complement strand
GACCTGAAGGTCGAATCCACAAGGCGGTTGAGCAACGTCATGAGATGCAGTCCCATGGTAACCGGTGACCACCAACAGGTACATACGTCATTTGTTCCTTCAGGATACAGTGATCTTGAGTGCTGTTAAAGGTATGAGGGCGGTTATCACTTCGCGGTTGCCCACACCGTAGAAGAGTGCTTCTGAAGGTACCTTAAAAAGAAATTGGGTTGGGGGTGGTCTTAGTGACCCGAAAGCGTGAGCGCAGTACCCAAGGGACAACTGTCTGTGGTCAGTCACACACGACCTTTCTATGAGTTATTTTAGTGTTAGCTCCGTACTTGTTGAGACCTTATCGCCGGAGACAGATATACGTGAGACAAGGAGGTGTGCATTTCTATGGTTCATATTTTCTAACCCCATCCCTCCTTGTGAGAAGGCAGCATTGCTTTTATGCTGGTTGTCTGAAAGAAACATCTTACTCCCGTCACACCTCTGTAGTCAGCAGTACAACTTCGCCCTCGGACCTTGGGTTTACTGCTTTTAGTTTTACCGCTCTTCCACCGTCCTGTCTGGCATGGTAAGACCTTGAGGAACGATTGTTCCAGCCAGCATAGCTCGATTGGATCATCACGATAGGCAAGCCCGACCACCACGTCAAGGTAGCAGCAACGGTCGGGATTTATGCTGGTTGTCTGAAAGAAACATCTTACTCCCGTCACACCTCTGTAGTCAGCAGTACAACTTCGCCCTCGGACCTTGGGTTTACTGCTTTTAGTTTTACCGCTCTTCCACCGTCCTGTCTGGCATGGTAAGACCTTGAGGAACGATTTCCCCAGCCAGTATAGCCCGATTGGTTCATCACGATAGGCAAACCCGACCACCACCTCAAGGTAGCAGCAACGATCGTGAAAGGATACTGGAGCCCACGTGCATCGTTAGTTTGGAATCAGGGTTTTCCAACTCCCCTAGGTGGACTCTTCGTGTTCGCCAACCCGGTTGAAGCGCCGGACATTCGCTCTCCATCCTCTCAACTTCGTAAACAACACCCCCGCTGCGAGAAAGTAGTAAGACTTCCCTGACAGCGGATGCGTGTGCGTAGCCATGTGAGAGCATTTCAAGAGAGAGAGAGAGCCAACTCCCCTCACCCTCAGCCGTACCAGAGCAAAAAATAAATATATACCACACAAATGAAGTAGAACTGTGAAAATAGGGGGGAGTATAATGTGGAAAGTAAGATGAAATTAGAGAAACAGCTTAGCAAGAATACAACCAGAAAGAATTATTTAAGTGGGTTACATACATTTTCTGAAGTGTAAAAAAGAGACAACGCCTGGTCACCATTGGTTTCCGTTCTGAATCATGTCCGAAGACGTCTCAAGCCACTGAGATGTACTATCTCTAGAACCCTGGGGTGGTTGTAACGGACCGACAACTGTCAGTCCGGCAGTTGTCTTTTATATTACAGTAATTTATAAGTCATCTCTCTGTTCTGCCCTCGTTGCTCCAGAGTCTGTAATTAATTCCCCGTGTGGAAGTCTCGGAGATGACATTCGCAATACATAGCCAAGCAGCCGAAACCAGCACTTCAGGATAATGGTACCCACTGAATTATCGGCGCTGGGCTCTAAGTGTCAAACCTCATTAACGACATAGATTTGAGTTTCCTATTTGGCCTACAACTACGGGCGTCTCGAAACCAAAGACGAACTCCTGATTAATATAACTTTAAATAAGAAAGACTTAGTGGAGATTTAAGACTTTACTAATCATAAAAAGTTTGTTTAGTTATACTTGGTAAATTTCTTTCTGTATTAACAAGATTACTATACCAAAGAATTGGATAGAAATCTGTTCTTTTTCTGGACAATAAGAATCCTAAATTTTACCAAGTGTTTCGCAGAAACAAAACTGCATTTGGAATTATTCGTAAGACACTAATATTGTCAATTACCTCTACATAAACGTGTGCAGCTATTATAAGATTTGCGTCCAGTTAGCAGTATATTTTTGCTCAAAAGACATAAACAGGGAAGTCTGAGAGGAATAGTCTGTTTTTCAGTCAAAAAATCTGGAAGAGAATAAACAGAGAAAACGTGAGCTGGTGACTCAGAGTACATACAAATCACATTTAGATACTGTGGTATATAAAGGTGAAGGCAGTGGTTTACTTGACTTAATAGCTATAGATAAAGCAAAGCTGTGAAGGAACTCTCAATTGGACTCTGGTTACTTTATCAGGAGGACCTGACCAAACCTCAAGTTTGGGTGGATAAGAATAGACTAGCAACTCCCAAACCCCCACCTGTTGCTCTCCTAGGGCTATTGCCAGTCACAAGCAGGGGTAATGGAGGAGAGTTGGGTATAGGATCAGATAACCCATCCCGTAGAAAACTGTAGCGTGTACGGCGAGACCATAATTTATGGACAACTTTGAAAGAATCTTAGGTGACCTTGAAAAATATAAGCCAATCAGCAAACAGCCAGTATACAGTAGAAATTTATTATTAAAGTGGACACGCTTCTTTTATGTGGTCCAAAAACTTAACAAGGTTAGAAAGAGGTTCAAAGGTTTTAAAATCGTAATGCATAACGTAGAGGAACTCATCCATATGGCTCCATAATGGTCGGTCTCTGGAGCCATGATAAGGTCACAAATACTCTCCCAACCTCGACCACGTAGCTTCAACATTGTTTGTGTGTACCCCAGTTGTGTAAGTTTGTCATTTTTATTACGCATACATCCCTACAATACTCATACCATTGAACAGCCGAAGCTTCAGTAACATCTGAAGATATTTTGGCCAATGTTACTGGTGACTTCTTCCTCCAACATATAATACATCGAAGGACAACATCACGGTAGTCCGCACAAGGTCTACAAGTCATTTGATTACCGCAATTACAAATAAAGGAGCTTCTTAGTCGTCCCATTTATTGCAGCCGCTTAATCGTCACGTCTTCACTAAAATTCTATATGAACCAATCGTATACGAGCATCAGGTACTGGAATTGGCGCCGTGACCTTAAATCCGTCAAGCGCTTCTGATTGTCTCGTCCGTAAATTATAGTATCGCCACACGTATTATGAGCGTTGACTTAGAAGCAGGTGCGATCTGAAACAACATCAGAACAGTCAGAACCGGTAAATGCCTCAGAAGTAAGAACGTGGTGTACTGACAACGCAGATATATATTTTAAAATTGAAAGACGCGGTCCGAGTAAAAAAAGGAAAACTTATTACAAATTAGTTTAATCCAAGGTACTTCAGGTTCAGTCTACGTAGGGCTTGTTCCTCTTCGTCCACTACGCTTGATCTTTGCTGCCACGAAATAAGAAAATCAGACTCGCATGAGTAACGTCGCATGTAATGACTAACAATACTGACACAAAAAAAACTCCCAAAAAAGCGCTAACCATTCAAACCCCGCCATTCTGGTTCAAGGTTCATTAATCAGAAGGACTGTGACACCTCATGCTAAAAGCCGGGATTCTTTGGAAATCACAAGGCTGATGCCACTTCCAACAACCAGAGCAATTAGTTTTTAAAGGTAAACGGAATGTTAGGATAATGTGAGATCCGGAAGGACCAGAGAAATAGCAACGGAAATGAGGGGGGATACGACTTGACAGTGCTCAGAATCAGTGAAACGCATTGGACCCAAGCTGGACAGCAAAAGCTAGGTACGGAAGAGGTGCTGTTGTATTCTGGCCACGAAGATAAAAATGCTCCACACACTCAGGGAGTTGTTGATGCTGTCATAAGGAGCACGTAAAGCACTTGTAGTACGGCAATCTCATGGATTCAGGATCATCAAAGCATTATTTTTAAAAAGAAGGAAGGAATCACAACAAATGCTATCCAATGTTGTGCACCCATCAATCATAGCAGTGACGACGATAAAGATCAGTCCCATGAGAGACTACGATCGATCATAGCGAACTGCTGAATAAACGAACTAACCATCCTGATGAGGAACCTAAACCCCAAATTCGGAATGAAAAACACTTGGTATGACGATAACATGGGACGATATGTAATGACTAGGAGAAAGGAGCCAGAATGGTGACAGATTTGGAAACCTATGTGCATTCAAAAAACTGGTTATAAGTGGCACAACAGTCCCCACAAACGCACACACAAAGCCATATGGGTCTCACTGAATCACACTACACAGAACCAGATCGATCATATTTGCATCAATAAAAACTTCACAACGTCACTGAAAGATGTAAGAACCAAGAGAGGTTTTGACATAGCTTCAGACCACCACCTGTTAGTTTCCAAGATGAAACTGAAGCTGAGGAAGCATTAGACAGCTGGACAAACAGCATTACAAAGGTTCAATACAGCCTTCCTACAAGATACTAACACACTCAACGAATTCAGGATCACTCTCAACACCAGGTTTCAAGCTTAACAGGATCTACTGAAACAACAAGAAACTACAATGGAGGCCAACTGGAAAGTGATAAAAGAAGCACTAACTTCAATGTGTCAGGAGGTTCTAGGACGCAAGAAGCATCATCATCATCGTCATACGGAATGGATCTCTATCGAAACCCTGGACAGGATTCAAGAAAGGAAGAACAAGAAGACAGCAATTAACAACAGTCGAACAAGAGCAGATGAAGTCAGAGAACGAGCTGAATACACTGAAGCAGACAAACAAGTTAAGAGGAGCATTAGAGTTGACAAACCGAAATACGTGGAAGATCTAGCAACGCAACGAAAGCGGAATAAGCTGCAACAAAAGGAAATATGAAACAACTATATGACACAACGAAGAAACTCGTAGGGAAATATGGTAAACCAGGGAGACCGGTCAAGGACAAAGAAGGCAAGCCAATCACTGACATTCGATAACAGAGCAACATATGTGTAGGACCCGTAGGGAAATCTTGAATAGGTCAACTCCATTGAATCCACCGGACATCAAAGCAGAACACACACCCTCCTACAGATGTCATTTCACCAACGATCGGAGAAATCAGGATGACCATCAGACAAATCAAGAGTGGGAAAGCAGATGGACCTGACAATATACCAGCTGAAGCTGTTAAGTCAGATATAGAAGTAACAGCAATTATGCTTCACCGTCTATTCAGTAAGATTTAGGAGGAGGAACAAGTGTCGACGGACTGGAAAAAGGGACACCTCATCAAGATACCAGAGAAAGGAGATCTGAGCAGATCATCGTTGAACAATTAACCGAGTCGAACTCGTCACTGTTCACCAACTACCTTAACTTTGAGAAAGCATTTGACAATGTGGATAGGAGATCATCATGGAACCTTCTTCCACTCTATGGTGTGAGCAGCCGAGAAAATCGTCAACATCATCCGGAATTCACAGGACGGACTACAGTGCATAGTCGTGCATTGAGGACAGCTGACAGACGCATTGCAAGTGAAGACCAGTGTAAAACAAGGTTGCCCATCCTCGCCCCTTGTCTTTCTTCTGGTTGAGACTGGGTTGTGAAGATCTCCACATCTGACAGGAAGCATGGAATACAATCGATAGCTTGCATGAAACTAGACAACTCGGGCTTCTCAGGTGGCCTGGCCCTTCTATCCCATACACACCAACAGATGCAGGTGAAGACAACCAGTGTATCGGAATCCTCTGCGTCAGTAAGCCTCAACAAACACAAGGTCCCTAAGTACAACACACTTGGAGAAACTCTGGAAGAAGTGGAAACTTCCACTTACCTGTGTAGCATCATCGATGAATGTGGAGGTTCCTATGCAGACGTAAAGGCGAGGATTGTCAAAGCAAGGACAGCATTCCTATTGTCGAAGAACATATGGAACTCAAAACAACTGTCAACCAATATCAAAGATTTAGCTGGAGGAACAAGTTCCGATGGACTGGAAAGAAGGATACCTCATCAAGATACCAAAGAAAGGAGATCTGAGCAAATGTGAGAACTATAGAGGCATCACACTACTATCAGTGCCAGGAAAGGTTTTCAACAGTGTTAGATGAAAGGTTCAGTAGGCACATAGCTTTGAGATCAACAGACCGGATTCCGTAAGGATCGGTTGTGCACAGACCAAATTGCGACATTACAGATCATCGTTGAACAATCAGTTGAGTGGAATTCGTCACTGTTCATCAACTTCATTGACTATAAGAAGGTGTTTGACAGTGTGGACCAGAGAACATTATTGAAACTCCTTCGACACTATGGAGTTCCTGAGAAGATTGTCAACATCATCCGGAACTCATACGACGGACCACGGTGCAAAGTGGTGCACGGAGGACAGTCGGCAGATATGTTTCCAGTAAGGACCGGAGTCAGACAAATCTATCTACTCTCCCTCTTTCCCTTTCTTCTGATGATTGACTGGATTATGAAGAACTCGAGGATTCCGATGAGAAGCACAGAATACAGTGGACATTTCGGAAGGAATTTTAAGATTTGGACTTCGCAGATGACCTAGCCTACCTATGCCGTACACACGAACAAATACAGACGAAGACAACTAATATAGCAGTAGCCTCTGCATCAATAGGCCTCAACATACACGAAGGAAAAAGCAAGATTCTCAAATATAACACGGTGAACACCAAGCCAATCATACTTAATGGATAAACTATGAAAGATGTAGAAACAGTCACGTACCTGGGAAGCATCATCGATGAACAAGGAGGATCTGATACAGACGTGAAGGCGAGGATTGACAAAGCAAGGACCACATTTATACTATTAAAGAACATATAGAACTCAACACAACTCTCAACCAATATCAAGGTGAGAATCTTCAGTGCGAACGTCAACACAGTTCTCTGTACGTATCTGAGGGTTGGAGAGCCACCAGAACCGTCATAATAAATGTACAAGTATTTATCAACATTTGTGTACGCAAAATACTTAATGTACGTTGCCAGGTTAACATCGGCAACAACTTACTGGTGTAGAGGACAAATCAGCTTCCAGCTGAAGAGGAAATTAGGAAAAGACGTTGGAAGTGGATCGGACATACACTGAGGAAATCACCGGACTGGATCACGAGGCAAGCCCTAACTTGGAATCCGGAAGGGAAGCGGAAAAGAGGAAGGCCAAAGAACACATTACGCCGGGAAATAGAATCAGATATGAAAAGGATGAATGTTAACTGGAAAGGATTGCTCAGGATAGAGTTGGATGGAGAATGCTGGTGGACGGCGTATGCTCCTCGACGACGGGTAAGTAAATAGCACACTGAAACACTCCTACACTGATGAACCAGATGGTATTCCGGCTAGCATGCTAGAAATTAGAGGTGATGATCTGTGTGTTTTACTTCACAAACTATTTGCGATATCACTCTCTCTAGTGTGTTACTATACTGCCCGCAAAACTACGCATCAATAATAATAAATTACACTCAAATAACAGTCTTTACCACAACCTTATATCCTTCTGGAACATTCAAGGCATTAATGATGGCACGTGTCTCGAGGTGGATGAAAAGAAACGGCGAGAAGCAAAGCAGACGATGTTAGCGTCTATTGAAGTTGAGTCATTTGTGGTGGAATAGTGAAGGTATGACTACTTAGCCTAATTATCTTTTATCAAGGTACTTTTTGAGCAAGAGCGTCCTAATAGGTTAAAGAAAACAAGCGTGAATAAAATATGAGTGAATAGAGAAATGTACAAATGGAGGTCGTCCAAAAATGAATCGAAACTATACGTTTACGTGTAGTTTTAAAATATAGTACTGAAAAAAATGTTCCGATACACAAATGACTATCTCCCATTTTTGTTCAAGCTATTTCAGCTCATTTTGATTTTTATTGATTTTATAGGGTCATGAGCAGGCCTCGTTTGTTGCGAGTCGTCTAGTTTTGCTCGTAATAGGATCACTCAGTAGGAAGTGAAACTAATTCAACGTCATAAACACGATTTAAAGAGGTATTCTGCATAATAAATTAGCATCAATACCATTGTTTCGTGACATCCCACTTGACCATAAGGAGCCGTAATTCAACAACATGTTCAGCCTTACAAACATGAGTGGATTGAACTTATCTCCCCATCATTATGTTTGCTGGTCAGTAACGCCACGCTCCCTCCTTTTTTGATGTTAGGCCCTTTGACGTTTGTGGTTAGTATGAATACAGCTCTAATGCAAGCTCCTTGTTGGAACACACTGTCTATACTAGTTCCATGTTACAAGCAAATCAGATGATTAAAGCTTCTGTATTGAGGGTTAGACATCCTTTCGTTGTATCATACTGCATGACAATAACTAATGGCATTAGTTTTAAAAAACTGGTCAGATTATGTGTGGTTTAGAGATGGTCAGGATGAATGGCAAATCAGGGAATATGTAAGGCTTTAGGATTGTAAAATTTTCAGAGTAAGAAAACAAAATATTGAGCCACTTACATGAATTTACGACATTATGAACTTCTTTTGATCGATCATAGTTGATCATCATCCGTGAGATTAGTAAAATAGCTGTCTAATTGTGATAGAAAGAAAAGGGAATGACATTTAGGAAGAATAATGATAATTTAACCATTAGAGAGATTCGGAATCTGAAAATAAGGAGTAAGAGCGTGACAGCATGACTAAATGATTATTGCACAAGAATTTATATTAGTAACAAGTTTTACTCGGTATCCTATTACGTAAATTTACGTGTATTTACCCAAGTGGATGTGAAATTTTTTTAATTAATGGTTTACTTCAGAGGTTGGTATTATCATGCTTAAACCCTCTAACTTGGTGTTATATTTTCTCAAAGATTTTCTTTTCCTCTGTTCCTTCTAAATAAATATTATTCTTAAGAATCCGAAGTATGTAATTAAGACAATATCTTAGGCTATATTCATATTAACTTCTCAGACTCGTTTTATCTTCATTATGTGTGTGTGACTCATACATATTGATATTTGATCATCCTTTGCACCTAATTGAGACTTTCATAGCATCGCTCCAAACCATTACTGCATAAGCACTTATTCTACCATCATATCTTACTGCGGTAATAAGTTTTATTCTTATTTATTTATTTACTTACAATCTTTCTCGCCTCTCATTTTTGTTATTTATTTAGAGGCACATACGTAGTCGTTTATTCTTGTTCTGTGTTCACAAACATGCTCATTAAACTATTTACGTATTCCGCGTTTTCGTCATTTCTATTGCCTTATTTTCTCCCTTTCCTTCTTCAAAACCAACTACATACTCTTCTCAATTACACAGAGCCTGACTTATTATTATTCTATTATCAATATTATTTTCTTCCTCATCCTATCATTCTTTTTATTTAAATATAGTAAAAGCTATGCTAACACTATTGAAACTTGTGTATTATTGCATTTCTGAAGAAACCTGAGATGGTTTCTCCACAACACTCATGTACCCATAGGGTGTTTGCAAATAATGATAACAATAATATTAATAACCCGTGTTTTCTAAAATCTGGTTATATTTATATCACTGACAGTGGGGGTCCGTTATATTCATGATCCGTCTAGATCTATCCCTAAGATCGCCCGATCAGTCAACAAAAAGCACTGGAATTGGAAACCCGATTACATAGATCATGGTATTCTTAAGTGCAAGTTCATAAGGCAGTTCTAGAAGCTTGAGAACATACCCACCGAATAGATGGTGAGATTAGCCAAGAATAACGGGGATTCTAGACCTCAGCTGATGGGGATAACCTTTACACCTTCCCAACTGACGGCTTCCGCTCTCGAAATATAATGTGAGAACAGAGGTCGTTTTCCAACTGCAATCTATATGCTTCCGGATAGGCTACATGAGGTAAAAAGGAAAATTGGAACCGACTATCCCACTTATGTACTGTCAAGAAAAGGAAAGAAACATTGAATGGAGAGGGACTGTCAACTCAGAAAACCCTGCGTAGGTAGGTCACCTGTCGATTAGTATGGACACAATATGGATGAGTTTAGTGAACTATGTAACCCTAATAGTGCCCCTCTTATGGGAATTTTGGAAAACTCGGTGAACAGACCGAAATATCAATATCCAGTTTAAAAGCAGAACTGACGAACCAAAGCTTGTTTGATAAGGCCAAACAACGTTCTTCTGTGTTGCGTACGAAGCGTTTTTGAGTGACTCATATAAAACTATGTCGAAACGCAAACTCCGCGTTTAATTTAAATGGTTCTAATTAGGAAAGAGAGCAAATCATATCAAAAATGCAAAAGCCTTCGAATGGTACGGCCTGTGCTATAAAGGCAAGGATTTCTACAACATGTTAAACAACAAAAGGAACAGTTAATAAACAAGGACTAGATACCTGGAAATCAATAAAAATATTGTCATTGCTCTATGGTATCTAGAGTGGTTTAGGCGGAGGCAGTTCAACATCTACTTACTAACAATCTCATTCCGACCTCCGAACATGGACCTCTTAGGTCCACATCATGCGATGCATGCTTAGTAGCTTGTCGGAATCCTTGTTGATAATATTTTTATTGATTTCCAGGTATCTAGTCTTTGTTTATTAACTGTTCCTTTTGTCAGTTGGGAAGGTGCAAAGGTTATCCCCATCAGCTGAGGTCTAGAATCCCCGTTATTCTTGGCTAATCTCACCATCTATTCGGTGGGTATGTTCTCAAGCTTCTAGAACTGCCTTATGAACTTGCACTTAAGAATAACATGATCTATATAATCGGGTTTCCAATTCCAGTGCTTTTTGTCGATAGATAGATTACGAGGCTGATGCATTAGCTGATTTTCTTACAAGACCTGGGCTGTTCATCAATTTCGGAAGTAATCGTTGACCCCTCTTAACTCCAGAAACAGAGTCCCAGTCACCTACAGTAGATGTTTTAGGGAGCGCAGTTATATTTCGAGAGTTTATGCTAAGAGACACAAGTTTACTGAGAAAATCTAACACCGCAGATGTTATGGCGAGGCTGAATTTCGGTATATTTTCATTACCGTCGGTGCTTGACCCATCGATACTAATGTTGTTAAAGGCCCTCTTCTTTATCTCACTGCACGTCTTTGTTTGTTGATCTGTTTCAGGACTGTCTTCTTCAGAGTTGATGACGATATTTTGCCGACCTACCAAGAAGATCATGATACTAGTCAGCAGATCCTCAGCGTTCATGTTGTAAAATGCTACATACCCATTTGCAGTCTGATTTATTAAGTCTGTTGCGAGCAGTCGCTGTGTGCTGTACATGCTTCATCTGACCAACCTTTGAATTCATAACATCTCGAACCACAAGTGACGCCAAACGGCATCTAGGCCGCTCTCAAGTGTTATTAATGACCATGATGAAAAGTAAGTTCTTAAAAAATTCCCGTAAAAGTTTTCGACCATGAATAAAGAACGATATACTCAAAATGCTTAAAAAAATAAAAAAAGGATAGTGTAAAACGTTAAGACGTATAAAACTAGCACTAATGTGAAAGACCGTAAGACCTGACGCAGTAAGCTGTGGCAAAACCACAGCTAGCTATTGACTCGGACAAAATTTGTAAAGTAATCTACCTAACGTAAGGCACCGAATAAGTTATTTGGACCAATACTTGTACTTTAGTTGCATAAGGACAAAGCGAACGTTTGAGAACCACAAATCACACTAGTAGAATACTTCAAGCACTCAAGGCGTGCGAGCTGATTCACCATTCGGCATCTCACTGGTGAAATTATATGAACTAATTGATATATTTGTTCTTGCTATGTGATGTTACATTATGGTTCGAGGCATTTTGCATCTTTCAGTGTATGTAATCTACTCACTTGGCATGTCCAAGTGGATGTGGCAGTAAATTACCTTCAGTTTAGAAAAGACAGGAGGCTGGATGGCTTGTGTTAGTCCTAGCCATAAAAGTCTCTCGGCTGATCCAACTTTATTTTGAAAGGGTTGACAGACGACGCTTCTATCACGTATTGAGATAGTGGGCTTCATTCGTTAATGACTCTATGGGAAAGTTAATAACCTGTGCATTTTTTAGTGTTCTCGTCAATTTTATGTTTCGCATGACAAGAAAAATAAGGGTATATAAGTTTCTACCCTGTCATTAGTTCATTTAAATACAATAATTAGATCATCTTCGGTACTTTCATATGAAAAGGAAACAGATTTAGTCTAGCCGATCATACAGCGGCCTATCCATCCCAAAAATCAGCTTATTTGAAGTTATTTGAATCTTTTTCAACAGTTCACTACCTTTTAAGGTCAGTGGCTTGCCGTTCACATACAATACTCGGGTTTGGGACAAACTAACACTGCATAGCAGCGTCCACCACTGAAACGGACAGACTGTTTCACCCAGTGCAAAATTGCTGGCACGACCACACAGGTCCACTTTTACTAAACTGAATAAAAGCCGCGGTCACAAATGCAAAATTACTTTCGAAAAATCGACACTGTGGGTGTTGTCGTAATTTGGATCAATTCATTTAAAGTTAGGACAGTAGTCTCTATGCGTAGTAAGGGATCGTTACCGTAAGTTTAACTCCATGACGGAAAATACCAGTCTTTTTGAATAGCTTGTCAATATTTGAAATTAATGTCCCGTATTTAAGTGAGTGCGTTTATTTTATGGTGTTTAGGTTGCTGGGACATGTAGCTGTAAAATTATCGAGCAGGAGGTTCGTTTTCCGCCTTAAGAAGGCAGATGAACCTGAATGTGGATGGGTAGAAAGAGTACATCTGTCGGAGCTACCAAGTGAAAATGTCTACTCACTGTTTCCAAGCAATATAGGTCAATAATATTAACAGCAATTATACTAGTTGTACTAATAGGGACACTAATAACAGGAATACTAGTTATGGTAATGAAAACGTATGATAGATTTGTCAGGTATAGCTGTTCCAGGAGAAGGACGATTAACTGTGTTTAAGAGCGTGGCTATCGAATTTTCTCTTATAGTTGTCTTCGGAGAACGTCGCGATCACATTTTAGATAAAGTTGATCTTCAGTGGAAGGATTATGATTATTGTTTCTTGAAATACAGTGGTGTTGCTTATACAAGATATTTTACGTAAGGCCACCAGAAGTGTATAGTTCGCCACCATTAGGTCTCCTGGTGCTCTGCTCAAGCTTAGACAGTGCAATATTGGGTATATAGGATCTTTCCCTTAATCCCATGGCCTACTATGTGGAGGGATTCTGTACTGGTGGCAAGAGGTTTCTATTTCCTCCGTAAAGAGCATGTGCTACAATATTGTGAGCTATTACATGGGAGCGAACGTGTCTTTTCAAAATTGTAAAGGGCTATCTCAGTTCTAAAGGTCAAAAAGCCATGACTTGCGTTAATTCTGGGTATGGATGTTTTTAGTTGATCCGACCTCCTTTTTGGTGCGTTAGCAAATGAGGTAAGGTGTGTCTTCGTCGAACGGTGGGTAGAAAATTTCAGCTGCCCTTCAACTATCAGTGCAGACCGTGGAGAGCTTTCGCCAATAGTTAAAAACTTTACTTTTAGCTGCAAACTATTCACATTACACCGACGCTCTTCTACCAGTCTTATTCGACATTCGCGATGCAGTGAAAACTGACATTGGACACAGTGCAGCTCAACTTGTTGATGGAACGACACTCTAACTCCCAGGAAAATTCGTGGATCTTGGACTTTCTTCACGGAATATGGATCCGAACTCTTACATGAGCAGGCCTACAAACGCAATGCGTTCAGTTGAACATGTTTCCACTCGACCGCAATCAACTGATGCTTTCGTTGAACCTGCTCTGCGACATAGTACACACGTCTTTGTACGTCGTGATTCTCTTCGATGACCTCTCGAAAGGGCATACGAAGGACCCTTCAAAGTTCTTTGGCGTTAACCCAAGTACTATATCATCAATAAGAACGTCATCAATCGCCTCAAGGCCGCACATTCAGAAGAAAACCATATTTGTGTCGATTTTCCTCCGGTATAATCGAAACTCACGAGTCTCACCATTACAACACTTCACCCGATAATGAACAATCACGATGGCACTTCGGTGGTATCTGACAGTCAACTAAAAACAAAGCGTTCTGGTAGAAGATCAAGTTTCGCAGAACATGCAAACGACTACTGCATGTAAGGAACTAAGTAACACTTTGTTTAACTACGATTTTTTTGTATTAATATGTCCAGAACAAATAGAAACAAACCGTTGTTAATACACTCATACATATATTTATTCCTTTAATTAAAAAAATTAAATTCTTTATTTCCAGTGTGCCCTTCTGTATCTGTGTTTACTTTTTTCGAAAAAGAGAAAAATTGTTCCACAAGAGTCATTTTCACGCTATTGCTTGTCTACAAAATGCATGTATATAGGTTTGTTTCTCCTTCTTCTACTGTTTTGTGTCTTTACGCACGAACGAGTGTAATTCGGCATGCATATATATATGTATATATATACTTTTTTCTTTCTTTTCTAGGATGGCTGAAAACGATGAAAAAAACTGACGAAGCTTATGATGAATCCGAATTTTCATTGTACCTGTTTTTCATTACTATATTATAGCACATGACCCCTTGTAGTAAGGAAAGACGACCAGACGCTAGTGAACATAACAAGCTATCAGAAGAGCGTTTGCCAACGACAAAATTGTTGGATTAAGACTTAGGGCTGGTCAGGTCTTAGGGTCATCACCACTCCACTAGGAGGGTGGAGGGATCTGTAGCAATAAATAAATCCCCAAAATCAATAGTTCTGTGGATCCCCAACATTTGATGCTGACCGCGCTTTTCTACTGGACTTACATAGCTGAATGCGCCCGATCACACACCGACACCAGATCACGAGTGGGTACGTCGTGCTACACATCTCCTTCAACTATTAGCCAGCTCAGATTGATCACTTCTCAATATATCGATTTTCCATTATATATATAATCAGACCTCTTCATTTTTGACTTGTGATTTGACTGGATTGACACACTTCGATTGCAAATGTGTTACTGGTTAAGGCGTTGTCAAACTCGGAATACTTGTGGTTTCGCCAGGCTGAAAATGTTAATAGCAGTGATTTACAAAAGTATGTGCATGAGTAAATTTTCATAAACAATTATATAAACCTCCGTAAAAGATCCTATATCCTGAGAGTTCCATAATAACTTATAAGGGGTACTAAATACCGTCGAATTGGATTTTAGTAATCATGCCTCTGCACCTTCTTGCCAATGAAGTTTATTTTGAATTTCAGCAAATGCCCTTGTTAAAATTACGCGACGATAGCTCTCTGGTGAATTTTTCGTACCACCTCACATTTCAAAAACATTAAAACTTGTGATCAGAGGTTTTGCAGCAAAATTTACAAGCTTCTCTGGGAATCTAGTACCCCTTTTGTCAGGTCCCGTGGACGCATTACGTAGAACGTATCTGGGAGGACGGAGACGAAATGTTTAATGAACGTAATATCCAATGTCATTGAAGTTTGAGGTATTTAACTTATATCGAACCACCGAGTTTTGACATATTTTCTATACTAAATTCGCCAACTTGGTTCACTTTCATTTCTGTTCTTAGGTTCATGGCTTTGTTTTCATACATTTTAAGGCTTTAAAAGTGGGGATTAGTGGTGACATTTTTCTGCAGCTATTATGAAGGAGAATATCTCGATGGACTCGTAAATGTTTAAATATATTTACGACTTAGTTGCGGATTTACTTTGAGTTCGGGATTGTTTAGTTTGGGGGTGCAAATATTTAATCTCTTAGCCTGTTCAGAAACTCAAGATTTGAATATGATTTCCAGAATTAAGATGGTAAAATTTTTATTTTCATATGATAGAAAGGCACTTCTACGTTGCTAAAGCAGTCTAACACTATTTGAGGTTTGCCGCAGTTGCTTTTTAATGTCAGATTTTTTTCAATTCCCACACCACTCTCGGATACCACCCTCTCTCTGCTCTTCGATTTATGCATGAATGTTAGTGTTTAAAGTACTCTACGCAACAATTGTTTCGCCTGATACCTTTTAGGTATGGCCGGTTATCCTTACCATTGGGGAGGTAAATTTACACAGACAACTCTCGTTTTCACCACGGGGTTGTGAAAGTTGTTGAATTTCATTGAAATCATAGAACGATCAATCCTAGACCACCGTTTTGAACGTGGAAGTGCCGGACGGTTATTTCGTTCTAGTATGGAGCTCCTGAGTAGTGCACATCCACGATCCTGCATGCAGGACTCGAACTCAGAACCCCTGATCTTGCGCGCGAACACCCAATCTTAAGACCACCAAGTTGGTATACAAAGATGTTAATGTTCGACTTTAATCAGTCAACCATCTTGGACAATCTCTCATACATTGTCTTCAGTGAGTAACTGCCTCACACCAGACGCGAGTTGGACCCACTAACTATGGCTTCTCACTTGAATTTCGGGAAATCGATCTTGAGACTGCTAAAATTACTACAATCTCTTCAATTCCCCAGTCCGATAATAATGTGCTCACTAGTGACTGGCTTCAGGATGGATTTCCTGGAGTTCTAGTGGGAAACGGTGACTAGTGGTGTCCAGTCCGTGTCATATGAAGACAGTTGTCCACTCACACCTAACAATGTTGAATTCTGCTGGTCACATTTTCCCATCAGACCTCTGAGAGGTCAAGCGTTCAGCGCTTCCCTTTTCTGGTGTTCAGTTTATTGAGGTTCCGAGGATTTCAAACTCTGGCTTTCTCGGTCTATCTTTTTTATTCCGTAAGTTGGGGTGAGCTACGATGGCTTGTTCATATATGCTAGCAGCCTTAGATTGTTCAAATGAGACAACGTTGTTATATGCAGCACTAACACACTAAGTGAACGAAAAGATTCAGAAAAATGCTAGATATTCTAATATCATTTATTGTCAAAAAAGGATATTTATCTACGTAACTCATAGCTATTAATTGCGTTATGTAGCTGAAAAAAGTAGCACATTTGAGCCCAAAAGATACAAATTGGCTTTCGTAGTAAGGTCATGTTTCAGAGCATTAAATTTCTTTACAGTTGAGTTCTCATACTTTACACCTCATCAACACGAAGCTAGATGAAAAAATACTTTCTATTATTGATGGACAAATTAGGGAAGCTAGGTACTGCTTTATTGCAGAGGATAACATCGTTATACATATTCAGAAGAAAAGTACTGATTTGGTGACGAGATCATGTGAATATGGAAAAACTAAAATGTTTCTTTTGAACATTAACGTAAAGTATCACGCATGGTGACCTTAAGTCTAAAGCTCCCAGAAAATACCAAACTTCATCCATGAGGAGATATCTTAGGATTTAATTTTGATTGTTGTACTGTACTGTACGACTGCAATGTCACTGTGACCATGTCAAACCAGCCATCAATCTGAACCTTTCCTATGTTAAACGATAAAATACTGGATGAACGAGGGTCTATCAAACATTATCCAGGTTAAGTGAGACTGATGTAAAGTTATGAACCACACAGCATGGTCTGGAGCAAGTAGTAGTTGCTCTATTATGCACTTTTTTATTCTTTTCCTATGGTGGATTTCTCCAGCAATATTATGTCCACTCTATACAGTTATCATGGTGCCTACGTTCCCAGGATGTAATATGAGTTAGGTGATGTCGGAAAGGTGGGGTTTTAATTTAAGCTGGGAGCTCACACCATTCTCATCCAACTTCAGTAGATGCTGGTAATCGACACTGACCTTTGTGGTAACCAGAAGTAACTGAACAAAGTTAGCCAAAGAAAAATCCCACAAACACTTTTCGCCATCCTAAAAATCACACCATGACCGGTACTCAAGGGGAAGTGATGTGGACCCAATCAGATGTACTATATTTAGTATTCGAACCAGAGACGGAGTGATATCCAAAGAAACAACAGTCACATACGCTAGTGATTTACAATATGTTTAACGACTGGAGCCATATTTTCTGAACATTATATGTCAATCCAATCACTAGTTGCTTACGAATCGAAGCTGTCTAATCGCAAAAATACGTGTCACATAAATCTATGTAGCCTGATCGGTTTGTTTATTATGAAGCTTACTTCGCATCTAAATAATCGACATTTTAAAGTACGCGTAAACTTCAATTTTTTTCAGGCTACCATGTATCCTAGTTAGGTCCTTCAGGGTCCAGTACTAGCACCCATTCACTCTTTTTTAATTCACATAGATAACCTCTCTCATCAAGCATCGTCTGATTAATTGCTTTCCGCTGACTATGTGAAACCTGAGAGAGAAGTTTGCAACCACAATAATAAGCTGGTAGTTCAGGAGGATCTGACTTTATCTCACAGTCGGAGTAACAATAGACTTATATTAAACACTACAAAGTGTAAAGTAGTCCATGTGAATTATTTCGCAGATTAGACGTGCAAACAAGGTGACTCACCTCCAGAGGTGTTCCGAGTTGGGAAACATTTGGGAGTCACTATCAGCTGAGATGGTCCAAGTGACTTCCCAGGAGTCCATTAAGAGAAAACCTGACGCATTCTAAAGGACTAAGCTGTGATTCACCAATTTCTTTTTCCCCTTTTAAAGCTTCTATTCCGTCCAGAATCATGTAGTGGGTGTCGAGTCGAGGACGGACTATGATCGCCACTACTATTCGATTACGCGCCCGAAAACGACTTGGTTCCTTCGATAACTCGTAAATCAGAAGGCTTTATTAATCCAGATCAAGTATATTTATTGGCGATCTCGTGGTATCGAAATAATACCGAGACGTGCCAAAGGGTACAGGCGAAATGTGCAGTGCGTGAGAAAGTTCGAACCAAACAAGGCGGATAGCGAAACAAGAAGTGAGTCTGATACAGTTAAACAAATACAGTAAAACAATCTCTGGTACAATTGGTTACAATAATAATAATTGTTTCTGTTATTCCAATCGTGTTCTTATCGAGACTGGCCGGTCACTACAGGAGCCCCCCGCAAAAAAGGGTTTACACTTTCGATACGTAGCGGTTTCGTTCGTGGGACTGATCGCGAAACGTGCAATTGTAGGACGAAGGAGTTAGCAGAACAGGAAGTGATCGTTGATCCTCGAGTTGCCACCAAAGGTCTTTGACGTAGAACGGTACCAGAAGGAAACGTGCTGTATTGATTGCTTGGGTTAGCATGCTACACCAGAATGGTTTGTATCCAGAATCTGAAGATTGCGTTCGTAGAGGTCCGGACCAGAAACGCTGCAGACGTAGGACGAAACCAGATTGAGCCAAGGAACCAAATGAGACCAGAATAACCAATTTCGGGACCAAATGTATACTATACGTATTTGGAGCCAGATAGATCGACTGAGTGAGTTGACTAGAGCGTGGGTAATCAGGCCAGCTTTCGCCAAGATTGACTGAAGTCGACGACACCAAAACAGCGATGGTCGGCGTCGTAGGCTCGGGGTAAACAAAAAAATGAAAGAAAAAGAGAAAAGTGTAGCATTCGTGTAGTATAAGGGTGAGGTCCTATACTGTATCCGCTGCTGGTTATAAGGTTAGTCGCGAAAGCGTACGGGTAGGTGTACTCGGCGACCGGAACGTGAGACGGTAGTCTCGTTCGGACCTCGTGAGCCTGCAGTCTCATCCGCAGTCAAGGGCGGTGTGGTCTGCAGGTCTGGACTTGAGACGGAAGTCTCGTCCGTAGAAGGGGCAGATGACACGTGCTGTTGACTGGGACGTGAGAATGAGGTCTCAGGTGCATCTAGCGTGGGATCCGAAGTAGATGTAGAGATCCCGCTCGAAGCTTTGATGGGTCTAGCATTGGGTCTCGGCTTATCAGGTAGGGCACTGTCATCGACGTGTGCTGGCATGAGACGATCAATGCTGACTACTTTGACGCGGCCATTTCGATCAACCTTGAAGGTCTTTTCGTGACGGGAAATCACGTGAAAAGGGCCTTCGTAAGGCTGTTTGCTCAGATTGACCGTAAGTTGTCGTGTACCATAGTTAGGAATGACTGAGTCATCCGCAGCGCGTAGTCGAAGCATCGTAGCTTGAGACTTACTGTTACTGATAGGTACAACAGAAAATTGGGTACCTGTATCCACTAGGTACCTAGCGTTAGTGCGATAATCGTGCACGTAAAATAAATGGTCAAACTGAGGTGAAGGGCCAGTGAGTACGGTCGTATTTACTCACCGGCTCGGGAAGTTCCCGCCTTGTATGAGCGGGGAGCTCGACAATGACGGGCACCGGCCCCGAAGGCACAGTGGAACCAGCACCAACTAGGACTCGCTTCCGAAGCCGCCTTCTGGCGTGGCTTGGAAGATGCCCGCTTGGGGCGAGTCGTTACGGGTTTACGGGATCTTGACCTGGGTCGGGGGACGTAGGGGGCTGGCACTTTTGAACGGCCTCGAAAACTGAGACGGGTGTGGATACATTTATCTCTATCCCCATGAGCCGTAGGTCGCCTAGCATCGAGATCAATGTTTGAACGGGAAGTACAAGCAACCACATAGTCGTCTTAACTCGTGCTAGAATCTTGTCTGCTATGAGGGCCACCTTGTTGAGTGGGGTTTCCTCGAGCAGAGCCGTAAGAGTTGGTTGAATATTCGCTGGTAAGGCTTCGAGCCACAGCTCTTTGACTATCTCGGAGTCAGCTGTTGTGTTTCCTGCAAGAGATTGCAGGCGCGTGAGGTGGTGGCTCGGCTTAGCATCACCCATAGGGTGACGTGCTAATAGAGTCTTCAATCGTTCCTCTCTTGATGGGAGGAAATGTCGAAGGATTGCATCCTTGGGACGGTCGTAAACGTTCGGAATGTTCGGATTGAGGACAACCTCACGAACAGCGGTTAAATGATCCCCGGGCAATGACTCCAGAGCGTAGGCGTACTTCTGCCTTTGATTGATTATGCGGCGGATCTCGAATTGAGATTCCAGTGCCGCGAACCAGACTTCTGGATCATGAGGGATAAATGGAACCGGTCGAAAACTAATAGCCTGTACCTCGGAGTCTATTATATTTATACTATTCTTATCGTTATCCACCATATTAAGTTGCCAAAATATTATATATTGAAAATATCAATACGAATATGTGCAACAGAAGTGGATAGATAAACAGACTCACCGAATTGATCTGGGTTGGAAAATTGGCCAAGTTTGAATTGTGCTCGATGAATTGGGTTACCAGTTGTGGTTCACCAGATGTAGTGGGTGTCGAGTCGAGGACGGACTATGATCGCCACTACTATTCGATTACGCGCCCGAAAACGACTTGGTTCCTTCGATAACTCGTAAATCAGAAGGCTTTATTAATCCAGATCAAGTATATTTATTGGCGATCTCGTGGTATCGAAATAATACCGAGACGTGCCAAAGGGTACAGGCGAAATGTGCAGTGCGTGAGAAAGTTCGAACCAAACAAGGCGGATGGCGAAACAAGAAGTGAGTCTGATACAGTTAAACAAATACAGTAAAACAATCTCTGGTACAATTGGTTACAATAATAATAATTGTTTCTGTTATTCCAATCGTGTTCTTATCGAGACTGGCCGGTCACTACAGTCATTTGAACAATTTGAACTTGGTCACCAACCTGTATTCCTAAGTATGTTTCTAATCAAGAAATGTACAGATTCAAATATTCTCTGAAAACCATTTCATTTGATTCCAGGTGGCTTATTTACTTAATTTCTGTATATATGTTTGTAGCTATCGGTTTTTTCACCTGTTTTGTTAAAAAATTGCCAAAGCACTTTTTACTGAAAATTTTATATTGTTCCAGAAACAAAATATTGAGTAAAGCCATTAATATTAATAAATATGGGAGTCTATTGAGGTAAAACGTTTATTTCTCCCACAAATATTTGAACTATTTGAACCGCAGTATCTAATTAATGCGTTACTCCTAGGCGAATCATGATGCCCTCAACTCATAGTATATTAGCTCCGTATGTACAGAAAAAGGAAGCTATAAATGTTTGGGACAGTTATAAAGTTAGTTTGAGAACGTGATGAATCAACTTGTAGAATGGAAAGCCGTTACAACTTGTGCATCGCGTTAAATCGGTTGCAATTTCCGTAATACCTCCTTACAAGTATGGTCTTCCAGATGGATATAATGTACGTGACTTTTGATTTTCTTGTAGAGTGTTCTAGGTGAATCTTTACAAATGTGCTAGTGACAAGCGTTTCCGTAAATTGAGCGGATTTTCAGCTCGAGTAGTTTGTTGTAATCTTAGAAATGATGGGAAACTTGTTATTGTGGGTGAAGAAGGCGGAACTCTGCGTATCTGCACTACGGACAAAAACAAGTTTCATCTTCGGAAGATGAAAGCACACCAGGGGTATGCCTGACCATTTTTTGTAACTTCGTAGTTCGATTTCAACGGCTTCATTTTTTTATGACGGGTTACGCGCAGCTAGTCTTGGATCAGATGCAAATGTTCGAATTTGGGACGTCACACTGGGTTCTCCATTAGGACGTTATGCGGTTTGCAATGGAAGCGAAGTTGCTCGTGGTATGGTAACAGGGAGAGTCGACAATAATCTCTTATGCATTGGTGACCTTAATGGAAATGTTGCCATTTACGATATGCGCGAGGTAAGGCTCTTATATGCAGTTAAATCTTGTTGTTCAGTCACTAAAACTTCGGAAAATTCCCAGTTTTCGTGACATCGTTATCTTGTTCAAAGTAGAGTTGATATTCGTTTAGATCAATCCACGGAAATGAGGTTTCTGTGCATAATAGAGTATTATCTTTTCAAGACCATAATAGGACATAAAAAGCACTCAAGCAGCTTGTAAAAAATTCCCTGAAATCTAGGTTGTTAAATATTTAAACATTGAAATTGAGAAAATAAAGTTCGTTTATAGTAATTTAGAGATTAGACTGTCACATTTGTGTGGATACGGATAATAGATCCATATATTTAATATGAGCGATAACAACTGCACCCTGTAGGTACTCCTAAGATTAAACTTCAGTCATAGTGAAGTTAGAAAAATAAGTGAATTCATCCTTTTGTGCCTAGATTGGTTTTAAACTCATTTTATTGGAGATAGAGATATTTTATTGTTCTCATTTTCTAAAAGCTATGGATGAAGTCATGGATAGACTTAAACAAGCTGAATCGTTTTATTTTAGGTTTAATTTTATTGAAATGTTCTTGTTAAGACATAACACATAAGTGCTTTATATTCTGGTGAGTTACGTATCAGCTTGAAAAATAGCCTTATTCGATATTGATCTCGTTGATTTATTTTGTGTGAACTCGCTACTAATAACAGAGCTACACAGATGCACCAATTACTTTGTTACTTCCAACGATTTAGTATGCAGGGTGAGCATGAGATGCAATTAATTTTAAGATAATTCTCACGTCGGTAATATAAGCGGTGCGATATACGTATAGATACTAGTCCCCAATCAGTGAGTTATAAAATAGTGAAATACGCTCGTATTTCTACTACCGACGCGTATATAGCTATTACATCTACAAGGATTTATCCAAAACTCTATGAAATGCTGCCAAAACGATTAAATGAAAAAGTCGAAGTAAACCTGTGTTAATTTTAGCCGTTGGTTTCAAAAGTACCAAAAATATACTTGTGATAGGCTTTTGAATTTTTAAGGTTTTTAGGAACAACCACTATCATTGGATAAGAACAAGTCCCATCAAAAAGCACCGCTCTAATACTAGTAGTGATAATACAGGGTTGATAGAAAATAAGTCAAGAATTTCGGTGGAAAACAATCTTGAGTTTTCTATTTCTCCATAGAACCGGCTATGTTATTCGAAGTTCACACTTTGTTTTTACTTTTTTCGTTAAAGTAACGGGAACTTTGCACTGGGCTTCGCATTTAAATAGGAATCATAATAATTTAACTCTACTAGACAGTGTATATGAACTTGAGTTGTTTTTACAATTTACTGTTTTAATTCCACTTAAAGCCAAAGCCTGTTCAAAGAATCAAATTTCCGTCTGCCGTCTCTGCTCTTGCTCTTAACAAGACAGATAAAATTCTGGCTGTTGCTGCTGGTTCAGTTGTACAGTCCTGGGACTTCTCTGCTCAGAAATTTCATGACTATGGAACAAGTCAAGACTTACATCTTCATTACAAAGTTATTACTGGTTTATTCATTGAGCAACATCCCATTACAGATGAAGAAGTTCTTTTGTCTGTTTCGCTAGACAAGCTCGTAAAGTTCACCAGTTTGCTGGATGGTAAAGAATTGTATCAGCTCCAATGTTCATCGCCATTGACTGCTATAGGTGTCACGGTAGTTTACTTTTTTGCTAATTGTGATTTTGTACCGTTCTACTTCTGTTCTGTTCCATCCATTATCATTGAAGTAGGAGGATTAACAATAGTGTTTTAATTTACGCATTTGATGATCTGAAAATCGATCTGTATCAACATAGCCAACAAAATGTCTTAAGAAGTATTTCTTCCTATGCCTAAACTAAAGGTTTTTTCCCATACGTTATGATATTCGGGTTCGTTCTTAAAGATATAAATCATTGGACTCACCCGGATCTTTTATACCAGCTCTACTAGGTTTTTGTTTAGTGATATTATGAGTTATCTAAATTTTGCTGGTAAAATAGTGTAACTCTACCGATGAACTGCATTTCTAATCATATCTATTTCATCAGAGAATTTCGCCTTTTCAATTTCTGTGGATGAAATACACAATATAACGTCTTTACTTGATTTTATATATCAGTTACTCATTTTTGAGTCCTTTTCTGTATAATTTACATTTATACTATCTGACAATAACCTGCTTAGTACTCTTTACTCAGTATTTTCCCGAATAAAGCTTCATCACTTAAAATTTTGTACTAGGTCGGATAACTCATTTTTCTGTTCCTGTTATTTTAATATCGTAGCCAAAGTGTGGAAGTCTTATAATAGGAGGAGAACATGGCTTCGTTAAAATCAAACACTACGACCCGAAAATAGACACATTTGTCTCGGCTTCATCTGAGGGGCAAAACAAAGCATCTTCTAGTGACACAGAGGATCCGTGTATGAGTATATTGTCTCAGTTTTCAAAGCCAAATAAAGGCGATCGCTTTATGTCAATGAAAATGAACGAATGGCTAGAAGTACCATTAACTGGTTCTCGCCGTGCTCCCACGGACTGGTTTTCACCTGAAAAATCTAAAACAACTGCAAGGCCACATGTCCCTTTAATTCATCAAGTAAGCTATTGATACCATTGTTTCATTTGAATTTTCTTAAACAATTTCCAAAGATTTCAGTTCCAAGTCTTAAATCGTGTTAGCGCTATATTTCTCGTTCAAAGTAGCAATAAGATCTTCCTTGCCTGTTTTTAGAAATCTGTTATCTTTAAAATCCATTGATTATTATAAGTCGCATTTGACATATTGTCGAGAATATGACCGAGTTACTAGATAAGTTAGTATATTTAGTTATGAATACAGACATTAAGTAAATAGAAGAGTCAAAGTAGTAAAAATTAAAGTAAAAAATCAAACGAATCTTTAGGAAAAATTTCTGTCGGGGATTTTGTCGTTGATAATTCTTGTATGACAAGTGTCTTCAAAGGAGATATTCTTAATAAATAGTATATATCGTTTGTATGAATGGCGAGAGAGACCGCGAAGTAATTCTTCGTCAGTAGTGATCATATTAGTATGTGAACCTGGATACTAACTCGAAGTCTAAACAGAAGCAGGTTGTTTTCTCAGTGGGCTACCCCTTTTGTCTTTGATCTAGAAATCTGATCCACATAGCATTGGAGCAAAGTTAGATGTTCATGCGCCATTTTTTCTCGCGGAATCTTCTATTGTAAAGTTAACTGGACTGTATCTTCTATTATATATTTTCCTTGTTTACTGCATTTATTTATTTATCTTCCTCTTTCAAGTATACTTCCTCTCTCTCTCTCTTTTTATCTTTACAATGTTATTTCTTCATTCTATGTAGTGCATTCTATTTTTTTAGTTACTGGTTGTACCAGATTTTGTGTGCCTAAGTAAATAAAAATGAGACAAATCGCTTACATTGTCCTGCAGTATTTACCATAAAATGCAAGTTGTTTATATCCATAACTCGTATTTCCTTTTATTAACATTTGATTTTGATACGTCTTGTAAGTTGAACGCTATATTCAGATCCTAAGCTAGTTCCGTAACCTCAGACTAGAACTATTCACCGACTTGAACACCAGAGAGAAGACTGGAATATGAGAGAAACACTTTACTGCAAGGTTCAAACTTGTTACAGAAAATCATAGGTATTTATAGATGTTAGCGTATGTTAAATCAACATCCTATTTCAGCCAATCCATTAACGACATATGATACCGACCAATAGTATCACGCCACGTTGGAACTCTAGAATGTTCAATCGTGCTCTGATTGGCTGGGGCTCTTTATGGGCCTCTGGAGGCTCTGTTGGAGTTCTCCGGAAGCCGACTCAGATTTACAAATAGCCTTTGAACTTTTAAAGACTAATTCTAATAACTTGAATTCCTTTTATATTTACAATAATATCAGAGAACGGAAATATCACGCAGTGGTCAGTCGTTCTACTCTCAAACCCTGACAAATACATATAATCGAGTTGATATTCTACTTAGACGTTTTAGTCACTCTCGTGCGTTAACGTTAGCTTTAACCTATCGATCATGGACGCGTCATTTTAAAAGAAAAATCATTCCTACTCCTCAATATTGTTTAAACTTAGCACTTGCTGTTATACGAGAATTAATAAGAAGAGATACGTTAGTTGCCGCGATTGCGGGTAGAGATAATCGTCAGTTAGAATACATTTTTGGATTTATTTACAACAATATTTGGCGTAAAGATTCATCTGCAGTCTGCTTAGAACTATATCACTGTATATTAAGTAAGTTCTCATTTTAAGACAGTTCTTTTTAATAGTTTATATTATCATTAGTTTTATAACTTATATTGATTGTTTAAGAGATTGTAAACTAAAACTTACTGTGTAATACAGAACAAATAAGATTGAATTTTCGATAACTTTATTACTTAAATTCTTTGATCTTAGCAACATATTAAACTGAACAAGAAGCTTTTGAGCTTCATTAACTTCTCAATACCATACTATTTATTGTTTTCCATCAGATATTTAGCAAATCTCTTAGAAAATAAGCTTACTTGAATGGATTGCATTCTCTACTTCGGAAATTTTGTGAATCGTAATTATTAACTCCACTTTCAAAAAGTGATCTGAAGACTTATTGTAAAACAGCCAAGCTGTAGTTGTTGGTGAATATATCTGCATCCGTATTTATCTACTCTGATAGTTGCAACGTGTGCTTGTCAAAGTCGGCAGTAAAAAGTGTCGTTAAAATGTAAATGAAGTGAAAGAGAATGATACATTATGGAAGGTACAGTCCAGTTAAAAATAATCCTTTTATCTAGGGGAGATCTCACTTTAACAAACTATAGCAATATGTAGTTAAAAGCCATAGTTATTGTTTATTCACGTATATTAGTTCAAAAGATCGAATTCTGAAGTTGCTAACTGCGAATATGTATGTTAATTCTGATTCCGTTTGTCACCGAGTCGGTGATTTAGTTTTATAGACTTATGTGGATTTTTATTTGCTAGTTATTGACAATAGCTAAAGAGGCTATCAAAATTTTAATATTGATCAGCCGTTAATGATCAATATTACTGAAATAATTATCATTCTTAACAAATTAATATTTGTGGTCACCACTCGGATAATTCATTACTTACCTTCAAACACCTTAGTAAGGTAACTAGCGTGGACCATATAAGTTTCAAATTGTAGCTAACGCTATTGTACACGCTTTAGAACTTCAAGCCTTACATTTTAAATTCTCATTGCATTTTTTTTTCGACAGACACATATACTGCTGAGGAACTGGTGAAAATTCGTGGATTTGCGAAAGTTACTAGACTGCTCGAACTCACATCTTCAAACTTCTATACTCTAGGCAGAATCGTAGACACAATTGTATATCAGTCCCACAATTTACCGTATTCAAAAAATGAACAAGCCGTAGAAAGAATGTATAATTATCCCTCATCTAATTCAGAAAATTCACCAGAATGCAAAGAAACATCTGTAACTAATAAGCGTAGAAAACTTGATGTTACTTAGTTATTTGTAATCCTGTATAGTGAAAATAAATCTCCTTTCTGACATTCATGTTTGTGGTTACCAGTCGGGCTTTCAGGTAATACAGCTTTGTTATTGTCTGCAAACGAGAGCTTCTGTTGGAACAATAAAAGATTCCCACAAAATTCAACTGCAACCACTCAAAAAAATTCCAATTAACATTTCAGTACTTTTAAAGCACTTGGGTAAATAGGATCTAACACTTCAAAATCTATACCCTTAGTGGTTGATTCTTCAAAACACCGGGATTTCCCATAAATACCGGTCCTTTTCACAATATGTCATCTTCAGTCTGAATTACACTAAAGTTTCTGAATTCCTTTTATCCTCTCCGTTGCTTAAAGTTATTTCCTTTTAGTTTACTGATGTCAAGCATGGCAACTTGAAACTAAGCAAGTTCGTACCAGATACTACTTTAACTGCTGTCAACAGTTTAGGATGGTGCTATGTTTGAAGCGATTACGAGTTCACCTAATCTGAGAACGGAACGAAGACTGTGACACGATGAACAACAAGCTAGCTATTCCGGTACGTCCCAACCCCGCTGACTAGAGAGAGAAGTCCAAGTTCAGAAGGGGGAAATATGTTCCACAAGCAGCCAGGAAACAAAGAACAAGAAGCACAACTTAAGCGTATATATACAGCATAAAAATCTCATTGGGAAGCGTTACAAAATACCATACTAAAAGATACAACGAACCGATAGCGTTTAAGATCTTCCCAAGTGGGAAATACGACATAAAGATGAAAATTGGTGCTTTCGGCGCGAAAACAAGGAATTCAAATTTTTAAAATGGAATTATAAAAATAAGACATTTATCAAATGAGTTCTGGGGATCTAACATCCCCAACAGATGGTTATAACCATTATGGGTAGTTTGTTTTGGTGCATCGGGTTTTTGAATCTCACATAAGAGTATATTTTCGTTTACCTATACTTCAAAATGTCATAAATGTTTCAAACAATGTAACTCGATTCCTAAAAAACTATATCTAGTTGGCGATCTTTCATGAAACTTTCAACATTAAACTCACAAACTAGCGTGGATTAATAATCAACTAGTGTGTTTCTGTGTCGTTAATGGCGACCACACTAAAATCCATTTCCATTATTTGACGATAATCATATCCGCAATAATGTTCTCTTTTAGTGTATTTTCAATGTTTAACATAAATCCCTAATGGAGATTTCATTGTCGCTAGAAATGTTCCTATAACTCTCGATGTATTTCCTACCAATTGTAACATTTGGGTACCGAGCTTCGAGGTAGATATAATAATACTTTTATTGGTCATTTAACGTCAAAAAGTCGAATATAGCAACAGTTAATAGCTCTAACTTTGGTCTAGCCATATAACGGTGGGCTTTGTTTGCTACGAATCTGTCAGCTATAAAATTATATCCAAAATATATCAACCAATCGGCTGTATATATACTTGACATTTTTGTGATGCAAAGCACATGCTCTGCCTATAAACGCTGAACCTGACTAATTAAATACGATTTAAGTAGTTTGTACGGCATCGTATAAAATTCATGTAACTGGTCGTTTCTTGAAAGTCTTCAACTAACAGGTTTGCGCACCCTTCATGATTATCTCCAAAATATTGTAGATGGAGAAATCTGAAGACATTTTTTTTAGCTGTACTGATGGTTTAAAGTAGTGTAGACATGTAATTTCGTGATATTTCACTAAAATACTTTGCACATTGAACTTTCAATATACTGTCAATGAAATTCTCTCTAACACAATTCCATAGCATAATTTCGTACAACCAATGGAAGGTAGGTGAGATAGCAATAAAAAAACTACTGCTTGTCTAAAATGTGCCTAACATTTCCTGTTAAGAGTGAATTATTATTATTATTAATGGCTTTATATATATGACCGACACACTGATAACATAGGAAAAATTCAGTTTGCTCTTGTTGGATCAGTTTATTGTACGCCTTGCAATTTGTGTGAGACGAGGTAGCGAGTATTTAGGGGAAGATTTGATATAGTTTTTTGTACAGGATTTTCAAATATATAGTGCGACCCACTGTACAAAGATACGGTTTAGTGTCTTTATGCTGTAGTAGGTCTCATGGTTTTCATTACACAGATCACATAATTACTTTGCAATATCCTCAGTGCACTGAGAATGACTAATGGATGTTAGGCGTATATAAGAAACCCACAAACACATTAGAACTACAGCTGGATTTACTTACTGCCTTCACAACTTATTGTAAGTACAATATAAATGCTCATCTATTCCTTACAGCGAGTTAACAACCAGTTTCCAATTCAATTTCGATTGATACCTAGTTGTGATAGCAGATGAAGCTCTGTCACTTAAGTCACTTCACTTGAGACTACAGTATCGTTAATACCCTACATGATCATGCAATGTTTGATGAAATAAATTTTTTTGATGTCGACTTGCAATTGTCATTTAATAAATCGCAAACAGGGATTCGAACTAAAACAAGCCCAGATTTCTTGAAGAGCTTACACACAATTGGCCTTTCCTAGCTAGCCACAACGCGATTTTCTCAATCAAAAAAACACTCAAAGATACAGAAGTCTACTCAATTGAGAAAAGACGAGCAGATATAAATACATTTAGCAATGGGGGATAGATTGTAGTTATTTGTCAATAGACTTACTTCTTATGGCGTATGGGCTTTGTGGGAATTGTCAACATTTTATAGATTAAATCATGAGCTGATCTTAGTTAAAGCACCACTGAAAACCAGGAAGCATTAAACGGCTATTTTGTCCTAATGTAGGATACCTTGATAGTGTGCATACACAATTGCGCACCCGGATATCGGACCTAGGACTTTCGATCCCGAACGTGAACACATGACCCCTTGACCAGTAAAATAAAATCTGGCGGTATATATATGTCTAACTCGGGTCGATTCACATAATTGTACGACCGTCTTCATAATGCCTGTAGTGGATAACTGTGTCTTGTTCAATATAGTTGAACTACATCAGTCCACAGCTTCTGACTACAACGACAAGAATCTCATCTTGAAGCTACTCATTAGTGAGCACAAGATATATTTGTTTGCGCATTGATTAGTAATAAAATTTTGGATAAACTATAACTCAATTGAACTTGTAATTGATTGTTCAGTAAGTTTTATGAGACCAATTTACTAATGACCTAAGATTAATAATGTCACTTATGCAGTGCGTTTACAAAATAAAAAGAAACAATATCATAATAATACGTGTAGATTCTACATCAATATTACAATAACTTATTTACGATAGTATTAAATGCTTATATTTATGAAATGTCCAAAAATACATAGATTTGATCTGTTTACTACCTATGCTGTCTTTGGGTTCTCAAACAACAGTCAGAATGGCACAAAGCAAGTTCAGCCAGTTGTGAGAAAGTAGAAGTAGAATAATGGTCCTGCGAAACACTGATGAGGTTTGTTTAGTAAGGACAAGAGAGCAGCTAATAAGTACGCGATTTTGAGCGGAAAATCAACCTGAGAAATGTATTGGTATCAAATACTTAACTTTAAAGTCACTGGCGATTGCGTTCAAAGTATGTGGAATTTGGAAAAAAAAGAAACCTGTATTAATCTTGTTTACAATTCGAGTTTCAAAGAGTCTCTACATAAACAGGAACTACAGAATCTTATGTTTGGTTCCTTCCTTAATAACTTCGAAATTAATACATATTAATTTATGACTACATTTACTCCAAGTGTAACAGCAAATATGGATCATCAGTTTAAAAACATCTCACGACTATACATTGTTTGGGGTTTCATGGGACTAAGTATAAATAATATCTATGTTAGTATACAAATTCATCAAGTTATCAAGAGCAATTAAATTATTTAGAACTGAGCTAAATATCTCATTTTCTTTAGTGCATAAGCGAGCTAGTCTATGAGAACAAGCCATATGTACGACTACAAGGAATTTAACTGGTCGATTGACACTGGAAATTATTTAGAGTCTAGTAGATGTAGAGGTGATCTCTCAGAAAGTGTAATAATCAGTCTTCTATTATATATTACCGAACTTATAGTTCACAAATAATATCCAGAATTTAGCAACCTAATACTATTTCATCGGCAAATTTCATAATTTCTTGTAGATGGTATTCATTGCGGACTAAAATCGTTTGGGATAGTGATATTATTTTACATAAGAATGTTATTTAAATTCATTTAGTATTGTTTGTTTGAATCTTCCCATCGATGTGTTAGGACTGCAACTGGTCAGTCTCTAATTGGCATACTGTGTGTATTGCCTCGATATAGCCTTAATTCACAAGCATGGTAAGCAAAGATGGATAGTGGGCTAGCAGTGGAATCCAGGACGAAACGCGCGTCCTCGATTCCACTGCTAGCCACTATCTATCTTTAAGAATGTTATTGTATTTAATCAAAATTTATTTAGATCTAAATTTTATTTATAATAATTCAGTAATTAATATTTTTTTTATGTTCATAAAATGAGAAATATTCTGTATGGATGATTGTACAACTCGTGAATAACATCTTTAAAGGAAAGTAATACTTGACTAAATTCTTTATGGTTTACTAAATAAAAAAACAAACAAACTAGAAAGAACATTAATATAATCAATTCACTTTAATAGTTTTATTTAAACAAGAAGTCTTAACAAAATAAGATATTTAAAACAAACAAACAAAAACAAAATAAAAAAGGTTTTGCATTTTCATACACACCTATATAACATAAACATTAATATGGTTTATTAAAGAATTCATTACAAAACTACTTTTTGTTCATAGGTCAGTGATATAAAAACAAAAAAAGTACATTAATTTCTATGACCTAATGAATTTATCAGGTGATTTTGAATAGACAACTATTTTTTGTAAAACTAAAGGAAGTAATATAATTCATTAGTTTTGATAAAAAAAAACTTAAATTAACTTGGCAAGAAAATCAGAGAACATTGTTTTATAAATAGTTCATAGGGAATTTAATGTATCTTGTTACATGTTTTGAAATAATAAACTATTGTGAAAAAGTTTCACACTACTACTTATAAATTATGTTTAACTATATTATAGAAGAAAATCATATTTCTTAACTTTGTATCTGTTATGCCCCGATAACAATAGTGAATGGTAACTTTGGGATCCATTTATGAACCAATATTATGCATATAATTTCTATCGTATATTTGCTAAATAATTAAACTACTCATATTCATGTTCCTTTCATTGTGAGCTTTATTTTGACCCTTAGACTATTATTGTACGATTTACTATTCCTGAGTTATACCCGGTCTATTAATTACTGCTCCCCCTATTCACAGCCACATTCGGCTACTCTTGTACAAATGTTGTTTCCTATTTTATTGGTACGTTGTGGTCAGTCTGTTTGGTATATAAACTCAACGATTCATACTACAGAGGCTGTTATTGGTGTTCTGGACTTAACTGGCTGGGCTAGGCAGAAAGCAGGACCGATATGTACTCTAGACTGCTCGTACGGTTTTCGTGTGTCACTGTTTTAATCGATAATTCGCTGCTCTCTGGTTGGCGGTCTTATCACGTCATACAATAACTAGGCATCCACTCGGCCACAAGATATAACAGTATCATTAGTCACCATTGGATAAGATTGAAGTTTGAATAGATCCAGCAATGAACTGATTGCTGGATGATGCTATAAATTGAGATTAAACGCAAACCAAATAATAAGTAAAAGCCAATGATATATTTAGTTGGTTAATCTGATTTTAATACCTTTAAAATGTAGATACGGATTCTGAACATAGGGAAATACATGTGTTATCTGTGAAATCTTACCCATGAGATTTTGATTGAAATGTTAGTTTCATAGAACAATTGTATTTCTTTATTATTGAACACTAATTTGTTTTTAATGATTAGAAATATGATAGGAGAAGAGAACAGTATAAAAAAGCAATGAGAACACATATGATTCTTAATCTGTAAGTTGCATAACATTGTTTTAGATAAATGACTTCTGGGGTGTTATTTTAGGATAACTGATACACATTGTGTTACAATCAGAGAGCATTTCCATTATGATAATCAAAACTTTGTGATTTAATATTCATATACATACAAGGTCTACACAATAGAGAATACTAGGCTCGCCTATTTAAATAAACGGAGTGTCGAGACTTGACTACTAAAAATACAATATCTGAGCAACTTTGCATTTCAGTATTCGAAGCTTTATATATTTCATCTTCTACCGACATGGTTGTACTCCACAAAGCAGTCAGCCAGCATTCTATCTTACATATTAGTTTTATCATTTAGTACTAGTTAGTAATATACGTTTTACGTACTTACTTACGCCTGTTACCCCTCGTGGAAGAGCATAGGCCGTACACCAGCATTCTTCATCCAGCCCTGTTCTGGGCAATCCTTTCAAGTTCTCATTCATCCTTTTCATATCTGCTTCTATTTCCCGGCGTAGTGTGTTCTTTGGCCTTCCTCTTTTCCGCTTCCCTTCCGGATTCCAAGTTAGGGATTGAGTCGTGATGCACATTGGTGATTTCCTTAATGTATGTCCGATCCACTTCCAACGTCTTCCTAATTTCCTCTTCAGCTGGAAGCTGGTTTGTCCTCTCCTATAAAACGTTGTTGCTGATAGTATCCGGCCAATGGATGTTGAGTATTTTGTGTAGACAACTATTTATAAATACTTGTACCTTCCTGATGATGGTCGTAGTAGTTCTCCACGTTTCAGCTCCATACAGTAGGACTGTCTTCACGTTCGTATTAAAGATTCTGACCTTGAAATTGGTTGAGAGTTGTTTTGAGTTCCATATGTTCTTCAACTGTAGAAATGCTGCCCTTGCTTTGCCAATCCTCGCATTTACATCTGCATCCGATCCTCCTTGTTTATCAACGATGCTCCCCAGGTACGTGAATGTTTCCACCTCTTCCAGAGTTTCGCCATCAAGTGTGATTGGGTTGGTGTTCTCCGTGTTGCATTTGAGAATTTTGCTTTTTCTTTTGTGAATGTGGAGGCCTATCGATGCAGAGGCTGCTGCTACATTTGCTGTCTTCATCTGCATTTGTTCTGTGTGTATGAGAGAGGAGGGCTAGGTCATCTGCGAAGTCCAAATCATCTAATTGGTTCTAAGCTGTCCATTGTATTCCATGCTTCCCCTCAGATGTCGAGGTTTTCATATTCCAGTCAATCATCATAAGAAAGAGGAAGGGGGGACTAAACAGCCTTGTCTGACTCCGGTCCTTACTGGAAATGCATCTGTCAGCTGTCCTCTATGCACGACTTTGCACTGTAGTCCATCGTATGAGTTTTGGATAATGTTGACAATCTTTTCATGAACTCCATAGTGTCGAAGAAGTTTCCATAATGTTCTCCTGTCCACACTGCCAAACGCCTTCTCATAGTCAATGAAGTTGACGTATAGTGATGAGTTCCACTCAACTGATTGTTCTACGATGATCTGTAGTGTCGCAATCTGGTCTGTGCACGATCTATCCTTACGGAATCCAGCCTGTTGATCCCGAAGTTCGGCGTCTACTGCGTCTTTCATCCGATTCAGCAGCACTCTGTTGAAGACTTTTCCTGGTACTGATAACAAACTGATGCCTCTGTAATTCTCACAATTGCTCAGATCTCTTTTCTTTGGTATCTTGATGAGTTGTTCTTTTTTCCAGTCCGTCGACACTTGTTCCTCCTCCTAAATCTTACTGAATAGACGGTGAAGCATAATTGCTGTTACTTCTATATCTGACTTAACAGCTTCAGCTGGTATATTGTCAGGTCCATCTGCTTTCCCACTCTTGATTTGTCTGATGGTCATCCTGATTTCTCCGATCGTTGGTGAAATGACATCTGTAGGAGGGTGTGTGTTCTGCTTTGATGTCCGGTGGATTCAATGGAGTTGACCTATTCAAGATTTCCCTACGGGTCCTACACATATGTTGCTCTGTTATCGAATGTCAGTGATTGGCTTGCCTTCTTTGTCCTTGACCGGTCTCCCTGGTTTACCATATTTCCCTACGAGTTTCTTCGTTGTGTCATATAGTTGTTTCATATTTCCTTTTGTTGCAGCTTATTCCGCTTTCGTTGCGTTGCTAGGTCTTCCACGTATTTCGGTTTGTCAACTCTAATGCTCCTCTTAACTTGTTTGTCTGCTTCAGTGTATTCAGCTCGTTCTCTGACTTCATCTGCTCTTGTTCGACTGTTGTTAATTGCTGTCTTCTTGTTCTTCCTTTCTTGAATCCTGTCCAGGGTTTCGATAGAGATCCATTCCGTATGACGATGATGATGATGCTTCTTGCGTCCTAGAACCTCCTGACACATTGAAGTTAGTGCTTCTTTTATCACTTTCCAGTTGGCCTCCATTGTAGTTTCTTGTTGTTTCAGTAGATCCTGTTAAGCTTGAAACCTGGTGTTGAGAGTGATCCTGAATTCGTTGAGTGTGTTAGTATCTTGTAGGAAGGCTGTATTGAACCTTTGTAATGCTGTTTGTCCAGTTATTCAGTATTTTTTTTTTAGCTTCAGTTTCATTCTGGTAACCACCAGGTGGTGATCTAAAGGTATGTCAGCTCCCTTATGGTTCTCACGTATTCCATTGACTTTCTGAATGTTTTAGTGATGCAGATGTGATCTATCTGGTTCTCTGTGGTGTGGTCCGGTGAGATCCATGTAGCTTTGTGTATGCATTTGTGTGGGAATATTGTGCCGCCTATAACCAATTTGTTGAATGCACATAGATTTGCAAATCTCTCCCCATTTTCATTTCTCTCTCCTAGTCCATGTCGTCCAATTATAACTTCATATCCTGTGTTGTCCATTCCGACTTTGAAGTTTAGGTCTTCCATAAGGATGGTGAGGTCCTTTCGTGAGCACTTCTCTATAATTGATTGCAGCCTTTTATAGAACTGATCTTTATCATCGTCGTTGCTATCATTGGTGGGTACATAACATTGGACAACGTTCATTGTGATCCCCTCCTTCTTTGTTCTGAATGATGCTTTGATTATCCTGGGTCCATGAGATTCCCATCCCACAAGTGCATTTCGTACTTCTCTGGATAGCATCAGAGCAACTCCTTGAGTGTGTGGAGCATTTTCCTCTTCGTGACCAGAGTAGAGCAGCATCTCTCCCGTATCTAGCCTTTGTTGTCCAGTTTGTGTCCAATGGGTTTCGCTGATTCCGAGTACTGCCAATTTGTATCACCTCATTTCGGTTGCTATCTGACTGGTCTTCCCCGTCTCCTACATTGTCCAGACCTTCCATGTACCTATGAAAATTGTTGCTGTGGTTGTTAGAAGGGGCATCGACCTCGTGACTTCCGAAGGATTTCGGCTTTCATCATGAGGCGTCATAATTCTTTCTTCAACTCCCAGGGCAGAGTTTAAATTATTTTTTCCTGGTTAGCGTGTTTTTAGCGAGTTGGTTTTCTACAGGATGGGGTCGCTAACCCCACGCCCAACCATCCTCCGTTACCCGGGCTTGGGACCGACGGTAACTCTAGAGAAGCTACAGGCGGAGTTTACGTATTATGTACCACAATTCATTTCATTATTTTGTAAGTATATAATTCATTCTTCAGAAGACAATAAATATCTGCTTAATTTTCTACAATTAAGGACAGTGTATTTTCATGTGCTTAACACGTTATGGACTAGTTTCGCAGAATAATCAGTACGTTCACATGCTAAAAGAAATTTAATTAAGCTTGTGTACATTTATGTAAATTGAACTTAGTGCATAGTCGTATGTGAGCTACGTTTACAACTACTGGTTCATGTCAAGGCTGGTTACAAAACCACTTCACTTAATGAGAAGTGATCCTTACTCAATCAATAAACATATTTCTTTTCTCTCATTAGGGTTAACTTCAGAAATATTGGTCATCACATAACAGTTTTAAAAAATGAATAACTATGACTTCTAGAAATAATCAACAAACACCCCTTTTAACTACTTATGATACAACTAAATCAATAATCAAGATCTTGAAAGTGATAAATTTAATTAGTTGACTTATACATATAATAAGACGACAAATGCGAGTAAAGCCATAGCAAAATTGGAAACCATAGGATAGTGTCTAAATAATAATTCACTCATAATGTCTCACTACAACTAAAACTATTAGTGGTGATGCCTGTTTCAACGCTAAAATCAAACTTTCAGTAAACTCGTCAACTCTCACAATAACCAAATTGTAATCACATTAATACTAAAGCGAAAATGGTATAGCATATGAAAATATTAAGATGGAGTCTTGAATAAGTACCTGATATAATATTCGTATTAACAATTGCGAAAAGTAGTAACAAGTCTTCAGTGAGTTGTCGGTATTCGGGTTCCCTTAGTAGTTGATTCAATGACCAATTTATCTCGAACAATTCTTCCCGTTATGAATGCAACTTAAATAACAATTGATGTAGCAGAATAACATAAATCTATCATATTTCGCGGTTTCTCATTATCTGTTTACAACCTAAACACATTAGTCTGAATCATTAAAAATCAATGTACATACTTTATATCGTGGCATCGGAGGCGTTCTCATCAATGAAGGTTATTGAAAAGAGCAATAAATATTGAAGAACGATAAGAGATGTTCATATGTTAATTAATGTGGATATTAATGGGTTGAACACAAGAATATTCTTAAATAAATAACTAAAAACGGAAACCGAATTATTTAGAGAAAATATAATAATGTTATAGTCATGTAACTGTTTTAAAAAACCTAACTAACTGAGTACAGATGGGATAAGTGAGAAAGGAAGGATCGCATAATAAACATTTATAAATGAATTCATCACCGAGGAACGATTGACGATAATAGTTACCCTCAGAAATTTATAACCAAGTATAGGAAGAATAAAGCCGGGGAAGTGGAGCATGTTATGCTTGAGAAGCCCGTCTTCATAAGACTTGGCTTTAAGGGTAATGAAATAGTTGGAAACACTGATTTCAGATTATAAGCTATAATAAAAAGGTATCCACTTGCCAAGCTGATCTTTCTACATCAAACGAATCGCGCATTTAGACTCAGTATGGTATTTATATGAACTAATGATTCCTTTGTACTTGATTTCGAATTCCAAATACAGTGCTTTCGTTCGTGCTAATATAGTTCTTCTTAGTTAAATTGCATTATTTCTGGGATTCCTAGTTTGTAATATAATTCAAATACTCATAATAATCGGACGGTTGGACATACATTCAGATTTTGATGCTTTTGAGGATTACATGGAAAGGTTCGAAATCTGGGCTGTGACAAAAAAAGATGCCGAGGATGTTAATACTGTGGCTCATTTCCTTACATTCACCGAAAAAGAAGCATACAGCTTAATAAAGACTTTAGCATTTCCAGACAAGCCGATCTTACTCCCTTACGTAACTCTAAAGCAACTACTACTAGACCATGTAAAGTGTACAAATTTCGAATGCGGTAAAGGAGAAAAATTTACCAGGATTTTCAGGAATACCTTCGTATAGTTGAGATTTAACAAGAGTTTTATGATTATGTCTTCTCTAAGTTTCTGCACACTTTTGTCTAGACCTATTGAAGGAAATTATAAAACTTGGTTCATGCTACAATATTAAATTCCTCAACAGCTTTGTAAGAATAAGGAGCTTCATTTATTAGTTAACTGGTCTTAAATGGCTTCAATCTGATATTTCACTATACGTTGAAGCTTTTTAAGTGGAGATAATTTGTAGAAGCACAAAGTTCTGAACCATTAACGTGGATAGCAGTATGTGGTTAGATATTGTTGAAAAAACTTTATTCTAGTTTATACCCTAAATATTCTGCGTTGAATTGTTGTAGTGGCTTAGCTTCGTTAATTAATCACCTTGATAACGGTGTTTGAAATCAGAAGGCAATAAGAAGCGGCGACTAGTTTATTAGCGGATAGCACAGATAACAAATGACAAGCACATCGATTGGATTTGGAGAAAAGAGGATAATGTGTGTATGCGAACGAAAATAGAGCCAAACTTACAGTCTAATTGAATCAAGGCGCAGCTAGGCAAAACAAAAGATAATAATAGGATTAGAGCACATATATACATGGACAGGAGAATGGCTCGTGGAGGGATATTTAAAAGATTAACATTTTAGCTAGAAAGAGATATGTGCGTTGCTGTCACATGCGATTAAGCGTACATGCTTATACAGATATGATAGTGATCATAATAGTACAAAGAAACAGACAAATTGTTACTGTTCGAATAACACTGTCTGTCAAGTAAGTTAGTAAAAGGGCTGAACAGAATCTAACCATAATCGAAATTCATTGTAGGAGAGTTGCTATATTGTCACCAGACGGTTGTCAATCGTGCCTCGGTGATGAATTCATTTATAAATGTTTATTATGCGATCCTTCCTTTCTCACTTATCCCATCTGTACTCAGTTAGTTAGGTTTTTTAAAACAGTTACATGACTATAACATTATTATATTTTCTCTAAATAATTTGGTTTCCGTTTTTAGTTATTTATTTAAGAATATTCTTGTATTCAACCCATTAATATCCACATTAATTAACATATGAACATCTCTTATCGTTCTTCAATATTTATTGCTCTTTTCAATAACCTTCATTGATGAGAACGCCTCCGATGCCACGATATAAAGTATGTACATTGATTTTTAATGATTCAGACTAATGTGTTTAGGTTGTAAACAGATAATGAGAAACTGCGAAATATAATAAACTTATGTTATTCTGCTACATTAATTGTTATTGCTTTAGTCAAATTACTTATATAACCCAACTTACCAATTCATAAACAATAACAAATTGAGACATTTACGAGGTACTTCGGTATGAGCCACACTCTACGTATGAAGCCTCGTGATTTACCTCGTTTACCTACGTCGAAATAGGTGTAGCGGTTTGTTTTCTTACCTTTGAATAAGGGACTGGACGTCAAAAGCCTTAAGGAATATGCCACCGCTCTAAGCATTTTAGAAGACTTTTACTAGATTAAGTTTGATAAACTATCGTTAAGGTGACATGTTGTCCGCTTATATCTGATATAATGAGAGTTTAATATTCATATACAAATTCAGTCAAGGGAAAATCATCTTTATAAGAGTTTCTCGCAAATGAGACATATATATATATTAAATAGTTAGCAAAATGATTTGATATGGAAGTGTTTATTTTACAAGATTATGGAAAAACAAATGTTAAATTTATAATTGCTTCTGTTTTTATCTTTAACCTTTATAACCAGCACTGACTCCAACAGTACCACCACCACCAGTAGCATTAACATTATTAGTATTGCTGATATGTTTCGGTTTGACTTCATTTTCAGCAACACTTCTTATGTAAATAGTTGGTTCTGGTTCAGTTTCAATTGGACCACGTTCATACATGTATGAAGAAGCAATAGCTAGTAAATTGCCATCTTCAGAAAATGCTAAACTAGATATACTAGTTGGATACTTTGATAATTGAGCAAGTCTTTTACGATTAAATCCATCCCATATATTTACAATACCATCACAACCGCCTAATATTTGTATAAGAGAGAAAAAAAAGGAAAAATACAATTTCACATGTACAACTCTCATATACACACTTGTACAAATGATCATAAAAATTTCTTTTATCATTAATGGTAAAATGAAACATGAGTATTAGAAAATTTGTCTATGCAAAAAGATTCTAGTATTTTTTTTAAAAAGTTTAATGTTTCAAAGAGTACTTAAATATTTGTTTATTCGTTTAAAAGCATTATTACAATGACAATGTAAACAGAATGGTTACACATGTACATAAATGGAATATCAATAATAAAAAAATTATTGAACTATATGTATACGGCTTATTCAATAAACAAAATAACATTGAGTAACTAGATGATGAAAGACAATAAACAGTAGAACAAAGAATTCAACTATCGGATTTTCAAAAACAATAATAAAGACTTTTAAAAACACTTCATATCTATTACTACACAATTTTCTTTATGTTATGTTCTCATAAGAATTATGAATGGTAACTTTTGAGAACTAATTATGGACCAATACGATACATATATTTTTACTGTATAATTGTTAACTAACTAAACTATTCATATTTCTCTTATTATAGGCTCTATTTTGATCTATGAACTATTGTTCTACGACTTAACATTCTTGAATTATGCCGTCTATCAATTACCATCTCCCTTATTCACAGCCACATGTGGCTAACTATTGTACAAATGTTGTTTCTTATTTTATGGTACGGCGTGGTCTGTCTGTTCGGTGTATAAACCCAGTATGTTTGAAATAAATGATTCAAACCACAGAGGCTGAGTTTGGTGTTCTGAACTTAGCTGGCTGGGTTAGGCAGGAAGCAGGACCGATAAGTACTCTAGACTGCTCGCGCCGGTTTTATGCGTCATTGGTCCGATCGATAAATCACTGTTCTCTAATCGGCGGTATTATCACGTTATACATTAACAGGGAATCTAGGCGGCTACAAGTAATAACACTTTATTCTTTTTCAAACAATAAATGTAGGAGTTGAAGTAAATGTGCATCAATCTAATTTATTACATCATATTAGAAGAGTATGAAGAAATTCACAAGATGAAAACTAAAGCAGTTAAAATGATAGTAAAGAAAATAATTAGAATATTGAATATAGTTTGAAAGGCACAAACGAAATCCACCAATTAAAATCAAAATAACTATGGCGAGATTTTGAGCCATATTACGTAAGATCCCCAAGTAAAGATGAGGATTATTTCACCTGCTGAAATAATTCATTCATGATAGACTAATATCATATGTTTGTTTGTCAAGCCCTTAGTCTTTTTTTCAAAACCATATCTTTGCTAGCTACTATTGCAGGTCACCGTAGTGGCGTGGGTCTAATTGAGTTACAGAAGTCAACAAGCTCACGAACTAAATTTATCAAATACTCTAAACGTTATCACTGGTGGTTGTGGCATGAGCAAGAAATGTTTTGATGATAGTTCTAAGCAGCTTATAAGAAGAAAAAAGGATGCTGTACAGCGATGCGAATAAATAATAATTAAAAGAAAATATTTCAATGACTTTGAGTAGTTACAAGCAATGATGATCGACACAATAAAATCTCCTACATGACAATTTTAAAGCACCCAATATAAAACTATCACGTTGGAAAAAGGTTTACACTATTCTTAATTAAAATTAGCTGTAATGATAAAACATTACGATGCAGATGACAATGTTGTGCTGTTCAATGATATACAAATTACCTAACTCGTATTTAAATAGTTGGTGTCCGTAAGAACAGGATATACTCCGAGCATCCAACCTTTGTGGTGAGCTGCCAGAAATAGTTGAAAAGTTTTTTAGCTGTGCAAGTGTTAGTGCCGAAGCGATAGTCTATGTATAGGGAATAAGTGAACAATCCTGGGCCATTTTTGGCAACCCCATCCAAACCATAAATTATCTGGTATATAACAAATCAGTTAGAGGTATTTCTGATCTATGTCTGTTTGGATGTAATAACAATAACTCAATCGTGAAATACTAACTAACCTCAACTTGTTTATAGAATTAAAATATAAAAAGATAATTATTCATACATTTTATTTTTCTGGAGCAAATTTTAAGGAAGTTATCTTGTTTACACAGTAGCAAGATGATTCTGACCAATATATATATTATCTATCTGCATGATGAACTTTTGTCTTACCTTGGCGATACAATATCTAAATTTATTGCAACAAAGAACAAATCATGTAAAAAGAAAAGCTAGCTTATTCCTTAATATGACAGGCCGTTCTTCTCGGGATAAGAATTATCACCATGGTGACCAAGCTTATAATCGTAAAACGCTTATTGTTTAACATATTTATATAATTGGAAATACTAATAGTTAACACCCTTAATTGAGTCAATTAGCTTTTTTCAAGTTATCTACATAATGAAATAAGTTGTATGTAGGAGATATCTGAAACAATAATGAACCTACAGACCTTACCTCTACAAATAATAACAAAATTAACACCCTTTTAGCTTACTATAGTAAAAAATAAAATATCCTTTCAATCAACAAACAGAGTAATAAACACTGGCATGGAAAGATGAGTTGTTAGTAGCATGAGAATGATCATAATCAAAAACTTTAAGTTTGGCAAAATATTGTAAATCACGTGACATTAAACACTCATTTTGTCCTATTTGTAAAATTTGGTAGTCCAACTATTTATTTATGCTCATTGGTTTTTTCGAAAGTAGTACGACTCCGTGTGGTACTAGATCGTACTACAACGTATTGAAATAATCAGTCTTTTGTTTAAAAATCAACAGTTTATGAAGTAGTCTCATATAGCTAAAATACAAAGCATCCATCACTGGCTTCATAAATACCTGAAAAAGGAGTTTGTGATCTTACCTATTGTAAAAAGGATTCACAGTAAAAGAAAGTATCTACTATTCTCATATGGCCACGCGAATATATAGCCTCTGCCAGGGAAGTCCTACTCACTGCATTTTCGTGGCGGGGGTGTTGTTCACAAAAGTGAGAGGATGAAAAGCGAATGTCCGGCGCTTTAACCGGGTTGGTGGACACGGTGAGTCCACCTAGGGGAGTTGGAAAACCCTGATTCCAAACCAATGGTGCACATGGGCTCCAGTATCCTGAAAGAACAAATAGCGTATGAACCTGTTGTTGGTCACCGGCTACCATGGGACTGCATCTCCTTGCGATGCTCCACTGCCTTGTGGACTAGACCTTTAGGTCAAAGGCTCCGGGTGTGGCCCCCTAAAGAAACCACCTGCTTCAGTCTGGGTACCTGGGCAGTATCACAGCCCTCACACAAATCGAATGAGATTTGTGAGGCGCATATTTATCTGGTGCTTCCTTGTACCAATATTTATGTGTTTAAATAAATAAAAATAAACTATCAAAATTTCTTCAAATTTAAATTAATAAAACAATGGATTTTATGGTTTGTTAGCAAGCTTTTGCTTGTCTGTTGTTTTGACGATTAGCTGATCAAAGTTTGGATGACAAAGGGTAGATTGAATAAGTTCTATCTATTTGTATAATTCATTTGATTGATAGAGTAGCGATGATGGTCTAAATAAAGAGTTATCTGTTTGTTGAAAATACATACTATCAATTTTAGGTAAACAGAAAAGATTAAATATTATATTTCTTGTCAGATTAGTGAGTAAGCGGTGCATTAATAAAACAAAAGGAGTTGAAGGTTATTATCAAAATAGTCTCCTCCTAATAAGAATACTACATTTCAATTATGCTTACAAGAAATACAGAAAGGTTTAGAGCATAATCTACTTGTGGCCATAAAAAGGGATCAATACATCGCCAAAGATATTATGATTTGAAAACATATAACGATGAGTGATCGCGAGTGTATAAATCCTGTAAGACATCCAAACTTGAATAGTCACTTCCAATAACCCTACAAGATACTTTTCGAATATTTCCAAAAGCAATTGAATAATGAGAAATTGAATTAGTTTGAAAGTGAAATGTCCTGAAAATCCAGGTACAAAATGGTTATAAGTATCTGATCTCGTAAATAGCTTGCAATTCATTATTTTACAATCGCATTAATGCAAAAACAGGGTACCAACAAAGTATCATAAAAAAATGAATTGATGAAAGGCAAATACCTGTAGCAAACGTATTGTATCCTTGATGAAAAGCAATGGCAATTACTGGATAAATTGTTTCTTTATCGCCTTCTTTAACACGATGGCATTTAAAAGCGTACTTTTTCTTTTGAACCTCCGGGCTAGGATCAAACATTTCGACAGCTATCCGACCTACAAATTAAAAAAACCAGTGCCCATTGCTTTGTAAGTGGGTTTCAATTAGTAAACAAAATTATTGTTTTTAAAATGGGAAATAATGTTTCATTGCATTAAATCTAGCTTTCGAGATCTTCACAGCTTGCTTTAAATACATGAAAATCAAGTCATTCAGTAAGTTTGCAGTACAAAGGATATTCTGATTGTTTCAGGAAATTTTCCAACTAAGAATACCCAGGTAAAATACCTTCGATTTATTATTTCATATAGTTTTGTGGAAAAAACCGTGACAATTCAGTGTACTCCCAGCAAGTCGTTTTCTTAAACGTTTTGCAGTTTGTGTTTCAATGAAACTTGTGTCAGTTTTATAATTTGACAATTTTATCTCCAAGTACGTTTATGCTAATGAGTTCTCATTGGTGGATATTTAGCACTTAAAAGAAGACCATAGAAACATAGGATGTCTTCAGAACCTACAAGTGAGTTTCCTTGATACTTCTGTTATGATTTTTGACCTAGGCTGTAGCCAATTGTTACGACTTGATCAAGGTCGTGGCTGATTCGTTATGACCTTACGAATTTAACAAGGATGTAATCCGCGTAAATTATCCACCAATAGAATACGACTTCTACGACCTTCACACTGTGACAATGACGTTCGATTAGTATGAGTAATCTAGCGTCCTTATTGGTCCTTATCCGCCTAACCCGTCCACTTGAGTCCAAAACACCAATAGCAGCTGCTGTAATGTGAATCATTTATTTCAAACATACTTTGTCTATATACCAAACAGGCAGGCCACACCATAAAACAGAAAATAATATTTGTACAAAATCAAGCCAAACGTGGCTGGAAGCGTGGGAGACAGTACTCAATAAACCGAGTATAATTTAGGAACAATAAATCATATAATAATAATCAATAGGTCAAAATGAAGCTAATAATAAGATGAATACAGACATAGATAATCCAGTTACCGAATAGTTATACCATAGGAATATAAATAGAATAATAGTCTAATAAGAGGTCCCGTAAGTTATCAGTACTTACTTTTTTCCTAGTATATAACAACTTCAGTCTTTAAAGTATGGTATAAATGGTTATCTACTCTTTCCAGTGAGTTACCAACTAGTTTGGAGTTTAGTTCCGTTCGGTGAAGGTAGATTACTTCCGCTTAGGACGACAATGTGTCTGACAGTAATTACATAACATTTCACGATTGCGATCTAGATATGCACTTGGAAAATAGTGGAAGTTACGTACATAAACACACCACCAGCATCTGAATTATAGTACAATTCATTAGTGTAGTTGTGTACAGAAGACCATTTTCAACAAAGTATAACAGGAGTTCAGCAAGGCTGCAAAACTCGAAAATTACTTAGTTGGTTTTAGAAGTTAATGTTCATCAAATCCGAACTATAGTCCATTGAATAATATAGGGACAGATAATAAAATTACGCTGCGATCGCTAGCTTTTCATTATTTTGAATATTTGTAACCCACAAACAGATGAACAGTTGTCGATCGGAATTCAGCTGGCTATAGTCACTTCAATTTAGGCCATTAGTGTGATGACGATGGTGGTGAGGTAGGACATGGATAACATAGGTTTCTAGGACACATACGTGAAACATACTTTTAAATACACAAACAATAAGACGATATTACACAAGCGGAATTATGAATACACGTATATAAAATACACCGTATATTAAAGCTCTGGGTAAATATAAATCACAAAGTATCAGAACTACTTCATCAGGTGTTGAATTCATTTGAAAACCTCAAACTAGAGTAGGCGTGTATGCCACTCATTCATACCAAGTACTTTGGTCTAATATATATATATATATATATATATATATATATATATATATATATATATATATATATATCATTGGTTTCAGGAATCTGGATTTAAAATTATGGAAACTAATTTTAAACGAAACAATGGTCAAAATTGTATTTCAGTCAGTCATGTTGAGAAATAAACCTCAGTGCTTGACATAGCATTACTAGTGGACTGTGATCCCCTTATAATGCGGTTTATGTGTTCTCATTCTCAAGATAAGATCACAAGACTGTGGGAAACTATTGAGAAGCAAATATGGATTTTCTTCAATACCATTTACAATTACATCCTTTTGATGGAAAGATATAAAGAAACAATAACCACAAAAAGATAGTGTCGATTAACATATTATTACCTTCAATTGAACCTAATATATAACCTTGTCCATTTGGAAAACATTGAATACATCGAGTTTGGTATCTGAGACTTGATTCACGTTGTTCTAAAGGTGCATGCATTTGACGGAGATCCCATATTAGCACATGTCGTCCAGCTGTACCTACAACCAGTTGGTTCCGTATACTGTCCATCGTATATACTGTACTAGGTTGACGATGAACACTTTGTGCTCCACCTTTTGAATCAGTTGCATTGGATGATGCTACAGAAGCACGTGGGTCCCAAATACGTACAGTACAATCCCAACTACCTGTGATACAAGCCTGGATATTTGAATTGTAATGCATCGTGCTAATCGCTCTCAGACATGAACCTAAAGTTTGATCTGAAATTACAAGTAAAGAAGATATTTGGCCACAAATATTGAATATTTAAAAAATTGTAAGGATAGAAATATTAGATTATCAAAATAAACGTATATTTGTAATATGTAGGTGGAATCCGCACATGAACACAAACATGAGTTTTAAAATAAATATATCTTCTCATGTGAGGCATGAGACAAAAATGTGGGTAATTTTTACTGAACAAACTAGCAATCAACTTCTTACAAACCTTAAAATACGATAAGTTGAGATTAATGTTTGGATATAAACTAAATTCAACTCGACTTGCAGCTCTTATAAAGAAACTACCAGTTTCAAACCCGGTTGAAGAAGGAGCGTTTGACGTGGGGCAACAATTCCATCCCACAGAAAATAATCTTGCTAAAAAACGCTAACCGGAAGAAACAAATTACACCATTTCAACTCTGCCATCGGAGTTGAAGGATCTTCATTCAGAAGAACTATGAAACCTCATGATGAAAGCCGAGATTCTTCGGAAGTCATGAGGGCGATGACCCTTCTAACAGCCAGGGCAACAATTTATATAGGTACATGGAATGTGCGCACAATGTGGGAGGATCAACTAAATAGCAACGGAAATGAGGAGATAGAACTTGTCGGTGCTCGGAATCAGTGAAACCCATCAGACCCAATCTGGACAGCAAGGGATAGCTTCGGGAAAGACGCTGCTGTACTCTGTCCATGAGGAACAAAATGCTTCACACACTCATAGAGTCGACCTGATGCTGTCCAAAGAAGCACGTAACGCACCTATAGGATGAGAATCTCATGAATCCTGGATCATCAAAGCACCATTCAGAACGAAGGATGGAATCACAATGACTGTTACACAATGTTATGCACCCACCAATGATAGCGACGACGAGGATAAAGACCAGGGATACGAGAGGCTGCAGTCAGTCATAGTGAAGTTCTTAGGAAACGAACTGACCATTCTGATGGGAGACTCAAACGCCAATCGGAATAGACAACACTGGGTATGAAGATATCGTGGGACGGCATGGACTGGGAGAAAGGAACGAGAATGGTGACAGGTTTGAAAATGTATATGCACTCAACAAAATGGTTATAGGCGGCAGAATATTACCCCATAAACGCATACACAAGGAGAAATGGGTCTCACCGGATCACACTACACAGAACCAGATCGATTATATCTGCATCACTAAAACATTCAGAAAGTCAATGGAATACGTGAGAACCATAAGGGAGCTGACATAGCTTTAGATCACCACCTGGTGGTTACTAGAATGAAATTGAAACTAGAGAAGCATTAGACAACTGGGGAAACAGCATTACAAAGGTTCAATACAGCCTTCCTTCAAGATAGCTCACAGCAACAGGTCCCAAGCCTTACAAGATCTACTCGAAGAAGATTAAACTACCATGGAGAACTGAAAACGGATCAAAGAAACACTAACTTCAACGTATCAGGAGGTTCTAGGACGCAAGAAGCATCATCATCATCATCGTCATACGGAATGGATCTCTATCGAAACCCTGGACAGGATTCAAGAAAGGAAGAACAAGAAGACAGCAATTAACAACAGTCGAACAAGAGCAGATGAAGTCAGAGAACGAGCTGAATACACTGAAGCAGACAAACAAGTTAAGAGGAGCATTAGAGTTGACAAACCGAAATACGTGGAAGACCTAGCAACGCAACGAAAGCGGAATAAGCTGCAACAAAAGGAAATATGAAACAACTATATGACACAACGAAGAAACTCGTAGGGAAATATGGTAAACCAGGGAGACCGGTCAAGGACAAAGAAGGCAAGCCAATCACTGACATTCGATAACAGAGCAACATATGGGTAGAACCCTATAGGGAAATCTTGAAGGTAAACAGAAAAGAGGAAGAACAAAGAATACACTGAGTCAAGAATTGGAAACAGACATCAAAAGGAAGAATAGCAACTGGAAAGAATTGCCCGGGACAGAGTTCGATGGAGAATGCTGGTGGGCGGCCTATGCTCCTCCACGAGGGGTAACAGGCGTAAGTAATGTAAGTGTTAGGTGTGGACAAACTAAGTCTACAGAGGTACATACACAAATAGTTTATACGATTACTTTGTGCAGGTAGTTTAAGCTTTAGCTTCTTCCGTAATTATTTAGATTTTTATTTTTCATCATTAATATTTTGAAAATTTTATCTTTTTTGATGTGCCACAATATAATGTTGACAATTGTTATTTAATAGTTGAATTCATGAGTCGATGATCTAAGCTAGACCACTACTGCAGACCTGGAAGTACTGGATGGCCGTTTCGTCATAGTGTGGGACTCACCAGCAGTGAGTATCCACGATCCCAAGACCTTCGATCTCGAGCGCGAACGCTTTATCTTTAGGCTACTGAGCCGGCATCCAACGGTTTTAATGTTTAACTTCAATCGACCATGATCTTGCACAACTCTTCATCCATTGCCGTTCAGTGCTTTCAGGTTTTCAATGGCCGTCTAGCTTAAACAAACTCATGAATTCAACTACTAAAATTACTACAATCTCTACAAATCCCTATTCTGATAAAACGTTATTTGATCTATTTTTATTTTGATTGACTTTAATTAAATTCCAAAGACCATCATTGGTCTACTTTTAAAGTTTCATACTATAGTTTTTCCAGTCTTTAGTTATTTATGTCTATGACCTTTAGTCTCCCATGACTGTCGTATTTTCTAATCGATTTATTTGTTTACATTATTTACTAGTAGTACTAAAAGTTTGCATAGATTTCACTCACTTTCTAGCTATACCTAAAAATCCATGAAACCAACAAACAAATAAATATGTTATCACATCATTTCATATAAATTGTACAATTGTACAGAGCTTGGAAATGAGATCATCTCAATGATAATTTTTGCTTTACTGAACTGCTTAATTTATATCGTAGCGGCGCAATAAATGAAAATCAATTTATTCTGGGGTCTCAAATAAATCTATTTAAACTTGACAAACGAGTGCATACTTTAGTTTGAAAATAATTGTTAGTCAGTCAGCTTTTATCCCTAATAATCGCTTCGAGCTATTTAGATAAACAGAAATGAGAGCACTGGGATCGAATGAGTAACAAAAGAATTAGGGGCTGTTTAGATCTCCATACGAATATCAGTCAGTCACAACGTAGAACCAGGCACATATATGCATCGATCCAAGTTGCCATACCTCGTTAGCACAACAAGATCACCGGATTCATAGTTGTTAATTTAGTGGTGGTGGTAGTATATAAATTATAGGTTGTATATAAGGATATAGTACAGGAAGGAAAAAAGTTATGAAGCAATTTTAATCTCAAGGTTTAAGGGAAGATAGTGTATACACCTACGCCATTGTGATCGATTCTGAGCCATGTCACCTAGAGTCTTCAACCATTGGCTACGATAGTCACGCGGACCCCAACCAGGTAGTCTGCATCTGCCAATATGGCTCAGGCTAGAAGTTAGTGACTTCAAGGACCGATGCCACGTTTTGGTTTGGCCACCCCTAACTCTCTTCCAACCATCTCCTACACTAGCCAGCATAGCGCGTCGTGGTAATCGGTGTTCAGGCATACGTAAAACGTGGCCCAACCATCTCAGTCGATGATGATTCATGACCTCATCAACTGATTTACCATCATTCCCTAATACCCTGCGTCTAACCTCACTATTACTTACCCGGTGATCCCAGCAGATGTGAGCAATATTTCTAAGACATCTGTGGTCAAATACTAGTAACTTACAAGTATCTTCTACTCTTAATGGCCGTGTTTCACAGCCGTAAAGTAGAACAGAGCGAACTGCTGAGCAGTATACTCGTCCCTAGTTGCTAGACGGATATCTCGCATTCGCCATAGTGCACGCAAGTTGGCAAAAGCCAAACGAGGTTTTTGAATCCGTGCTGAGTTGTCGACGTGTTCGACTACTTCACTCCCTATCCTTAGTTCGGGTGTTGACGCAGGCCAGTCCTGGAGTAACAATTTACATTTGGATGGGGAGAAGCGCATCCCAAACATCCTGGCATTATTACTCAGTTCTAACAGAAGACTCTGCATTTTGCCAGTGTCTTCACCAAACAGGACTATGTCATCTGCGTATTCTAAGTCGATAAGTGAACCTCCTGGTAGAAGATCAATTCCTGAAAATTCAGTCGACGAGAGTGTTATTTCCAGCAACAGGTCTATAATGAAGTTAAACAAAAATGGGGATAGTGGACAGCCTTAACGGACACCACGTGAGGTTGTAAAGTCATATGACAGTTCGCCATAAGCTCTCACTCGACTGGTAGTGTTCGAGTTAAGAGCCTTCACAAGGTTTATGTACTTCTCAGGTACACCTTTCAATGACAGACACTGCCACAGAACCTCTCGGTCTACAGAGTCAAATGCTGCTTTCAAGTCAAGAAAAACTATCATTGTCGGACGCCGATAAGCATGTCTGTGCTCTAAAACTTGACGAATGGTGAATATGTGGTCGATACAGCCACGACCAGGTCTGAAGCCAGCCTGATTTTCTCGTGTTTGCAGTTCACGAGTCTTAGTTAGGCGCCTGATAATTATTGAGGCTAGTATTTTAGATGCTATGTTAGTCAGACTAATCCCTCTATGGTTATCGCAGGATGATTTTGACCCCTTTTTATTTATTGGGATAATCAGTGATTGTGACCAGTCGGATGGGATTACGTCCGTCTCCCAGATTTTAGCTAGAATATTAGTCAATCTAATCGCTAAAATTGGACCACCATACTTAAAGACTTCTGTAGCCAATCCATCAGGACCAGCTGCTCTTCCTCGTTTCAGATTACTTATAGCCTTTTGAACTTCAAGTAGGGTTGGGGGGCCTACTTCAATGTTCCATTCAGGTTTTCTGGGAATAGTGGGTAGTTGTGCAGTAGCTGAAGGCCAGCTAAACTGCTCCTTAAAGTGTTCCACCCATCGTTCTAAACGTTTGGGTTGAGAGCAGATAAGGGTTCCGTCTTTTTCGGAGATTGTCTCACTTACACTTGACTTCTTAATTCCAGTTTCTTTTATTAGTCTGAATAGTTGCCTGGTGTTGCCTACAGCCGCTGCCTTTTCCATCTCTTTTGCTTTCGTTGCCCACCACTGCTCACGATCGTTCCTTAGACTTTTAGTTAACCTAGATCTAATTTGTTTACGCTCTTCGTCGTGTTCAGAGCCTGATGGGATGAGTTTACGAGAATTCATCAGTGAAATAGACTTAGAGGAAATCCACTGGTTTTTTGGAGCCCTATGGTTCAAATTACTAATAGATGTGACTGCTGTTTCCACAGCTGTTCGTGTGTCTTTCCAAGCAGCATCTGGGTCAGTCTTGTTTACAGAACTGCCTAGATGTGAACTCAGTTGTTTCTGGAATTCGCATTTGGCTTTCTCGTCCTCCAGTTCAATCCTAATGGGTCTTCTTAGTGTACTTTTCCTGCGTCCATTGAGGCGCAGACAAATGCGCGCTCGTATTAAAGCGTGATCAGAGTCTGAACAAGTATTCCAATACGAGCTCACTGATACTTGCTTAAAATTAGTTCTTGCTAAAAATAAACGATTGTCTGAGCATAGTTGCAACAGACGATCACCATTATCGGTTCGTTGAGCCGGAATACTAAAACACCCACCTAAATGTCTTTCTGTTTGATTTAAGCTGCCTACCTGGGCATTAAAGTCACCCGCTACGACTACTATGTCTGAGCGCTTAGCTTTCTGAAGAAGCTCAGAGAGCTTTCTGTAAAAGTCATCTTTCACTTCATCATGGCTGCAGTCAGTGGGAGCGTAGGCAGAAACGACGAAAAGGCAACGACGTGTGTCCCTATCCTTCCGAGTTCTTACGGAGCCATTTAGCCGGACAGCACACAGGCGACTGTCAACGGGGATCCATTCTAGTAGTGCCTGTCCTGCCCTTGTACTTAGTGCTATGCCTACACCTGCAAGTCCGCGAGAACTAGCCAACGGGTCGCCAGATACACGGAGGGTGTATTTCGTTGGCTGTCCATTTTGGCGAGGTGAGGTCAAGTGAATGACCACACTGGGACCCTGTATGCGTGTTTTGGAGACACAGCATACATCAATGGTACGAGATTCTAGGGTTTTAGCTAGGGAGGCCTGTTGACCGATTTGGCATAGGGTACGTTTGAGACTGTTATTTCTAATACGATTTCACCACTGTAATAAAGAAGTATAACTTGAAAACGAAGTGACATTTACTACTGTACTTAAGTCATTCAGCTTCCCACACAGACTATTATATAGCATAGTACTTTTCTGACTTCAGATACTCTAAATTCCTTATAACTAGAAGTTAAACTTTTGATGTTTCCAGCGTAGGTTAGTAGTGCGATAACTAGTGATAGCAAATTCGGTTAGAAATCACATCAGATATAGTAAAAAGTAAATGTCTAGTCTCTGATCTCATCAAATGTAAGTACCATAAATTTCTTTCCAAATAGTTACTATTTTATGGACAAAAGAGGACTTATTCGTGATATTCATTTTGTCATTTAATGAAATCTGTAAATCAGACATTCGTATACCTTTGATGTAACCGGAGAAGGGGTAATAGTAAGTGAAGTTGTACCTCGAATACCTGTCTGTATGCTAGAAGGTAAACCAAAAGATAGTATAATAAGATGGATTTTTTACCCAATGGTGTAAAACTTACTCTGACTAGTGTTGCAGTCGAACAATTTTAATTCTCCATCTAGTGAACCGCTGACGACGTGTACAGTATCAGAAAAAGCGGTATCTAAAACGGGAGTACTATGTTGGTAAAACAAACGTTGACTTCCTGAAGCCACATCATAAATTCGCACCGTACAGTCCCAACTTGAAGCGACTAGGAATTGCGGAGCTGCTTTCCCAGGTTGGAAACGAACAGTAGTAACACCATCAGTTGGGAGAGAGGATAATTTGTACTGATCCACAGTAGTAGTCAAAGGAGCCATTGCTAAGAAAAAAATTTATTTCCCAGGGTAAATATAGGCTGTAGAAATCAGTTAAGAAAACTATGCTATACTCTTTTGTATCAAAATTAAGATTTTTCTGGGACGAACAAGTCATCCTGCTGTGCGTAAGTAAAATTCTTCATAATAGCTATAGTCGTGTCATGTTAGGACTCTACAAACGATATAATGGATAACGGTTCTAATGAGAATTTTAGTCACTTCATGTGTTGACGCATGTGACTATGTTTAGTGACTAACATTGTTGGCGGGAGAAAAGATTGAACTAAGGGACTTTGGTAGTCATACACAGGTGACTTTTTGCAATATGTTCGTCTAATAACTCGGCACAGAAAAACAGTCCCTTGGTTTGTTGCTGTAATTTGTGAGAACATAGAGAAAAATTTATACAGTACGTTCATACATATCGGGGAATCACATATACACCTAAACATTAATTTGATTTACGGTCTAATCAGCTGATGAAAGCATGGTCTCTTTCGGCATTAGCTGGCTTTATTTACAGAAGATTGGTGGTACTAAGTAACCCTGTGTGTAGGACTTTGACCTGCATTATTGCGTATGAGGGCTGATAGATATCATACACTGAGTCAAAATTTAGCTTGTTTGAACGACTTAGGTTTGAAAATCGACAAAATTCTAATCATAGTTCGACAGAGATAGAAGTCGTATTACGATAATTCCTGTTCATAAAAAATAAATATTCCTTTTCACTATGAACACAGCTTTTAAGGTGGGAATGGAATTAAAATCAACTATTAAAATACTAATATGGTTACAATAATTTTAGTTCTTCTGGGCAAGTCGTTGTAAATTAAGGAAAGATTTTAGATAGCATTGAATAAAATATAACAATGAAAATATGCAAACATTCAATGTCAGATGTAATATTTATCATAAAGGGTCAGACTGTAGGGAACAATGGCAGTCATACAATCGAGAAGGATACTACTTAATGTTTATACATTGTTTATTAGAATTAGTTTACATGGAAATTTATTAAACAGAAAAATTAACATAAATATCAACGAGTATATTATTTCCTTAGTTAGAAAAAAACGAGCGCTCCGGGTTTTTCTGCAATTAGCGAACTACACATGCAGACTGAGAGATAATTTTTAGAAATGAATCATACATATAGTAGACAGAAATACGGAAAAAACAAAGTGTATTGGAATATTTCAGAAATAAAAGAAATCAAATTTATGCAACTCGATATTAACTCAAGTTCATACAAAATAGAGCAGGCACAACCGAAATAAGCCAGATTATAAAAAAGGTGTACAATAAATAAGAAGCAATAGGCAGTCTAAACATAAGTATTCACTAGATAGATAATTGTGAGTAACTGATAAGTGTTTTTATTAATTATTACCTGGTTCATTTGTTTTTTACATAGAATATAAAACAACACCCAAATATTTTTTTTGAAAAAAGAGAAAAATATGGAAAACTGGTGAGTAACTACCTGAAACAATCTTGTAGAAGTGTAAACACGCATATAAAAAAATAAGCAAACGAAAACTGTACAATAACAACCACAGAAAATAATAATAAAGAAGGCAATTTGTAAGATTTATACTTTTAGAATGATTTGCACAGGTTTACACTCTAGGTAGAAATAAGTTTGTTATCACAAATATCCATTTGAGTCGGTGCTAGCAAAAAATAGAATGTATATTTGGTTAATAATCAAAAGACGAATCATTATGTGCGATAAAGAATTGGAAAGAGAGAAAACGAGGTATTTAGTCCATAACAAAAAATATGGTGGAGGTTCTTTACTTTTGGTGAGTTTGTAGAGATAATAATCGATTCAGGTGACGACTTTTAATAATCCTTATTATCAGATAGGCTTATAGCTCCATTGTTTTTGGTGTCAGCTTCAAGATATGTGTGATATCGAAATAGATCAGGCCAATACCAAGACGAGGTGATTTTTCCACCTGATATATTTGATGAACTAGATTCAAGTACTCTTTCTATAACAGATTTCTGATCATGTTTATTGGAATTCAGACATAACCAAGGCACCTTTCGTGTATTTAACCGAAGCAAAAACAAAGTAAAAATCTTTCCCAGAACTAATATTATAACAGACTGGTGAAAGACTGCCCATAAACGATAATTTGGGCCAGGGAATGGGTCGCTTATAGCTGGGCACAGAATATTGTTTAGATTTATTCCTGTCATCTGCAAAAAAAGATAATAAATTAATCACTTGGAGATTCAATTAATTAATGCACAAATATTTAAAGAACATTTGTACTATTTGATGAATATGGACGATGAAAGGAAATAATTTGTCACTAGTAAGAGAGTACACTTTATTAACATAGTTTATCTATGAAGAACTGCTGTATCGCAATTTATAATCCAGTCCCAAATACTTTTTTTCCATCAACCACACATCATCGTGCATTTAATCATGTAGTGATACAGAAATCATGTTATTATCAAAACCATTTTACATAAAAGAAATCTGTTGAAAACAGAATAGTATGTTATAAGTTTGGACAAATTAGAACCATTGGTTAACAAAAGAGACTGCAACTATCTGTAAGCTTACTTATGTTTCAAATCCATTTACTTTTGAATGTCCTGCTAAAATATTTGTTTGTTTAGAAATAGACAAGTATATCACGTGAAAAATAAGATGAGGCTAAAATTTATCTCTCATAAACACGTAAAATGCATGGGAATCAGGTTTTGATAGTAAAAAGCGTACATTTAAATAAGATTGTATAGTCAGTAATGTAAGTAAATAAAGAGACATGCCATCTGATGATCATTTCGACACAAAGCTGCAGATCCACAATGACTTTCTGAAGCAGCACTAAAAACAGTGCAGTAACATATGTAAATCTAACCTTTTAAATATACATAAGCATACTATGCTACAATCTTAGAAGTAAAACACAGTACAAGGAAATAATATTTTCACATTATATTCAGAAATAGTCTAATATTCTTGTTATTAAATTGAACAACGTATGTTAATTTCAATATTGGAAAATGAAAGTGATCAGCCAGTCGTCTCGATAAGCCTTTTTATTCTAAATTCTGAAAGACTAAACACATCAAATGCTACGTAATATGATGAGGGGCTCAAGTAAATACATAACAAACCTAACGAAGTTGGTAATTTAAAATAACTAGAAAACTCACAAGTATTAGATTAACCTATAGCACTAATATCCCCTTTATCAAAAATTAAAACCATCAATTTTCCATATCTTCTTAATTCCCTTGAATAGGGTACAGTGTGTTTACTAGTTAGGTAAGATCCGAGTTTTGAATCTCGATTACCAATAATTCGATTATTAAAATAAAAATGTCATTCAACAAATATAGTTTCTGAATGTAAAGGATAAGTGAAAGAGTATACAGTAGTTGGGTTGCCTGCATGTTTTAATAGTCCAGATATTAATGCATTATTAAGGGAATAGACGCAAAACAATTGCAAAAAACAGATGGTTAGTGTGAAGAGAAAATAAGTAGAATATAAATACTTTAAGAATGGTATATTTTCATTCACAGGGTTGCTTTTGAAATATGTGACTTTATATGTCCCATGTAGATTATTTTGCACGCATCCTATAGAGTTAAACCAACATTCCAATAACTAAAGTGACTGGAAAATATCTAATTAATCACCACATAAAATAAATACGGTATGAGTAAACTGAGTGAAAAGTTCAGTTTTCGACAAAATCGCAAGGAAAAGTACCAGTAAGTTTTTTTGTCATTGTCCGAGCAAAAGTACATTTTAGAATCAGTACGCAATTTTCAAACTACTAATTTATTGACTGTGAAAGTTTCCCCAAATGTTTAGTGCTAATTCCTTATCAGACTGGTCCAATCATTTTAGTTTTGTCGATTTATGAGTGCTGTTGTAGTAGATAGAAAATTTTTGATGTAGTTTTCTCAAAGTATTGTGCTGAAGTGATCGAATTCCATTTGGTATGAATTCTCTCAAATCCTCTTAACATTCTTCATAATACGGAAAAAATGGAAAGAATTTATGATCTAAATTCGTGTTAATTTAGAAGTCATAATGCAATAATTTATATTCACACTCCTGCTGTTCAATAAGATTGTGGTGATCTACATTCTGAAGACAATGAATAGACGTATATGAACTAATGGGACACGATATTAGAACTTGATTTATAAAATACCACGATAATATTGATAATTAGGATGAATAGACAATAACAACAGACAGTTAGGAAGGGTGAATACATATACGACTAAGAATATGTGAGACAAAAACTATAGAAGATACAAAAATTGGTCATCTGGATAAAGTAAATAGCTGACCACATATCCACCGTAATTCCCCTTTTGGAAGCTGAACATTCCAACCAGTAAACTGTCTATATATTTTGTTTTGATCATTTCTATGAACAGAATGGAAATTCAAACAAACAATTTTTCTTTCAAGTCTTAATCCAAATAAAGTACATAACCACATTTCCAGAGAGTTCGACGTCTTGCATTATTTGCAGACGCTAGGACTGGTTGGGAAAAGCGGAGAGGTGGTCAGTGTATGACATGGTGTCGTGGTATGAAATAAAGCTGAAAAGGGCTAGCTTCTGTTGGTCCTTCACGACTCCCTGGATGGGGTTCGAGAAATGATCCAATACAGTGGCTAGAGACGTTATCAGATATGGCTCAGAATAGAAGCCAGTGTCGATTTTACTGTGACTTTCTTTTACTTTCTTCATAAAAAATGAACGTAACTTCTTTAAGTGAAAGAATTCTTTCTGGTTGTACTTTTGCTAACTGGAATGCCTCACCCATAGTTATTATTTCGCTCTCATACACTAACTTCTGTTCGTTGTTGTTCTATTTTTTCCTATACACACTTTACATTTTCTATCTCTTCACGGCCTCATTGTTATTGTATGGCGCATGTGTTTTTTTCATTTGGTGCCCCTTTGTATTAATATTTACGTGTCTAAATAAATAAATTTCAAAAAATATCTTACCCTGGTACAGAGATTCTGTTTAACATAAAATCTAACTTACCAAAGCAATAGGTTGCAGGACTAAGAAATGATACAGAACCTGTATACTTAAAGAAAATATCACCCACGAAAAATCATCAATTGGTTCAACTGAAAATTCACCTGTTGTAAAAGCAAGAAATAAAATAACTCATGTTAAATACTCATTTAATTTTAATTGTAACTTTAAACACTGAAATCTGCCACAAATATTCGAAATAATTTAGTGGCTGAAAAGGAAAATTGCACTGTGTTTATGAATTGTCTTTAATACCTAGTTTTGCAAAACAATCATTGTATTAAACGTAACCAGTTAGTCATGATCAATGTAGAGCCTGACAGATGTGTTTTGGCTAGAGTTGCCATGATACATTAGCACAGCGGGGTAGATTTAAAGAAATAGCAAAGGAAGTGAAATGTAGCAGAAAAACCGAACATTAAGAATACGATACGAATCAACAAAGTAAAAAGATGTATCAAAATATACTGAAACTTAAGATCTAGTGGGAGATAGAGGGTGATTACATCTGTGCCGTTGCGGCCGATTCCGAGCCATGTTACACGATGCTGAAAACCACTGATCGAGGTTTTTATATAACCACAAGTAGGTAGTTTGCGTCCATCATTATGACTCACAACAATAGCCAATGAAAGCATAGCGTTCAACCCTCCAGCAGCTTAGGTAGCCAGATAGTGAGTGTCACAAGCTAGAAATAAGCGTCTCTCAATGTTAACCACAAAAGTGTATTTGGCAAACAGGTCCAAATCAATATCACACAACATGACATATATAAAATCAAGTTAAAGTGGATGGATTACATTAATTTACGTTGTAACAACAATAACAACCATAATAAAATTATGAATATAGAAGGGTATAATAAAATGTGGGAGAAAACTGTTCTCTTTACTAGTACCTATCATGTTTTCAACAATCAACTTACGGAAGTTTATACAATAGCCAAAAAAGCTCAGTTCATTATCAATTTCTTGTATTTTGTTGTCAAACCAGCCATTTTCGCAGTTGACTCTTTATACAACAAACCACACCACAATATAGATACTGAAACATACATACATTAACTAGAACAAACAATAAAAAGCGAACGAAACAGAATTGGTGCAGAAGCATTCACCCTCATATAACACATTCCTTGTTAAAGAAATAAGCACCTTTATACAAATTGACTGAAGCTGTACTGGGAAAATAGACACAATATATTTTAGCAATTTTAACAAAACAAAACTTACTACTCTGATTCAAGAAGCTAGCAGGAATTAAAATAATCAGAATATGTTGCACGAAGTAGGTCATATGTTCGAATGGTAGCTTTAGAAATGTAAAGAACCAATTTAGAACTCTTGTTATACACAAGTTATCAAATTTCGCAAAAAAATTAGTTCAATCATCGGAATACGCCGTTTAGTGACTCGAAAGATATGTTAACATGTGTTCGAGATGCTAAAAACTGCTGCGTTTTAACATGAATATTATAAGATTAACAATTATGACTACACCTAACGATATAATAGATTTCCTAATCTAAAATTGTCATAATCCCTCACTATATTAAAGACATTAGAACTAGGTTTCTAGAAATTTTAGTACCAGTCCCTTGAAATTCGCAATTAAAATGAGTTTCGAATGCTAACTATTGTTTAATTAAATGATTTGGAAAGGAACAATGAACATATCGGCTTCAATTGGTGTCCGATGAAACAACCAAACAATGAGATTGAGATATGAAAGGTGATTTTACCAAAAGTTGTCAAGGTTATTCAAAGTAACGAAATGTGCCTAACTACTGAAACTCGATACAAAAGTGGAAGTATGGGTGGACCTGACAGAAGTATATCCAAATACTTTTTTAAATTATAGCCAACGGAACTGATATTAATAATTATTACACCCAACCGTGACCTACTCAATATAAGTTCATCATATTACGTTTTAACTAAAGCTTAAGATTAGTAGACATCTAATTGCAATATACTTGACAGAACGAACTAACTACCAATCTTGCAACGGATTGACTAAATTACCACTTGTTTAGCTATCTCAAACACTTTTATAATCTTGATAAGGCTCTAGAAACCGCTGAAAAAGGTTCTCCTGGTGCCTATATCACTGAAAAAATATATAGAAGGTATATCGAATTCACTGGAGATTCTTTATCTAAACTAATGTAGTTATTTAAGTTTATTGAATTGTATTCTGAGATTATCAAAATTATTGGAGTTACAGAAGTTAAGCTCATGTGTACGTTTAATGAGTCGTAGGTTCAGTTTCTTGATTCTCAAGAACTTCCTTACTGGTGAACTCACATTCCTGATTTGATGGAACTAACTAGAAAGTAAATAATTGCACTTTCTGATTTTAAGTTAAATATAAACATTTATTTTTACTCATTGAAAAATTACTAAGTAAAATACATTTCACTTAAAGATGATTCTGAGTACAGAAACTGACTAAGATGTGGAAGACAAGTAATTCACTTATCTTGATAGTTATATTCTTAACGGGTCGAGATCTTAAGCATTGCTATATTGGGCTAAACGGTATATTGAGTGCCTTTAAAACAAGACATATAGTTGCTTATCTGAAAACCTACATCAACTCTGGCGGTCATATGATACTCGTACATTACACAGTAAAATCCTAATAGACGGCTTTCGCATTTCGCTAGTTAGAAGAGCTTCAAATTATTTCTATACTATGTACCAACTATCCGACTGTGATATCAGTCACTAAAGGAAGTTGTAATGAAGTCGGTAAATAGAATCTCGCACTTGATTTAAGGTTGATATTGGTCATTTAATCGGTTGCTTACTGATCATGTTCGTGTTTTAAAGAAATATTAACGCATCTAACTCATCAAACAAAATAACAAGGGTCAAAACAAAAAGTCAGATAAATTGTAAACTATCTGCAAGTGTGACCTCATGGATGTACGCGATTGGTATTGTTTCACTTGAGATTTACGGTAAAGCCATACATATCACCGTTTACCTAATACGAGTTTTAAAGAAACTTAGTTAAGAAAGCAACCACACAGAAAACTAATGAAGACTAGTAAATTAAGATGAACGTTAGTAAGAACTTACAGAACGAGTGTTCAATATTGGGAAAGTTAACGCTAACAAAGGACCATTCATCATATGTAAGTGGATTCGAAAAATAAAAGTTGTAAGCCAAGATGACGATGAAGCCAAAAGTAATATCTAGGAGGTAGCAAAATGCAGGGATGTTAAGTTAATTAAACCAAGACACCATCGGAATAGTAAAAAACAATGAGCTTAAAGGTATCTAATCAAATTTTTAGACACCATCGGAACAGATGAAATCAGCATAATAGAAGTTTAGAGCTTCTGTGTAAAAAGTAACAAATTCACTTATTAACAGTAGGAAATTGATGAACTAATACATTAAATGATTTGATCTACTTCTTAAACATAATTTAAATAAAACTGCTTTAAATACTGATCATTCTGCTTAAAGGTAAAGTCAGTAAGAACAGAATTTAAGGTCAAAGCAAAATATGACATTAGTTCATGAAATCATTGGCTGGTGGACTGAGCTAAGATGGCAGGTACAGAATTTCAAGCTTATTTCCGTAGGATAACCGTAATATGAAGTTGGAGATGCTGGTTAGTATAATCCAAAATCCTAATAATTGAAGTTAATCTGGTTTTTCGGAATCTTGCGCCTAGCATTGTTCCAAACTTTCCCTACTCTGTGAAAACTAACGTCCTATTTTTACTTAGGACGACTAGCTTTGGGCACTCTCACCTATCTTTGAAGTTTGTTCCTTAATGCATCAATGCAGTGCAGATACTAGATTCGATACATTAAACGCGAAAGCTCATATGCAGTTTACGTAACTGTTTAGATAACCCATCGATAAAAAAAACTTATTTGACTTCGAAACCTCGTAAAATAATTTGACTCGATAATCCTGCACAACCACATTTTGGAAACCATGGAGTCTGATCATACTTAGGATACTGAAAGCATACTTTGTTACAAGTAACTAGAGGATATTCATAATACGTCCCCTTGTGAACCCATTTTCGATTAAGTTGCCCCAACTAACGCATTTTTCCAAGTGTCTTGTTTGGTGAGCGACCTCGTGCAAGGGATGAAGACACCATTCTTCTGATGGACAGCGGTAAATCATCATGGCATCATTTAACCTGTTCTGACAATTAGCTCGCGGAAAAAATGAAAGTAAACAAGGATTAGCGTTGAGGAATTTAAAGGACACTTAGCAATGAAAACAAAAAGGCAGCGGACACTCATAATTATCTAGTTTATTAACTGTGGAACGATTTTCAACACATTAGACTCTTATGACGAAATTTTCCGTTTTCAAAAATAAGAAACGGATAGGTACGAATAGTACAGGCAAGTCAAAATAAATTACCTGTAGCATGGTTATAGCGTGACACGGATTTAATATCCAAATAAGCGTGCTAGTGGCTAGCTTGAAGCCTATTTCAATACCGAATACAAACGTGTGCAATACAAGAAGTATCTGCCTGAGCTTTGTCTGTCGATTAGAATAACGAGGATTCCCAACACTAAATCTCAAATACGACCAATACAGAGTGTATAAAAATGTTATAGAGACACATGTAGATTCAAAGAACCTTCTTTTTGTTGTAATATAGTTAATACAACTTTGACCTCCTGCCCCCTCGATACTTGTATTTACACCCGTATACGTCCAACTTAACATAATCCTTCAGGATTTACACAAGGCTTTAGCCTAATTTACGGCAACTTATTGAAATACTCCAAAGCACTGAGGTCTCTCAGGCTTGTGAAAGGGTAAACAACGCCTGACGCACAGTAAACTCATTAAGATTCCATCCGAAATCCCTCCCGCGCTCAACGTACGCTAATCAGGAGTAACAAAACAAATATAACTTCTATCTGACAAGTTAACACTGATTATTTGATTTATTTATACTGTTTACTGAGTGTCATAAAACGTTTTAGCTATTCGCTAATCGCCTGTGATGTTTTTCTACTTTATCCGCCACAATAATTCTCATGGATTCACTAATTAGAATTGGGAAGTTTGTCTGTTGATCCACGGTAGCCATAGTAATGTGTTTGCCTCCCAATATATTGCTTTCTATGAAATCGTTCTTCAGTAAGAGTAAATAAATCTCCAAAACAAATAGCATTATAAGTGTTCAAATTAATACAAACCACCTTAGTTTTACAGGACGCAGCACTAGCTGAGGGTGTTACAATTAAGCACCCACAATATGTCACACCTCAAGGCTCTGTACCTCATATTTCCTAAAATACGTTTCTGGCTTATATTTCGTGTACCGCGATACATCAATCAGTAATTCTGAAATATTTGTCGTATCCCGCTATTCGCGGCTTCTCGATTCTCTGTGTTTGAAATCACTATGTAAGAATAGATTCAAAGAGTGACACTATCAAACAACGCCTCCTCGTTATCACCTTTTTTTGGCGACCCTCGATGCGGTTTGATACACCGAACGATAACCGTTAGTCTGTTCCTTGTCGTAAAATTTTATAGGTCTTTTTTGTATACCATAATGTATATTTTTGTTCCTGAACATTTTTTTTCTAATTTCATATTAAATCAATTAACGCCGATATCATTCGTATCAAGATTTCGTTGGCGATACCCCTCTTTTCATCTGGTATCGTTCTGGCTTATTAACAAAGAAGGCTAATTCTGCCTTGTGAAAGCTAACTTCCACGAGCAAAGCGTGGGAAAATCACGCGTATACTTCTTCGCATTAGCATAGGCGCTACTATTCAGATGTAACAAGCACGTCCCATGCAATACATGTATGTACTAATAATGTCTCAGATCACTACGAGACCCCAGATGTGGTGACCTGACAGAGCGACAACGATTAAATAAACGTCTTCAGAACGTAGGATTAGAACACGGTTTGACAACAGAAGTGTTATCTGCATTTTGAGAGATCACTGGTTGGAGCATTTACCACAGTTATATGGTCGTTAAGTCACATCTATTGACATATTTCAATGCACAATCACCCATTAATACGACAGTGGACTCATAGGACTCAGCTACCGGAGAAGTCTTATGACAATCGGTGAACGGAGCTTGACAACCGTAGGTATTCTTCTCAAAAAAGTTTCAAAATACTAAATAGAGACAAATGCACCTTCTTTAGGTAACCCTTGGTTGTGTGTTATACTAAACCTCATCTTTGACTCCGTTACAGGCCGAGAATCAACTCTTTTCGCGGACCGTAAACCGTTAACATTTTCCTTTGATTTTCAATCTCATGGTAACAGTTAAAATATACTTGTTTTTGATCATTTCTTGCTATTATTTGCATTTCTTTCATCAATACTCATGATTTGTACAAATACTGACACCGGTTGTGAAATTGTCGTTTAAGAAAATGACCTTCCATTTTTCCCGTATTTGAATAACCCATAACATGAAACAGTGACTATCGCTCACAAACGCACTGCTGCACACATGTGATTCTTGTTCTTACTTATCCACTGTTGCTATGACAGAACTTTTATATATTTGCTTTTTATATCTACAGAACACAGCGATATCCTCATTACACGCATTATATGGATATACGTCTCGGGTCATAGTAACTATAGTTGGAATTACTAACTACTTATAATTCTGGATTACAAGACCAAAGGAAACTCGAACACACCTGTTTCTGACAATTAAAGTGACGTCTCGTATATATATTTGTGTGTATATCAACGCATTCGTTTTTTCATATTAACTTTGTCGTCCTTTTTGAAAGTGATATATTTTGGTCGCAAAAATCCAACAAGTACTCTATCTCTATCAACATTTGCTTTGAACATAAAATGTACTTCGAGAACGAGCATTATGGTTCGAGTAGTCTTGTCATGTGTGGATTTGCTGAAGTTTTGATAAACCAACCTTGTTAAACTAGCTCAGCTTCTAAAAGAAGTCAGTGATCTTCGGTTCGAGTTACCGTTGATAACCTTAAAACTCCGAGTTAAGAATATCTCAGCGAGTAAAGAAACTTTACCACTTAATACATCTTCATGTTCAGACCGTTCGACTCTACCGAAACATTATCGTCATAATATCTTCAATACGCTGCATAATCTATTGTATCCGTGTATTTGAGTGACGATTAAGCTAATAACATAACGATTTTGGTGTCGTAGTGTGAATAAAGGCGTGAAGAGGTGGGGACGTTCTTGCCTAAACCTACGAAAGTCCAAGTTGACCGAATATAACAAGCGTCCTCTAGGTTCTTCACAACTTCCCATTATCGTTTTGCTTACGTCTTTCTCGACATATTCAAGTTTCCAGCAGAGTCAAGTAGATATTCCCATCTGTTAACGAATACTAATTTTTATATATGATGACAAAGAACAGGACCTATCAAGAGGGTTACTGATGAAACAGTGACAGACACCTTCACCAAACAAAAGATATCAGACTTTGGCTAACCATCAAGTTTTTTGACAGACGATGGATATAAATCCATACGCATCTCATTCCACACTTTCACGGCTGATACATGGACAACCAATATTCGACCCATGAACACGTTCATACAACTTATTTTTTCATCCAAAATATCTAGAAAACCAAAATTTTGAACTTCATTCTCAATGATCATGACATGTCACTACTCGTCTAATAATAAATGACAGACCTACAAGTTATTATCACTAACGAACAGTATTTTTAATTTTAGTTGCTATCCTCCTCAACCCGCTCCAAAAATGATAAGCGTAAATTGAGATAAGACGAACAACCCAAAAAAATGAACGACGAAGGGCGAAATGCCCCATTTGGACATGATAGGACGCTGAGGGATATTTTGTCACATTATTCCACCTTATCACTCATTTATCGGGCTCTAAAGCTTCTTGGTTAAAGTTTTTACATTTATTGCGTAAGGTGTCGAAAATCATTGAGCAGAATAAAATATTTTATATTGCAGTAATATATTTATTGCCTCTGTCAAAATTCATCTGATAAAACAAATAGGTTGGGTGCGATATTTTCGTGATTGACTGGTATATATATATATATATCTGTGTCACCTTAATTTTTCCTACGGCTTCCTCTCTTGTCTTTGAATAAGCAAAATTTTATTCAATACTTATTGAGGAGATTCATAAAACCCATCGAAGGAAGCCAACAAAGTCTCTGAAAACGCTGAGAATCATTTTATCCAATTGGCATTCGCTAGAAGGTTTACCACAAACGTCTAGAAATTGAAAAGTCGCGTGCCCAGTTTCTGATTGTATGATTACCTATATTGCTACTATGCTTGGTAGCGTTCCAGAAGTTCACGAAAACCCAAGGTCATCTAAAATACTATAAAAAATTTAGATTTTCTGTACAAAAACGAACCTTTGGAGTAAAGCGTTTCTTCCGTATTTCGTTCTTTTTCCCTCGTGTTCAAGTCTAGGGGTTATTAGAAAAGCTTAGGAACTGAATCTGGAGCTCAATCAGAAGACTTATCAGAGCTCACGTTTTGTCTCTTTAGTTTCCGTTCAAGCAGGAAAAGACGAATAAAAAAACCTCTTCATTTGTTTTTGGACATCTTTATTACTCATCCCACGATATTAAGGGATGATCTGAATTTCCTGGATGTACTAAGCTGTCGGTAGAGTGTTCACTAGCAAGAACTCCATTGGGTTCAGTCTTCTCATTCTAACTAATTGCATACACCAATCTTATAGCCTTCCTATTCTGAACACCAAGATATCTTCCACGCCTACATCAGCTATTCTGTGATCTGTTTCATTACACTTCTCAGCTTCTCTTTCTTTCATTCAACAAGATAGATTACGCTGATTGAAAAGCCAAGTTTATATCATTTTACGGAAACCCAATGAAAGTCATGTTTATCTAACCACTTCTTAAGCGTAGATGACTAAGTTTTCTCCTATTCTGAATATTTTTATTCGTTTGAATATGTAGGCGGTGAAACTTAGAAAGAAATATCTTTGTTATACATCATTCTAATTGGACTACAGTTACCTGGGGATTTATAAAATATATACTGATGAAATCTTCATACTGGCTACTTCATAGAAAATCTCATTTCGATTAGTTATAAGCAAACACATTTTTAATGGTTTCCTGCCAATCACACATATCCACGATGTTTTGGGGGAATTTCAACCCGACAAATATCAGATAGAACCCATCCGTAGTGTCAAGATGATATACTAAATAGATTGAAGCGATGAAACTTCGTAACTACGCCTGTAGCTCCTCTGGGGGTTACTGCCGGTCCCAAGCCCGGGTAAAGGAGGAGGGTTGGGCATGGGGTTAGCGACCCCATCCCGTAGAAAATCAACTCGCTAAAAAAACGCTAACCAGAAAAAATCATTCAAACCTTTCAAACTCTGCCCTGGGAGTAGGAGGAATAATTATGACGTCTCATGATGAAAGCCGAGTTCCTTCGGAAGTCATGAGGCCGATGCACCTTCTAACAACCAGAGCGACAATTTTTATAGGTACATGGAATGTCCGAACAATGTGGGAGACCGGAAGAGTCTTCCAAATCGCTGCAGAAATGAGAAAATACAACCTGGAGGTTCTTGGAATCAGCGAAACACATTGGACGCAGGTTGGACAACAACGACTGTCTTCAGGAGAACTTCTGTTATACTCCGGTCATGAAGAAGAAAATGCCCCACATACACAAGGAGTTGCATTGATGCTGTCCAGAAAAGCACAAAATGCACTTATTGGATGGGAATCTAATGGACCAAGGATCATCAAAGCCTCCTTCAAAACAAAGAGAGAGGGCATTACAATGAACGTCATCCAATGCTATGCGCCTACCAATGACTACGATGAAGACGCTAAAGACCAATTCTACGATAGGCTGCAGTCGATCGTCGAGAAGTGCCCAACCAAGGACCTGACAATTCTGATGGGAGATCTCAATGCTAAGGTTGGAATGGACAACACTGGATACGAAGACGTCATGGGACAACATGGACTGGGAGAAAGGAACGAAAATGGTGAGAGATTTGCAAACCTATGTGCCTTCAATAAACTGGTAATAGGTGGCACCATATTCCCACACAAAAACATACACAAAGCCACTTGGATTTCACCGGATCACATTACACAGAATCAAATCGACCATATCTGCATCAACAAAAAGTTCAGGAGGACGATGGAGGATGTGAGAACCAGAAGAGGAGCTGATATAGCATCCGATCATCATTTGCTGGTCGCCAAGATGAAACTAAAACTCAAGAAGCAGTGGACAACGGCGCGGACAACATCACAAAAGTTTAATACGGCCTTTCTTCGAGATGCTGACAAACTCAACAAATTCAACATAGCCCTCAGCAACAGGTTCGAGACCTTTCATGATCTACTCAATGGAGAGGGGACTACCATGGAGAGCAACTGGAAAGGTATCAAGGAGGCAATCGTTTCAACATGTCAAGAGGTTCTGGGCCAAAAGAAGCACCATCACAAGGAATGGATCACTGTTGGTACACTGGATAAGATTGAAGCAAGGAGGAACAAGAAGGCAGCAATCAATATCAGCCGAACAAGAGCGGAAAAAGCCAAGGCACAAGCCGAATACACAGAGGCAAACAAGCAAGTGAAGAGGAGCGTCAGAACCGACAAACGTAAATATGTGGAAGATTTAGCAACGACAGCGGAAAAGGCTGCAAGAGAGGGAAACATGAGACAACTGTATGATACAACAAAGAAACTTGCTGGAAATTACCGTAAGCCAGAAAGACCAGTGAAAAGCAAGGAAGGCAAAGTAATCACCGACATTGAAGAACAACGAAACGGGTGGGTAGAACACTTCAAAGAACTCTTGAATAGACCAGCTCCACTGAACCCACCCAACATCGAAGCAGCACCCACGGACCTCCCAATCGATATTGGCCCACCAACAATTGAAGAGATCAGCATGGCCATTAGACAAGTCAAGAGTGGCAAAGCAGCGGGACCAGACAACATCCCGGCAGAGACACTGAAAGCAAATGTAACAGCAACTGCCAAGATACTCCACATCCTCTTCAGTAAGATTTGGGACGAAGAACAAGTACCAACAGACTGGAAAAAAGGACTTCTGATCAAGATACTAAAGAAAGGCGATCTCAGCAAGTGCGACAACTACAAGGGCATCACTCTTCTCTCAATACCAGGAAAAGTCTTCAACAGAGTATTGTTAAACAGGATGAAGGATTCCGTGGACGCCCAACTTCGAGATCAACAAGCTAGATTTCGTAAGGATAGATCGTGCACAGATCAAATCGCAACTCTGCGGATCATTGTGGAACAATCAATCGAATGGAACTCATCACTCTACATCAACTTCATCGACTACGAGAAGGCATTTGATAGTGTGGACAGGACGACACTATGGAGGCTTCTTCGACACTACGGCGTGCCTGAGAAGATGGTAAATATCATACGGAACTCCTATGATGGACTAAACTGCCAAATCGTCCACGGAGGACAACTCACTGACTCGTTTCAAGTAAAGACCGGATTTAGGCAGGGTTGCTTACTCTCACCCTTTCTCTTTCTCCTGGTCATCGACTGGATCATGAAGACGTCAACATCTGGAGGAAATCACGGGATACAGTGGACAGGCAGGATGCAGCTTGACGATTTAGACTTCGCGGATGATCTGGCTCTTCTATCACAAACGCAACAACAAATGCAGGAGAAAACGACCAGTGTAGCAGCAGCCTCGGCAGCAGTAGGTCTCAATATAAACAAAGAGAAAAGCAAGACTCTCCGATACAATACAATATGCACCAATCAAATTATACTTGACGGAGAAGCTTTGGAGGATGTGGAAACCTTTACATATCTGGGCAGCATCATTGATGAACATGGTGGATCAGATGCAGATGTGAGGGCGCGGATCGGCAAAGCAAGAGCAGCATACCTACAACTGAAAAACATCTGGAGCTCAAAACAATTGTCAACCAACACCAAGGTTAGAATTTTCAATACAAATGTCAAGACAGTTCTACTGTATGGGGCGGAGACGTGGAGAACTACGAAAGCCATTATCCAGAAGATACAAGTGTTCATCAACAGCTGTCTACGCAAGATACTTCGGATCCGATGGCCAGACACTATCAGCAACAAGTTACTGTGGGAGACAACAAACCAGATTCCAATGGAGGAAGAAATCAGGAAGAAGCGCTGTAAGTGGATTGGGCACACTTTGAGGAAATCACCCAGTCGCGTCACAAGACAAGCTCTCACATGGAATCCTGAATGTCGAAGGAGAAGAGGAAGACCAAAGAACACCTTACGCCGAAAAATAGAGACAGACATGAGAAGAATGAACAAGAACTGGATAGAACTAGAAAAGGAAGCCCAGGACAGAGTGGGTTGGAGAAAGCTGGTCGGCGGCCTATGCTCCATTGGGAGTAACAGGCGTAAGTAAGTAAGTAAGTAAGGAAACTTCGTGATGAGGTTCAAAATGTCACGACGCCGTTTGGTATAAATAACGTACACGATTTACGATCTGAAATCAATTCGAACCCACTTTGGCTGAATGTCAGACATGAGTTTTTTAAGAGTGATCATAGAGTTATAATGAGAGCACTACGTTGTTCATTGGCTGTACTATCAGATCTTAAAGTAAAAATAAATTTGCAAAGGCGAAACTGAATCAAGAAATATGGAAGCGCACTGAAAATATGTTCTAAGCTCACAGGGGGATTAGTACCATTACACAAATAACAGAGACTGAATACTTTGATCTATACTGTAACGTGGAGCATTGTCTATACTGGTCAGCCACAAACTTAAACGTACAATTCAAAAAAACCAATAACACTTACTAACACATGTTACTCCACGTGGAGGAGCATAGTAGGCCCACTAGCATTCTCCATCGAACATAACATATATATTTGTTTGTTGGTTTCATGGATTTTTAGGTATAGCTAGAAAGTGAGTGAAATCTATGCAAACTTTTAGTACTACTAGTAAATAATGTAAACAAATAAATCGATTAGAAAATACGACAGTCATGGGAGACTAAAGGTCATAGACATAAATAACTAAAGACTGGAAAAACTATAGTATGAAACTTTAAAAGTAGACCAATGATGGTCTTTGGAATTTAATTAAAGTCAATCAAAATAAAAATAGATCAAATAACGTTTTATCAGAATAGGGATTTGTAGAGATTGTAGTAATTTTAGTAGTTGAATTCATGAGTTTGTTTAAGCTAGACGGCCATTGAAAACCTGAAAGCACTGAACGGCAATGGATGAAGAGTTGTGCAAGATCATGGTCGATTGAAGTTAAACATTAAAACCGTTGGATGCCGGCTCAGTAGCCTAAAGATAAAGCGTTCGCGCTCGAGATCGAAGGTCTTGGGATCGTGGATACTCACTGCTGGTGAGTCCCACACTATGACGAAACGGCCATCCAGTACTTCCAGGTCTGCAGTAGTGGTCTAGCTTAGATCATCGACTCATGAATTCAACTATTAAATAACAATTGTCAACATTATATTGTGGCACATCAAAAAAGATAAAATTTTCAAAATATTAATGATGAAAAATAAAAATCTAAATAATTACGGAAGAAGCTAAAGCTAAAGGATTCATGAGATTCCCATCCTATAGGTGCGTTACGTGCTTCTTTGGACAGCATCAGGTCGACTCTATGAGTGTGTGAAGCATTTTGTTCCTCATGAACAGAGTACAGCAGCGTCTTTCCCGAAGCTATCCCTTACTGTCCAGATTGGGTCTGATGGGTTTCACTGATCCCGAGCACCGACAATTTCTATCTCCTCATTTCCGTTGCTATTTAGTTGATCCTCCCACATTGTACGCACACTCCATGTACCTGTATAAATTGTTGCTCTGGCTGTTAGAAGGGTCATCGCCCTCATGACTTCCGAAGAATCTCGGCTTTCATCATGAGGTGTCATAGTTCTTCTGAATGAAGATCTTTCAACTACGATGGCGGAGTTGAAATGGTGTAATTTGTTTCTTCCGGTTAGCAAGATTAGCAAGATTATTTTCTGTGGGATGGAATTGTTGACTCCACGTCAAACGCTCCTTCTTCAACCGAGTTTGAAACTGGTGGTTCCTCTAGCTTAGCTACAGATGGAGTTAGCACCATTAAGATCTAAAGTACATTTAAGGACTTTCAAAGGATCTCACAAATTTATATTACCTCTCCCACAGACACTATGACTTGTATGTACCTTAGAGAATGCTCGTATCAATGAACAACAAAGATTCCTCTTGACCTAAGTGTCTTTTACCGTGAAGAATGAAGCTGCTGCCTCGTCAATGATTTAGCCGTTCAGATCCTGCTTGAAATCAATTCTTCTTGATATATTTCTCATGATTAACGACAAATATATGGCTGACCTTGATAGTATCTTTGAAAACTTTGACTACAAAGAAAGTCTGTGGAAAGCATTTTGAAGGCTTATATATGGGTACCTGATCATAGTGAATTTCATATCTAATAACATCAAGCAGTCCATCACTGTTACAAATAATTCCTATGATGGTGAGTTTAAAGTTATTGAGAAATCATTCATAAATTATAGCAGTAAATAATTTCTAACACACTGTTTGAAACTGTTCTACCTATTCATGGACTGTGAATTCTATCCATCTTAGTGAAAAACACCTCTTACTACACTTGTATTCAAAACTAGATCACATAGATGTGCTGCTGGCTATGAGCACACAAACATTCGTGAACACAGGAACGTTCATTCAATCGGACGGCATGGCTTAGCCTGACAGATGTGCTCATTCTGTACAACTTGTCTTTATTCACATCAAATATATTATTCTCTCTCCAGACAAAGTGTGTTCTTCCTGAATGCTAAAAATCACATTGCTGGTTGTCATGATATGAGTCAGTGTAGACAATGATGTAACTTCCACGTAATATCTTGTAGCTTATGTAATCACGACATGACAAATCTATAATTTTGGAATAAGGACTATTATTGTAGCGGTAATAATAACGAACCAGACCACAATTCTACATGAGCAAGCCCGGCTAAAGAGACACAGTCTTTTATCTATCCTCATTTCCACTTCAACCTTATCGATCGGTTGTTACTTAGGTTAACGCATGTCTCTATTGGTTCACTGATTAATGGTCACGTGTATTATCTTAATGTAATATTGATTAGTACTCACAGCTTATCGGCTCAGTCGGTACTAATAACAGGTCATTTATATTTATTATTAGCCATGATAACTCTTTAACTAGCTTTAGTAGTATTTGTATTCTTCAGAGAAATAAACTTGTAAAACATCAAGCACTGGAAAATATGGTCTTTAATTGATGTAAATGCATATTCACTAGCAATGTAAACAAGGACCAAAATGTTATCTGCATCTAATTCTTCATATTGTTTCTTCACTTAACATTTCACTCCATTTTAAACTGTGGAATATCCCATAATTACTTTTTTCGACTACTTCCTGTCTAATTTCCAATATTTGAGTTCCATTGTCGAGCAGCGAAGACGATATTCCAGAGACTTACGGTGAGTTCAGGCCATGAAGTTTCTGCAATCTTAATTTAATTTCAGATTGTTTGTAAGGTGAAAGCCAAGTAGTTATCTGGACTCCTGGACTTTTTACGGAATGAACTAAGTGATAAAGTCAGCAACGTCACACACATTCAGGAAGAATGGGCTGCACCATTGAATCAATCGCTAAATTTTGTTGAAAGTGGAACAACCTGTATTTGCCTCGGTCCTGACCCAAACGTGATTCTAAATAAACATTTATTGGGGCTTCTTAGCGTTTTTCATGACTCGGGTATCAGTTCTAGCAGCTGTCTTTTTTATTATGCTATGGAGTCTTAGTTTACATCCCAATGTATGGTTCTATAGATTTCCATCCGAGGACGTTAACTCATTACTTCATTAAGGTGTTGTCAAAGCTTCATTAGGAGACAATGACCGGATGGTGCCTCACCACTATATACATGATAATTCATGCTTCTTTACTCGGAATTTATTTTTTTCGAATTTCCAGGTTCTGGCAAGAGCAAATTAGTTCCTCTTCATTCGCGTTTTTATAACTATTTTTATAATCTAAAACGATTCAATTTAGATTTTGTGTGGAATACATATAATGCCGTTTATTCCCAATCTGTTTCAAAATCATAATTGCAAACACATCTATACATAATTTTTAGGGTCATATTAATTTCCTTCCCAATTTTGCAGAAAAAATTAAAATATCGAAAATGTTATGTAACCCTCACTGGAACTACTATTCATAATTGGATGTATGACGAAACCCGAAGTGGCTACTGATAAGAGATACCCGGATAAATTAGGTTTGATAGTATAAAAACCAATTAAAATTATCTATTTCCTGTGTGCTAGGAACATATCTTTCTCATGACGGGCTGTTGAACTCATGTGGTAACACCTTCAACACTTTGAGAATTTGCTCCAGTAGGGTTTTCACGCCTTGTACATCGGAGTCGGCTTCTGTATAACAAAAACAGGCTTCAGTACTTCACGATAAAATTGCACTAGTCGGGAGATTGGAGCATAAGAGACCTTATCTTCAACAGTTCAGGTGCATGTCCCGAGATAATAAAAACACGATTTGTAAGCCGGTGCAAAATGTCTGCGAACACAAAAGTAATGTCAGAAAATGTAAAAAAATAAATGTATATAGTAATATGGGGAGCAGAACCACAGTTAATTGTTTGGTATACCACATCACATCGGGGCTCACCACCGAAAGTGTCACGAATATTCAGTGCTTCATAGCATCCTTTTCTGGAACACCTCTATAATCGAACGATATCAGTCCAGTCAAACCGAAAGTCAGGAATGGAGGACTTCGAAGACATATTTGTGTTGAGAATGAAAAAGTAACTAAAAAGACTAATTGTTGAGTGGGATGGATAGCACGGCGCAGATGTGTTCCTGAGCTAGGGTATGTCCTGCAATGAGGTCAGCGTCAGTCCCGAAGACTTAGTGTAGCATTTAATTATTTAGGCGGTTATTTAACGCTACAGAGCTGACTGATGTATTCCGTAGGGCAGTTAACCATAGGTGTATCCGATTTGCATAGATTTTTGAGTGACATCGCCGATAGAATTCAATCTCTTTACTCAGCCCTCCTCTTTGTTTAGTTAAATAATCACTACTAAACAACATTATCTGGTTGTGGATATGGATTTCCATAAGTAGTGATAGATAAGGATAATTTATTTCTGATGGCAGTTACACACCATTTTACGAGCATGGTTATTATTAGACAACAATGTTGCTGCCGTAGTTAAAGAAAAGCATAATGCAGATGAAATTGTGGCAGTGCCGGAGAACCAACAAACAGAAGATTCTGTGAACGAAGCTCTGAGTCCATGATCAAATTATTCCCTATTGGCCCTAACAAGCTCGGGATAAACACCAGCCAAAAAACTTATGGTTCACGTGATATTTATCCAACATTCTTGAGGGCCTCATATTCAGAAAATAATCAGAGCAGCACAATGAATCCAAATGTCTTGAACGAAACTCGAAATCATTGTTAAACAAAAGTTTCTAATGAACCAATTTCAATTCAAAGTTGACCCAGGGCTGCTGGTGCTGGTTAATGCATCATTAGTTTATCACAGGAACTAGCCCACAAAAGTAGATTTTCCGACTGTCGACTTTGTCATCTGATATTTGGTGAGGTATATGACATGACGAAACCCTTGTTAGAAAACATTTTATACAATTGTTAATGCCTGTAAATATTGTGTATAACTACTTTTCATCAATATACTGCCAGCTGCTAAATTTCTGGTTGACGCAATCATTTTTGGGAAATTATCAACTATTACAAGAGCAGATGTTTGTTGGTCATTAGAGAAATTAGACACTCGATGACGAATTTTGTGAGCTCGATGTTTTGATGAGTTCTGCTAGTAGAATGCTGGACCCCTATTTTCTAGCCGCTTCTCATGAATCCAGACTGTGTACTCGGCTAATTGGACACAAGAGGAAGGGCACGAAGTGCAACTAAAAGATTGGTTATAAGGATTTATTTGATCCACAACGTAAATTGAAGTAATTTAGGAGTACATCTTTTTGCGTATGATTTATGTTCTGACAGATAAACAGTTTGATCGGCATAAATAGAATGGGGTTATATTTATAATAAAAGATTGTAGGTAAAAACGTAGGTGACAATTGACGATGATTTGGAGCTTATTCAATTTAGTCAGTAATTCGGTGGCCTCCTAGTCTACATCGAAGTCAAGTCTTGCGGCTAATAATTGACTTCTACTACCCTTTCGTTGTATCTAGGCCCTGTGGCTGCTTTGATGACCTCCTAGTACAAATACAATTCTATCACAGGAACGTATTAGTAAAAATAGAGACAAGAAAGAGAATGCGACCAGTGCCACATGTGCCCGTCTCCAGAGTGCAGTTGGTTGATACGCGTTGGTAGACCTTGTCCCTGAAAAAGAATTGGCAAACCGCTTGACATTCATTGACGTCCTTGCTGAATTGTTTGGCTAGAGTCCAAATATATATATATATATATAATAACATAATACTGAGTAATATTTTGACCATATATTACAACCTGGCAACTATAATCCTTCTTAAGATGTGGTTACAAGTCACAGCCAACTTAAAAAGAGTTGATTCCGGATGCCATTCATATCTCGAACGATTAAGTTACTCCTCGATGTATTAGATCTTTCATCACTCAGCTACCATAGCGTAACGTGAGCATAAAAAAACAACCGCTGATGCATTAAATTTTAGTTCTTTCTTACAGCGCGTGTCCAAAGAGAACACGCCCAGAAGTATGTGTGTCAGGAGAACCGTGGATATCCACCTATAGAATCCGTTGATAATATAGTTAGGTGCATGGTAAATAAAATAGACATTAGCCTCAGAGATTAAGAAGCTCAGGATGATACACAAAATCATGTGCAACTACCGTTAAAGAAATGTCCAAGTTACTCTAACATTGCCTCACCATGTTCCCATTTTTCAACACGTCTTGGCGAATAGACAACGGGAGAGTGAAATGACATAGTATTTCAACTAGCCAATTGTTTCAGGACAAACTTAGGCGTCTGTAAAATAATTTAATTTATGTCTACTCAGTGATATAATCAGCCCATCAAAACAGAGAGAGCATAGCAAATGTTCTGCAACCTGAGAAGTACGAAGGGGTTAATAGATTATGATGTCCTGTATTATACTGATCACAATCCTTTTTACTAACAAGTCACTACTATATTTCAATATTAAACTAAACTTAGGTGAACATTACTTTAGGATAAAACTCGAGTGAATACTTGTAAAAATCCATGCGAAACATCTTGTGATCAAATGGTTTAAATGGTTGTGGACTGAATAAAAGAAGCTGTTGCTTATCGGTCTTCCACGTCCAGTGGCAGTGGAGTAAGTTGGAAAAGTGCGGTGTTCCTTGCCAGAAACAATAGCGACGACACCTGTAGAGTCGTTTAAAGAATGCCTGAAGTTAACTATAGTTCCATAGATGCTGACGGTATTAGTACGCGACCACTTGCTATTATTAACCTATTTTTTTCCATCATGGTAAGTTAACCTTCGTTCTCCAGCAATAATGACAGAAGACTCAGACCAATCCCTTTCAATCGGTAGTTTTGTAGAGGTTCAATCCCTCTTTGAATGTATCAAGAGAAATCGCCGATCATACGTGTCCTGGTAAAGAATTCCAGCAACTCACTACTCGGTGTAATAAAAAAACTCCGAAGGTGAGGGATTCGGTCTAGCTTTTTGAGCTGTCTTAGAATACTCGCTCAGATGACCAGTCCTAGATAGAAGGGAAAGATAAGACATACTAGTAGGAAAAACACCGTTCAGTATACGACCAGCCAGTATTTGATCACCCTGTAACCTGCGCTAAGATTACGGAACTAATACTTCAAGGCATCAGTGATCCACTGCTACTAGATACGGAAGCTCGTTAAGCGAAAGCATATTCTATCCTGTCCAGAACCGTTTGAACCATTTGAATTTATTACGTAGTATTTGTGTGTAAAACCTTACTATTATCAAGGCAAACTATTCTGCTGTCCATACCCAGATTCGAGGGGACAATTGGCTGACTACTTCTACTCAGTAAAGTCCAAAGTTTGAGGTTTGATGACATTCGATTTTGAATGAGTATAGCGCATATTTTAAATATTTTCGCCACAAAGGGGCATGGGTAAAAAAATAAAGACAGGGAAAGCGAGGAAGGACAAGTTCTATTTTCTTGCAAAGGAAACTGGTAGAATAAATTTGAGACTACTCATTTCTTATATTAGGGTTCCGGTCTAGAGCAGCATTTAAGTTGATCCAGCTAAATCGTCGCTTCAAGTTTTTAAATTCCTCCAAAGTTTTGATAGACCTATGTGCTGCTCCTGGAGGCTGGTTGCAAGTTGCGGCCAAGGAAATGCCAATGACTAGTCACATTATAGGGGTAGACTTGGTACCTATTCACCCTATTCCAAAAGTTAAGACGTTTGTTGCGGATATAACGACTGATAAATGCAAGCAGGTTTGAAAACATTATTTTAATTTTTTTCGCTCTAGATTCTGCGAAGCGAGTTAAATGATTTGAAGGCGGATGTTGTCCTACACGATGGTGCACCGAATGTGGGGGCTGCTTGGTCAATCGATGAATATACCCAAGGTTAGTTTCTGTTATAAAATATCCTCGTTAGCTGTACTTTCGCTCAATTCATTTGCGATTGCAACTGAGTTCCTACGCAGGGGTGGTTGGTTCGTCACTAAAGTCTTTAGGAGTCGAGATTATGAACCTCTTAAGTGGGTTTTATCTCAATTTTTTCGTACTGTACGTGCTATTAAACCTGAAGCATCTCGACTCGAGTCTGCGGAAATCTTCCTAGTTGGACAGAATTACATTGCTCCTGCACGCATCGATCCCAAGTTCTTGGATGCACGACATGTGTTTGGGGAAGTTGATGCACCAAAAGATCGCGCCGCGTTGATTTCTTCTTTTTTAAAGGAAAGCCGCAAAAAGTAGGCTCACTTTCTCATTTATTTGATTCTAAAGGAAGGCTGAAGGTTATGACGAGGGAGATACATTGTATCACGAGCTACCACTATCTAAATTTTTAGAGTCAAGTGATCCTCTGGAGGCTCTTGCGAAAGCTAACAAGGTATTCACTTTGACTGTTAGTGACTATTGTAGGTTATTTTTGATGTTCCGGAAATCGCATGCCACCCATTAACTACTTCTTTAATCAAGGAAGACTTCAATGATATTCAAGTCCTTGGGAAAGGAGACATTAAGTAAGTTGTATTTTTCTCACATTTTCATTTTGTAAGATGTTTTGAGACTTGAATTATTTTAAAAGTTTCTGTGTAGTTTGTATTATTAATAAATTTTATTTATTTATTTAAACACATAAATATTGGTACAAAAAAGCACCAGATATATATGCGCCGCACAAATCTCATTCGATTTGTGTGACGGCTGTGATACTCTTCAAGTTCCCAAACCGAAGCAGGTGGTTTTCTTAGGGGGCCACACCCGGAGCCTTTGACCTAAAAGTTTAGTCCACAAGGCAGTGGAGCATCGTGAGGAGATGCAGTCCCATGGTAGCCGGTGACCGACAACAGGTTCATACGCCATTTGTTCCTTCAGGATACTGGAGCCCATGTGCACCATTGGTTTGGAATCAGGGTTTTCCAACTCCTCTAGGTGGATCCTCCACATCCCCGAACCCGGTTAAAGCGCCGGACATTCGCTTTTCATCTCCTCACTTTTGTGAACAACACCCCCGCCGCGAAAAGGCAGTGTGTAGGACTTTCCTGGCAGAGGCTATATATTCGCGTGGCCATATGAGAACATTTCGAGAGGGAGAGTAGACTCTCTCCACTCTCGGCCGTACCAGGGCATTCGAGGGCGTGTTCTGTAAATTAGTTTTCGCGAGTTCATTTTTCTTCCGATGCAGTTCTCCTTAGCAGCTTTTAATTGATTTTCTTCCAATGGTAGTGATGATTGCAAAAACACTGAAATTACATGGATTTCCTTTGTAGTTAAATTGGCTTGTGTCCGCCAAAACTTTGGTTATCAGTATAATTTAGGCCTCTCAGTATAGTTACTTGCTTTTTGAAATACTCGTCCATTACTCAGTGGGGATTTTACCAGATTCCTGAAACTCGTTTTAATAGATATCGTAAAATCACTTCTTTACTCGTACCATCTATTCGGACTAATGCTATTGTACCCTGCAAACAAGATAAAAGACAAACTACAGGTGTACATCCCAACTTCTAGGCCTACAGTTAATTTCGATATGGATGTATGGCTGCAGATTCATCCCCTCGAAATGCAAAATGTTACTTCAACATTGGGTTGCATCGGCACCTGAACTAATGATAGGAAGTGAAGTAGTTGAGAGTGTTGACCGCTTCACTTATCTTGGAAGTCTCATCAGCCCTTGTGGTCTGGTGTGTGACGAAATCTCAGCACGGATACAGAAGGCTAGACTAGCTTTCGCTAACTTGCGTCATTTATGGCGTAGGCGAGATATCCGTCTACTAACCAAAGGACGGGTTTACTGTGCAGCAGTTCGTTCCGTCCTACTTTACGACAGTGAAATATGGTCGGTGAGAGTAACGGATATTCGTAGGCTGCTAGTATTCGATCATAGGTGTCTTCGACGCATTGCTCGTATATCCTGGGACCACCGAGTAAGCAATGCAGTTGTCAGAAAACGGGTACTAAGTAAGGATGGCAAATCGATTGATGAGGTAGTGAAACTTCATCAGTTGAGATGGCTGGGACACGTGTTACGTATGTCCAACCACCGACTGCCCCGACGTGCAATGTTTTACGGTGTAGGGGTTTATTTATTTATTTATTAAAACACATATATTGGTACAAAAGGGCACCAGGTACATATGCGCCACACTATTTGTGTGTGTGGGCTGTGATACTGCCCGGGTGCCCAAACCGAAGCAGGTGGTTTTCTTAGGGGGCCACACCCCGAGCCTTTGACCAAAAGGTCTGATCCACAAGGCAGTGGAGCATCGTGAGGAGATGCAGTCCCATGGTAGCCGTTGACCAATGACAGGTTCTTCCGCCATTCGTTCCATCAGGATACTGCAGCCCATGTGCACCATTGGTTTGGAATCAGGGTTTTCCAACTCCCCTAGGTGGACCCTCCGTGTCCACCAACCCGGTTAAAGCGCCGGACATTCGCTTTTCGTCCTTCCACTTTCGTAAACAACACCCCCGCCACGAGAAGGCAGTGTGTAGGACTTCCCTGGCAGAGGCTATATATTCGCTGGCCATGTGAGAGCATTTCGAGAGGGAGAGTAGACTCTCCCCACTCCCGGCCGTACCAGGGCATTTGGGGGCACGGTGTAGGAGTAGGTCGGAAGGAAGCTAGGAGCCGCCAGACCAAAACGTGGCACAACTAGATGAAGTCACTGACAATTGGACTGAGCCATGTTGGTAGGTGTAGACTATCTGGTTGGTATCCGCTAGATGATAGCAACCGATGGTTAGAGACCTTGAATGACATGGCTCGAAATCGTTTGCAATGGCAAAGGTGCATCCACTCTTTGTGTTCTCCCAAATTTTATTCCTCTGAATTCTTCATGTCCCTTTATTTTTTCTCTTTCCGGATTTATTTCACCGGATTATACTCCTTCAATAACATCTTCAAACCCTAATCTTCCACATAATGCTTATACTCTTACTACTTCTACCAATATGGGATTTGAATCGACAACTGCATCTCTGTGCTAATGTGGTATGGCAACTTGATCTGATGTACGTGTGTACGAAGTTCTACGTTGTGACTGACTGACTTTTCACTTTCATAGACATCTCATTTAAAACGAATTGAGTTAAAATCTTTATCATAGTCTACGTAAAGATGGATGCATAGTAATTTAATCTTATAACTCATAAACCTGCTTAAAATTTTAATATCTTGCTCTCTAGAAATCTTCTCAAATGGAGGATGAAAATTCTCAGTGTCCTTAAAGCTGAATCAAAAGAGTAAGTCAACACTTTTGCCTCATCTTTATTTCTTACTTAAATTTCTAGAATTCAGCGAATAGATCTCATGTTAAGAAAGGGGTTGTTATGTACCAAGGTCGCATAACTATCAGCATAAAAATAGGGATTGGTTTTTATGATTTGTTGTTTATGTTCGTTTGCTCGACTTTTATCTTATATAATGCTGAAGTTAATAATCCTTCCTGTTTTAATATGTTCATTCACAAAACATCGATTAAGGTATGTTTTTTTGGTGAGGTAGTTTTGACATCAATTCTATGCTGAAATTGTAAGCAAATCAGTCTAAAAACAACAGTTAGCTGGAAACCATATGTGGCAAAGAATCTCTGGACTGCATTCTATAAGCCACAACTGTGCAAGTATAATAACCTTGATGTTTTAATAGAGGTGATTGTAAGGTATTTGCACCTTTCTTGGAAAGTAAAATAATTTGGATGCCATTAATCAATAGGGGCTTGTCGCTTGTGTTAAACGATCATTATCTTTATTCCAAACTGTAAGGTGCTTACTCACTTCGTTGATGTTCTTTATATTCTCAGGTCCAAAGACAGTATTGAAGAATCTAATCTTCCTAAAAGGGATACTGGTGAAGATGAAGAGGATTTGGAAGTCGAGACGGAAGTTCAAAGGTTGTGGGACGAGGAAGAAAAGCTGAAGAAAAAGTAACTCACAACTCCATAGGTCTTAGCTATTTTGAAACACATTTTGAGGTATCTGACTGCTTACTGTCATTTTTAAGGCAACATCAAAGCTCCAGCTGGTATCAAGTATTTATCTAGGAATTGCTTACATAATGAACAATTTTAACGCTGTTGTTATATAGATGTTTTAAAGTGTAGGTAAAGAGCATCCTACTGCTTCCCAACATAGATTTAATAAGGCTGAGTTATTTGTGCGAGTCGGATATTTTACTAGTTAATTTATAACAAAAACAATAATTCACCAAAAGGTATTCGGTAAGAATGTACGAGAAAGAAATCATGTATTTTTTATCAGTTATCTTATGTTTACGTTGAATGATTCGATTATTAACACTTCAACAGTGGTTATTCTCAAACTGTATAGAGTTTAAGCTAGACCATAAATATATATATTCAAAATTTAACATAGACTATAGCTATTGGATGTCTAACCAAACTTAGGTGGACGACAAATATGTAACCAAAACACAACAAATGGAAGCGGTAATAGAGTGTGGTGGCTTATCGGTTAAAGAAATTGAATTTAAACTATGAAGTTACAGGTTTGAACTGTGGTCCATTTCTCTTGGTTTAAGCAAGCGCATACGATCACTTGTCTTTATATTTAAATTGTGTTCCATTGCTGAATAAATAACTGTATACTTGGCGATTACAGCAGTGAATTAATTATTTGACATTAAGTTTGTTGTAAGGGAGTTGAGTGGGTCAACTTTTGTATATTTTAAAGTTTTTTCTAAAACTAATTCATTCGTCTAAGGACAATTTTAACATCGTTTCAGGCTGTTATTTGTACGTGAGATGTCATTCATCAGTGCAAATGTGGTACACATTTGTTTAGTGTTTGATGTTTTTACTCGCAACCATCAAGTAGTTTGCTCATCGATATTTTATATTGTTACTCCATGACATTGTTGCTTAATCTCACTTCAATTTTTAGGTTTTATATATTTGAACTGAACAATCACACTTTGTCAGTTTTCAGTTTAAAATATGATAAACTATTGATTCACATATTATTTTACGTTTCCACTTTCTATATTATAATTAGAAAAATGAAAAAGGTCAGAAAAGAGAAACGAAAACTTGCAGAACGCTATGTACTTAAAATGTCACACGAATCTGACTATATTGAACAAAATGATGACGAGTTGTTTTCCTTAGCTGCTATAAAGGATTTAGTTGGTTTAGAAGAGTCTAACAAATTATTAGGGGACACCAGTAACACTGGTGTAGATGATTTAGCACGTGAACAAATCGATGCTGCTTTGAAAGCCAAACGTAAACGTTTAGCTGATGAAAGGTGTTCAGCAGTAGAAGGGAAAAAACGTGTTCATTTTGAGAGGCGTTCTGGAAATCAATCTGATGAAGATTTGTCTGACAATGAACCGTTTGGTGAAATTTATGGTAAGCTTGCTTCTTGGTATATTAAAAATCGAAATTCCCCAAAATTTTATGTATTAGATAGTAAAATATGAAAGACGTCAACTTTTGTTGAAAACCTTATGTTTAGTTATATTTCTAACACTTGTTATCCAGATGAATCTTGGATTTTGTATTTGAATGCAAAAAGCAAGTTATTGCACTTGTAGGATAACTAAATTCTTATACTATGTGTCTTTGAAATTTCATAGGATCTCTCACATGTTTTGAATATGTTACCGATTTTGTTTCATAATTCTTTTCCATCAAATCTGTTTCATACGTGTATATTTATTTATTTCAACACAAATATTGGTGCAAGGAGGGACCAAATACATATACGCCACACCTCGTCATTCGATTTGTGTTAGGGCTTGGATTTTGTCCGGGCACCCAAACCGAAGCAGGTAGTTTTTTTAGGGGGCTACCCCCGGGTTTTTGAACTCGATGTTTGATCCACAAGGCAGTAGAGCAATGTCAGGAGATGCATCCCTATAGTAGCCAGTAACCAACAGTAGATTCATACGTCATTTTTCCGCTCAGGATCCTGGAGTCCATGCGCACCACTGGTTCGGAAACAGGGTTTTCTGACTCCTCTAGGTGGATCTTTCGTATCCACTAACCCAGTTAAAGCGCTGGACATTCGCTTTTTGTTCTCTGAATGTCGTAAACAACACCCCGACACGAGAAGTTAGTGAGTAGGACTTCCTTGACAGTAAACGTATACGCGTGGCCATGTGAGAGCATTTCTAAAGGGAAAGCGGACTCTCCCCACACTTGACCGTACCAGGGCTTTTGTGTGTATTGGATACCTTAATAAGTTTCTTAGAAAACTGGAAGAATCCTGAGTCATTCCAAACGTTTTTTGGAGTTGGATTGATATAAATACATACTAAATTTTGAGTGTTTTATTCCTATAAATATGCTTTACACATATTTTGTGGCTCGTCTTACGACATGACATTTTCGAGCTAGACAGAATCTTCTATACCGAACTTCTAATGAAAATGCTTTGAAAGACTTTACTAAAATAAGCTAATGATGAATATAGTTTTATATTCAGAAGCAAGAAACTGACATATATGTGTGTCTAACTTATTTCCTTATATGACTGCTGAATAAATGGGACTTCCAAGATAGGGAGATTGTCACTGTGGTCTTGTGGTTAAAATATTGCGCTGTAGCCGCATTAAGCCAAGTGGGCTTCCTATCAGCAACATTCTGCTAGCAAATCATGTCCCAGGCGCTCGGCTCTTAGCTACTAAGTCGCAGGTTAAAATGTTGCCTTACGTGTTTCGGTATAGAAAAACCGTTTAATATTATTAGCCTTCATACTTAGAGTGCAGCTCGAAGCCAAGTACACAAATGTGTGCCTGGTTAAAGATTTAGTCTAAATCCAAACAACCGTCAATTCATCCGAATCGCATGCATGGTAATTCAGCCGATACTACATACTTATATTAGTTTTGTATGAGATTTTCTTTAACATGCATTGTTTCGTCATTTAAATCCACTTGAACTTTTGAGTGTTATAAATAGATTGAATTTCATTAGTGAAGTAGATATGTTTGATTGTGTCATAGTTTAGAGATTGTTTACAGATTTGTACATCCTAACGACATGTCCCAAAATAACTGAATTCCAAACTATATAAAATCTTCAGTGTTTCATACACGCTTATATAAATATAAAATCGCTTCTTTTAAAAAAATAAGTAAGCCAACTCATAAGACTCTTTTAAATGTCATCGAGTTGTTCGGATGTTAAATATAGTTATATCCAAATAGTTCATAGATGTATTTCTTCTCTGCAATGTTGGTGCAACTGTGTTTTTTGTCTCAAATAGGTTACTTATGTTAAACACTTTGCTTCCAGTTGAACAGACCACTATGACTGGATATATGAAATCTTTGTATATTTTGCTTCATGCTTATAGCTCATAACGAACGTGACGATTTGTATCTGAGTTCTGAAGAAAGCAGTGAAGGTGAATCAGGTAAAGAAAATGGTGAAGACCGAAACTCAACCTTAAGTTCAGAAGATGAATCTTCAGAAATCGATGAAGATCCAAATATTACCAGTTTATCAAACTTGGCTTCTTTAAAATCCCATTCGAACGATAGGAGAGTTAAATCCAAACGACAAATGATCCTACCACCTGGATTAGTTTTATCTACTTCTGAACAAGATAAAAGAAATCCTTTGCTCGTAGATTTGGACGATTCTGAAGAAATTGTCAAGAAAAAACGTAAAATCGATTCATGGTTTGGTTCAGATGAAATTCAAGTGAGAATTGTCTTGATTGTTGTCTCATCTTTAATGGATTTATCAGATATTCAGTGGTTGACTTTCTCATACATTTATTATATTCCATTGTTATAAATGACACATAATTTAGGGTTTGCTATAGGATTTCTATATTGAGTACTCATCACAATCATTCAAACGCCTTATGATTGCAATCTAAAACGAGTCTTACTGTTACATACTTCATAAATAACTGGTGTGGCTGCTTAGTTCTTGCTTATTGTATTATTCAAGAATTTTTGTTTCTGATTTTTTCCATTTATATAGGTTAAATATTTATGTTATTTTCAGGAATACGTATTACATGTTTTTGGGTTAGTTACTAAAATTTAAAAATTTGTTTGTCAGGACTGTTTCGAAAAGCGTAACTTAAAAGAACACGATTTAATAACTGTGTCTAGGTTCGTATATTCGAATTTGATTTATCCATGTTGCATGAATAATGGTAAAGCTTCCTCTCTGGACTACGGTAGATTGGTTTTCGCATCTCGAACCCAGTGGCTGAAAGTTTAGTGCTTTAATTACTAAAGTTTTGCTTTTTCGAATGGCAAAAAGCTAAGATATAACTTCCTACAAGCTGCCTAAACATGGTCAGTCATTTAATTGCTGAATGTTTACACTTGAAATATCACTAGGGCATTAAAATAGTCATCGATTACCTTCATTACGAAGAACTATTTCTACTCTTGAATTACATTTGAAGTATAGTGTTTATTTTAGTTTACTATTTTCGAAGAACTAACTGGTAATTCCCCATATAACATCTATTAACATTTGAGTTTTTTTAATCACATTAATAATGCATTTCCTTTGAACTTCTGTCTTCTACCCTCCACTTATTTTCATACCTTTATTTTTTGAAATATTCATCTTGCACTTGTTAATTTCAGGAAATACTTGCTCCACTGAAAGAAGACGAGAATATTTCTATGGTCATGTCATCTAAAAAGTCTAAGTCTAACCATTCATCAAATACTGTGGTGAAGGAAAAGAAACGCGAAAAGAAAATCGTTAATGATGAAGTTATTAATTTACAAGATAACTGTGTGTCATCATCTTCAGAAATTCCGATACCTAAAGTTTCATGTGAGTATATGTGCACGTCTTTTCTTTTATCTAGCAACTAGAATGATTCTCTTATGCAATAATAAATGTTCTCGTTTATTTTATACATAAAACAGCTGATTTATTTCACCACTTGATAATACACCTCAGATTTATCCGTTAATTGTTCGGTTATTTAAAAATGATAGTCGTCAACTTGTACCTGTGCTATTGACAGTGGTTACGAGTCAACAGTTTGTTATTTTCTGTGAGGATTGCTAGGGTATTTTTTTTCAGTTTTTCATTTTATTTTTTTACCTAATTTCCCTTCATAATGGTTTGAAGCACAATAACTTTAGTAGGGCTCTTCTGGACTGGAGCTCAGTGACTTAAAACATCTAACATGAATTGGAATTAACGTTACTAGCTACCACTTAGTTTTTCTCTTGTATTCTGTATGATAAATAGAATGTTTTCCAAGACGAAAAGCTTCTTCTGAGTTGGATTCTTCTGGTAGAACGAGACGTAAATACATTAAAATCCATACACGCAAGCAAGTCTATAAAAGTTCTGTAATACCTTACTTAGCAAATTTACTTAGTGACGAACAGGCTGTTAGAGTTGACCTAGTAAATAACCTGTCTTCTTAAGCATGTTTCAAATTTGATAATTTGTATAAACTCAGTTTTTCTTAAACCTTTTTCATTCCTTTTCTATTTTTTTTGTTTTTTTTTTGTTTTTTTTGGTAAAAAACTTGTTGAAATAACTGGTGCTGAGAATTCTATATTGTACCAGATTATAATATTGAATAAAGCCATTAATAATAATAATAATTTTCTTACTTTGACTCATAGTTGTTCCGTATTATGGGAAATGCACCTTTTGACGCGCTGTCTATGGGAGGATTTTTCACAATATAAAGACAAATGTTAACTTTATTTGATTTGATAAATACTGGTATTTTGTGCAAACAGTTAAATTGAGGTAAAACACGCCACAATTGTGTCTTGATTGAAGTTACCATATTTTCAACTAGTGTAATTTACATGTTACAATTAGATGTTGAGAATTGGAAAGTTAGTAGAAAAAATTCAATCGAAATAATAACAGTCTAATTTGATGACCGAATTTTTCATTTTTCGATCTTTATGGAGAAAATAAGTCTACTTAACATAGATTCATAATCTCAATGCGAACTTTTTTTTAAATTTTATTAAATATTAGCTGAAAAACTTGAGAAATCACTACACCGTATACGACGTCTCAATCGTCCATTAACTGCAGAAGAGCGTGCCATAGCCACTCGTCTTATTCACTCTGCAAAATCTAGACGTGAACTACTTGAATCGGGATATAATCGTTATCAATTCTTTGAAAAGTCCTCTGATTTGCCCGATTGGTTTATTGAAGATGAGAAGAAACATATGAGGAAACCCATAATTGTTAAAAAGGTAATCTGTTTGTAGTTAGTATTTCTTTGGTATGAGAGACCTAGTCGGTCTAGCACGTTTGAGTTTGATTTATGGGATTTTTATTAACTTATTTTGCCTCTTGTAACGTCTTGATTAAAAGCTAGGTGGGAAAACGAATTATCTATGTACGATATGTTTGAACTAAAATATTGTTTTGAAAAGTTTGCATATTACATTTATTTCCATAACGAAAAGGTTGAATTTTCTTTCCCTATGTGAGAACAAGAGCAAATCACTCAGTAAATAACCATGTGATTTAATAAATGACTTCCTCCATAACTAGATGACAATATACTTCTCTTACAATCTAGATGGATAGAATATTATGTCTCATTGAAATCAAATGATGTTGTCATTAGGGATGATTTCACACTGTTGTCTCAATCAGAATACATGACAGAGGAAGAAAATTTTCTGATTAGTACTTCTAAAGCTTTGTTGCTCTTCAATTCTCAAATAGGACTAAATAATGTTCTTCTGCTTCGTGAGACCTTAGTATCATAGACAAGCCCTCTCTATACTGCACACAATTGCTTTTATGTATGAAGCTGTTTTTTATTACTCTGGAGGCCTGTTCTCCGATAATTTTGTTTGGATCTTGCTAATTTTACGTTGATCTAGACAATCATTTAGAGTTAACATGTTTGACTCATAGCTTTGTTAGACAAACCGAAACATGGTTATTAAATTTTCTTACATCTAACTATCCTGTACAGTTTAAATTTGTACTTACATCGTTATTAGTAGTCCGTGTTATATTTTGCCCCGGTTGTCTTTATTTTAACTATCGTAGGAGGAGATTCCGGTCGATGTGCCTACTATGGGACGTTCTCTTTCAAAAGCGGAACAAGCCAAAGCACGTAAAAAAGCTCGTCTAGCTAAACGTTTAAAACGAATTCGTCAGAAAGCAGAAGGTATATCTGATGAAATACCAGAAACTGAAAAGTGGCAGCAAATAAAGCAGTAAGTTGTAGTGGCATAAAAATACGTTTTAGTTTGAGTTGTTAGTACCTGAATATAGTTTAATAGTGAGGTAATTATACATCTTTGGAAATAGCATCTACTTCATGTCTGTTTTGAGGATTCTAATTATTCACTCTCCAGATAGCCTCCGAATGCTCTGGTACGGTCAAGAGTGGGGAGAGTCCACTCTCCCTCTCGAAATGTTCTCATATGGCCACGCGTATATAGCCTCTGCCAGGGAAGTCCTACCCACTGCCTTCTGGTGGCGGGGGTGTTGTTTGTGAAAGCGAGAGGACGAAAAGCGAATGTCCGGCGCTTTAACCGGGTTCGGGGTGTTATGACTTGACCTAGGCTGTCGCCAATCGTTATGTCTTGATCAAGGCCGTAGCTAATTGTTAGGACTTATTCAAGGTCGTCGCTGATTTGTTATGACCTTACGAATTTAACAAGGACGTAATTAGCGTAAATTGTCCACCAATAGAATACGACTTCTACGACCTTCACACTGTGACAATGACGTTCGATTAGTATGAGTAATCTA
>NC_031502.1:13652884-13667933 GCF_000237925.1 Schistosoma mansoni | reverse complement strand
ATCGCTGGCTGCTTTCGTCTGTCGCGAATGATGCCCTCTGTCTCTGCTCATCTATCAGGTCCACAGGATCATCTGTGATGTGCTCTTTTGCCCAGACCTCTTGACATGTGAAACAATTCCTCCTTGATCCTTTCCAGTTGTCTCCATGGTATCCCCTCTCCATTGAGTAGATCATGAAAGGTCTCGAACCTGTTGCTGAGGGCTATGTTGAATTTGTTGAGTTTGTCAGCATCTCGAAGAAAGGCCGTATTAAACTTTTGTGATGTTGTCCGCGCCGTTGTCCACTGCTTCTTGAGTTTTAGTTTCATCTTGGCGACCAGCAAATGATGATCGGATGCTATATCAGCTCCTCTTCTGGTTCTCACATCCTCCATCGTCCTCCTGAACTTTTTGTTGATGCAGATATGGTCGATTTGATTCTGTGTAATGTGATCCGGTGAAATCCAAGTGGCTTTGTGTATGTTTTTGTGTGGGAATATGGTGCCACCTATTACCAGTTTATTGAAGGCACATAGGTTTGCAAATCTCTCACCATTTTCGTTCCTTTCTCCCAGTCCATGTTGTCCCATGACGTCTTCGTATCCAGTGTTGTCCATTCCAACCTTAGCATTGAGATCTCCCATCAGAATTGTCAGGTCCTTGGTTGGGCACTTCTCGACGATCGACTGCAGCCTATCGTAGAATTGGTCTTTAGCGTCTTCATCGTAGTCATTGGTAGGCGCATAGCATTGGATGACGTTCATTGTAATGCCCTCTCTCTTTGTTTTGAAGGAGGCTTTGATGATCCTTGGTCCATTAGATTCCCATCCAATAAGTGCATTTTGTGCTTTTCTGGACAGCATCAATGCAACTCCTTGTGTATGTGGGGCATTTTCTTCTTCATGACCGGAGTATAACAGAAGTTCTCCTGAAGACAGTCGTTGTTGTCCAACCTGCGTCCAATGTGTTTCGCTGATTCCAAGAACCTCCAGGTTGTATTTTCTCATTTCTGCAGCGATTTGGAAGACTCTTCCGGTCTCCCACATTGTTCGGACATTCCATGTACCTATAAAAATTGTCGCTCTGGTTGTTAGAAGGTGCATCGGCCTCATGACTTCCGAAGGAACTCGGCTTTCATCATGAGACGTCATAATTATTCCTCCTACTCCCAGGGCAGAGTTTGAAAGGTTTGAATGATTTTTTCTGGTTAGCGTTTTTTTAGCGAGTTGATTTTCTACGGGATGGGGTCGCTAACCCCATGCCCAACCCTCCTCCTTTACCCGGGCTTGGGACCGGCAGTAACCCCCAGAGGAGCTACAGGCGGAGTTAGAGAGTATCACAGCCGTCACACAAATCGAATGAGATTTGTGCGGCGCATATATATCTGGTGCTTTTTTGTACCAATATTTATGTGTTTAAATAAATAAATAAACTCTCCAGACAAATATGTAACAGAACCTTTAGAAACTACTGTAGAACTCCAAACTAGTCGTCTAAACATTCGATTTTCAACACCTGGGTCGCACGTTCGGATCCTGCCTCACATTCTGTCATCTGGACAACTGAGTGTCATCTCTAGCCCTTACAGATCCCAAATGTGAATTAAAACCAATTACATTGGTCTGTTCCTAATGGCTGAGTTGCTTCGATTTTCAGCTAGTTAATATCACTTTAGTTTCATCCAGTGTATATTTTGGTATATGCCTAGCAGTAGAATCCAGAACAAGCCTTTCGTCTCGTTTAGTAATCGTCAGCTTAGTGTATTTTCACCCCGGCATTGAACCCATAACCTTGAGCCTCAAGCTCCCAACTCGTTAACCAAACGACTAACTCGTTCATCAGTTATGAACAGGAAATTGCGAACCTTTACTAACAGTGCACCTTTCTTTTAGATAATTGAATAACATATTAGTTGATTTAAAAAGCATCCAACTGTTAGTCCTTACGTATCAGATTCCTTATTCATCTTGTTTATACAAAGATTGTCTGTAAGCGTATTTATCACACCGTTGTTGATATATGTAGAAAAATTAGTACCTTTCATAAATTTTTATTTTACTGACTCAGGGGTTTAACGTATTTAACCCCTAAGTTGCTCATCAGTAAATTTAGTTCACTGCGTTAGTATGTGACCATTTAATTATTATTTCCACTTCTATACCTAGGCTATATAAGAAAGCTGGCCTGTTGAAAAGGAAGCGTCGTCCTCTTCATGTAGTTGTGAATACAAAAGCTGGTTCGCGTAGCGGGGGCACCAAACCTCAAAAAGGGGCTAAAATCAAAATCGTAGATAAACGAATGAAAGCAGATTTACGTGGACAGCAAAAAGCTAAAGATGGAAAAAAACATGGAAAGCGTAAGAATAAAGTTGGACGTCCTGGAAGACCGAAAAGTCGAGGAATCGGGAAGAGACGTTAACTGTTCTGTTCCGTTTATTGCGATCTGTATATATGATTCATTTGATTATATTGATTTCTGTAAAATATGCAGATAATTTTCTTAACTATTACAATAATTTCCATGTGGGTAACTAATTCAAAAATGAAGAATATTTGAGCGAACAATTGTTTTCAATAACTTCATCCTCAGGCTCTGCAGTTATAAGTCCATAATTACATTTTAAAAAGACCAAAAATAAGGTGTGTATTAATGAATTTGACAATATTTTATGTTAAAAATGGTGAACGTTTGCATCTGTTACGACATAGATACTTCAAAATTATGTTAGTTGTATATCAGAAAGGCCATTTGATTAAGATCAAAATGGATCTAAGTGTCAAGTCATAATCAATATAATAGTATTATGACAAAAAGAATTGTATGAATAAAATGCATAGTAGGAAAATTCTACCCTGTTAATCGAGGTAATAATAATGATAACAGGAGTCCCACGATAGGACGGAACGGCCGTCCAGTGCTTACAGGTTTTCCATGGTGGTCTAGCTTCAATTGACTCATGATTTCAACCATATATAATAACAATAATCATTAAATCGTCGTGTGTGTGTAATATGTAATAAGGGAGGTGTTACCAAGGTAATTAAGATAAAAATGAGTTTATGTGAATCGGGCGAGATGAAGGTGAAGAGTATGAGAGATACAAAGACAAAAGGAATTGGGAGGAGGGATAAGTGGTTTATAATATCCAGTTTAGCTAACCGGTGATCCAGTTATAGGCCATGGTAAACATAAAGGCTGGATGTAACCTTTATGGAGTTGATTCAGATGGCTTCAGCTTTGTAGAGTTGCTATAATCTAGTTTCTTGAGATAAATTCTTCGGAACTTGATATGAAACAGAGAAAGCTGACGTTTACTATCGACCAAGTGAGAAAAAATAGTACTGTTGATGTATTTGGTAACTCATTTTCCCAACCATGCTGGTACATGTTCACGAATGCGCAAGGATGAAGCCCTTTGAGTACAGCCTATGTAACTAGTTCCACAGGAGCAGTTAAATTGGTATACACACATGGAGGAGCCCATCATCCGTAACATATCCTTGATTTATTGTGTAAGTACTAGTTCATTTGAAAAAAATATATGTAATCATTTTTAACACAACATTGTCAAATTCATTAATACATGCCTTATTTTGGCCTTTGTAAAATATAATTATGGACTTGTAACTAATTCAGTTCAGCGCAATGACAGTCCTGTCTATATCAGGGTTTAATATATAGGGATTTAGAACAACATATATAAGCGAACAATATTGTTTTCGATTAGATCCTCATCTGCGGGATAGACTGACTAAAGCAGTTAAGAGAACGTTTAATGCTGCCGACCTCTTTCTTTCTTACTCGACACGATCTATGGTGATTCCCCAACTAAAGGATAAGTTGCCTGGTTATGCCAATTCTATGTGTATCTATAAATTCAGCTGCTCCTGTGGAGAAAGCTATATTGGGCGCACTACCAGACAACTGAACCCAAGAGTTAGTGAACACCTCCCTTCGTGGTTAGGAAAAGGTATGGTCAAGTCGATACGGAGCTCGATTCTTTCACACTTGATTGATAGCGGTCATGAAGTTGACAGAAACCAGTCTTTTAAAGTTATTTATCGTATTCCTACTACTTTTCCTTATGGGGTTCGATCTCGTCTCCTACACATAGCAGAAGCTATAGGAATTCGATCCAACAACCCAAGTCTTTGTGTTCATAAGAAATTTGTAACACCCTCATCCCTCCCTTGGCCTTAATAAATAATTTTATTTTCCATACTCTTCGTTTATTTTTCTTCACCCCCCTATCAATTATTTACTTATAATTTTTCTAATATTCGCTTCCAATTATCTGAACACTTTTTATTACGTAATCTTATAATTTCTATGATTGTTATTTCAGTGTCTATATTTTTCTAATCATTGACCTATTTTCCTATTATGTAACATTGATTCAAGCCTTTTATTATTCTTATCACAACTAGTACACCTGTCATTACACTATCAATTTGTACTTTTCACTTATTATTAATTTTGATTATGTAATCTATTCCACTGTTATCATTGACTCATAAACTGCCTTGATTGGTTTAATAATTTCGTATATCCATATGAATATTACTGTATATTAGAGTAAAGCCTGATGAGGATCTAATCGAAAACAATATTGTTCGCTTATATATGTTCTAAATCACAATATGGGAATTTTTCAAAATATAGGGATTTGTTTTTTAGGTATTCAATCACCTACAATCAAGTAGATTACGAATATAAGACCGAATTAACAGGATTATTCTCTCAACACAGTATTTTTGTGATGAAATGAGGCAATTTTAATTGCTTTGACCAAAAACGTACGGAGTTTCGAGAGTGTTTAACTCACATTTAGTTGTTTTTTAAGCTCTAGAACAGTCTGGTCTCATTTGGACATGATACATTACTATAAATACGAGATTGATCAATAGTGATTTCCTCAATAAAAAAATACAAATCCTTCTAGAACCAACTTCGCATCAGTGATCGGATATGTTACTTAAAATGAGTGCTTTGAAAAGCTTTTTGTAACTGATTGTCTAACTCAAAAGTTTCTTGTTGAATACAAGGAATGGGAAGTTAGACTTTCATATGAGCGTTGGGATTGACGATATGCTCCAACCATTTTCAACGGAACATCTTTTCCAGTTGTACCTCTTTAGTAGGTGTTAAGAGTATGATCCTACGACCTTTATAATTTTCCTCTTAATGTTCTGTGGTAAATTCACGCTGAAACATTTATTACAAATCCTACCACGGTGACTTGACTTCATAGTCAATCTCATTTTAATTTAAAGTGTAGATTATGTTTATGATTTTTATTGATAATTGTTTAATTTACACATCGAGGCCAAAGAACTTGTTACGCCTATAGCTTAAATGGATTAATACTTATTCAAGCCTCATAATATAAATTCAAGTGGAGAGTTCATAGTTTTGCTTTAAAGGAACAAGCTTAATCATGTGTGTCGAATCTCTTCTGACAATCACGTTTGGACCAGTAAAATCCAGTTACACTGAGAGATATGACCTCATGTATCAAATGAAAACATTTGTTGAGTTTATCTTACTGTGACCAGTCTTCATTGAGGTCAGTTTATTGTGTAATACGTCTCGTGTACCCTGAACCCATTTTTTCTCTACTCTTCATTGACTAAAAAAAGAGCTGGTTGTTAGACCTAATAAAGTTAATGAAAATTAAATTAGTTAGTTGCCTGAGCAGTTAACATCCAACCAATTTCAGATTTGTGTAATATCAGTCCAATCACTCTTTCGTCTTTGAGGTTAATTTTTGGTAAATGTATGCTGATGAATATTCTACTATAAGTTCTAGTTTCATTTAGTCATTTTTTCCAATTCAAGTAGTAAATTAAGGCTGCGTTTGCGCGTAGTTGTTTATTTAACATTAGCACATTTTACTAAAAAGGAATTGAGTGTATTTTATTAGAAACCAACAGTACAATACAATGAAATATTCAACTTCTCGGGGCATTGCATAACCCGAGGAAAGTGTATTTGGCTCCCATTGAGTAATGGCCAACTGAAAGAATAAAACAGTAATTGTCGAAAAGGCATGAGAATTATTTTATTAATATATTAATAGTGGCGGAATTTATTTCATATAGAAAGGTTTAGGTATGGTTAAGGATAAGATTGGTAGTTTATGTTGGATTCTCAGAACATGAATGGTTGATTTTACATATACCAATTCTACTGTCATCTGGTTTACATCGAGGTGCATACTGACGTGTGGAGTCATGCCTTTCGTTTATTTGTTACGTAAAAACAAAATGGAAACTACGAATCAAAATTCTCAAGAGTAGTTGATTCGGATAGTTATAGTTAAAAGATCAATAGACCTGTTGGATAGGAAATGTAACTGGATTTTGTCATATTCATCCCGATTTGAAGCTTTGAGCTTATGTTTTCTAATAACAAGTTGTGCCCCAAGCAAATCGGTAGATAAAACGTACTCAACATGATAGTTCTACAGGCAGATTTGAGAAACGCTTTCACGTTAGAGTAATGGTTTTTAGTTTTTTTTTCTGTTTCCATGTAAATTATTATGCTTAGCTAGTCCATGTAATTTCACCAGTATGGAGTTTGAAGACGAACTTGTCAAAGGTTTGGTTTCATTAATCATGATTTATATTATCATTGCTTGCGAGAAATCATAATAGCTAAAGACTAAGCCATGTGAAGAGATGGCAACAGATACTCCTTTACTTTTTGTTTAGATTTCAGTGGTTACTACTTATTGTCTATTTGTAATGGTTAAAAGCTTTTCATTACGAGTTCTGATTTCACCGAAATCTAGAAAATATAGTTTGGTATCTATTGTCATTATTTAAGTGACATGAGCGAATCGACTATTTCTGCGTCAGTTATTTTCTGCAAAAGATATATCAAAAGCTGATGTATTTTAGCGTTAAAGTGTATACCAGTCGTTCCTACATCCAAACTTACCTATTCAAAAGATGTAGGTGGTGCTAAGTCCACCAAGTTTTCATGTTTTACAAGATTTGGCGGAAACGTTCCGCTCACTTGAGAAGGAGATGGAGATGTATTGTCAGAATTCATATTGCTGCTGACTGTCATGGCAGGAATAAAAGTCTTCTTTGCTCGTTGAGTGTTACTTATATATCTAATTGGCATAGGCTGGTTTTTGGAGAAATAACTTTTTACAAAATTAAGTTACAAGTTGGATGCTCAGGAAGAAATTAGCTAACTGTTAGAAATAATAAGGTGTGGTGAACGAAGACGTGATGGGGATAACCAATTTATCGTTTAATGCAAAATTACAGAGTGTCTTCGTAAAATATAATAACTATACAATAAATACATTATTTGCATATCTTCATTCAGTTGTCCTTCTGTAGTGTAAACTATTTATATTGAAATATATAAGTAGTATGTAGCACCAATCGGAAGTGGAAAACCTGGCAACAGAAAGCTAAGAAGATCGAGTTGAGGAGAATAGAAAGGGAGACAGAAAAAAATTGTGGACTGGAAGAATAATACAGAGTGTGAAGGACAAATGATGGAAGTTTGCAAATGAAGTATTCAGTGTATGGTCCTCATATTTTGCCAAGATATTTTGTAGTTTTGTGTTGACAACAATTTGGTTCTCCCCCACTTAAGTCTTCGTTCATCACACTCCCTGCTTTCTTAATTCAATCTTCTGCTTACAGGCATTCCACTTCTGATTTCTGCTAAATTCTACTTGTATATGCGAATATAATTTGCATGCTCCACACAGGAATTACTAATCTGCTTTAGTGCTTTTGAATATCATTGTGTGAATAGAATGGATCAAGTCTCAAGATAAATATGTTAGATGTTCGAAATATTCAGCTACTAGTATTTTAATGGATGAGGTTGGTGAGCTAACTGTATTGCTAAAATTTCCCTTTGCATGTAATTATGAAGACAAATTTTAGATGATAACATAAATTGTTACGGATAATTTTCCGACTCCTAAGAATATACACGTTCAGAATGTACAATACCAAATATCCGACTTAAATGCAAACTAGAAGCTGATAAAATCCTTTTTATACTTTGTGACAAGATATATCCATTGACCTAGTTCACATTCAGACCACACTCTTTCAATGATTACATTTTATTTGTTCTTACGAATAATCAGTTTTGACAACCAATAACCGACGAAATTACATTCAAATGTATTTTATTTGATCTAAACTCTCTCTTAACCATTGCCTAGGGTAACATATATTCTAGCTTTAATTTAACACTCTTTCATTGGAAATACACTACAAATATATCAAAGTATAATAATACACATGTAGGAATACATTATTTTATAGATGAATACTGCCTAATGTATATATCAGTACCGATAAATGTTTGCACTTACATTTTGTTGGTTTTGGCCGTTCGGTTACCCAAAATCTAAAACCTTCACGAGCTTTCTGATTTAATTTTGTTCTGAAAAACTGCTTCCGTTCTTCTGGTGTCATTCCTTTGGTGTATGGACCACCTTTATGATCAATAGATTCTCTACTTATTTCCTTTGTACATTTTTCAAAGCCATCTTCATGTTTTGTATCAGCTATTGTTGTTTCTCTTGACATATTTTGTAACTGCGATGCAATAATCTGAGCGCGCATGGTATGCGGGTTGGTTTCTTTCTGATGTCTATCATTCATTTCATTTAGCTGAAAGTGTAAGGTATTATTTGATATTTTTAATCATTTCGATGTGTTGAGAAGTGAAGCAACCACATTTGTGTCAATTTCTTACTATTTTTGAAACTAACTGAAGAATTGAAGTGGTCTCATTATCAATTTATTCGTCTTATCTACTTCATTTCACTTTAAGAAAATGTAACACTGCATATGATATGCAAATTATCTAAGAATATTGACTGATTATACCAAATCTTTAAATGTCTATTTCTATCAAAATCTTATGTTCAAATTCATTATAATAAGAAACCTTGTTTTGGAATTCTTAAGCAATATACATACATGAAAGTAGGCGGGGATCCAGTGCACGTTAGTTTTGTTTGTTCCCAGTAATTCAAACTAGACAATGCTTCCTGAAATCATACAATTAACTAATAATTTTATTTCATAACATAAAATGTTTGACAATAATAAGTAAAATGAAAATATCACCAATCACCTTATCACGCAAAAGAACCCAATTTATTGTCCCGATTCTTCTAGCTATCATAACAGGATCCGAGTTTTTCCAATGATAGCGCCTAATAAGAATTTTAAAAATAAATGATCGATTTAGGTTTTCAATGAATTACAGCTTTTATGAAACAGAAAGTCACATAGGGTTTACATTTTTCATTGCAAACTGGCTAAGTAAAAACCACAACAACAATAACAACAACTACTACTAATAATGACAATTATCAGTATATGATATGTTAGACAACACTAAACGGCTTTCGAATATGAGACAGTAAATAACTCCTCAAAGGAAAGAGCTCAGAAAGTATTTGGTATTGATGTTGAATCTTAGCTTTGATGAAATTCCACGGGATGAGATAAAGGAACCTAATCGAGCATGTGTGCCAATTTGTTGGTATCTGCCAGGTAGATAATAAGAATATATGTTTTTCATATGTATCGTTCGCGACTATGATTACCGTCCTTAACATTCTTGATATTGCCTTACAACAAAAAGGAGACTTGTCATCTCAACGGTTAATTTATTATAAGATTACATAAAATGGATCATATATGAATTCCATTAACATTTACCTAGTCTGTCATAGAAGGTATTGGTCAAAACCACTTTACTACCGGTAAAATGGATAAGGGATCGCAAAACACTAAAAAATGCTTATGAAAGAAAAGGCATTCGGAAAAACTCATTGCTCAGTACTGAACAAGTGAAAACTACAGTTTACAGATATCCAAGTTTTCTTCATCGCATCTTTTAAGGTAATGATACTGCGGTAGGATTAAGTAGAAATCTAAGCACAGAACTGATTATCCTATGTAAAAAGATAAGTTAGCTTAGGTATCTTGATATGAATAGGCGCCCTGTATATTTTACTTACAACTATTCATATAAATTTACGTTTATCTACCAAAGAAGTTACGTCAGTATATTATAAATTAAGACTTACTTTAAAATTTCACAAAGTCTGCTTAAAAGGAATGGGAACTTCTAATAACATACACTTAATCATAAGTTCAAAAAGTTAAGAATTGAAAAGTATTCATTTTCAGTGATTGTTAGGGTGATGTTAATTAATGATAACAACTATTAAAACCACTAAAAAGTTACTTTGTAATAGAACTAATATACTCATTTTAAATTCTTGATTTTATTACTTTACTATTGAATCTAATGTTTTGACTTTATATTTATTGAAATAATTTATTAGAGCAGACTATTTTATATTCATCTAATTTCTGATAAAATCCTTAATGCTTACATAATTCTGGTTATTAAAATGGTAGCCGATATGATATACACCCTTATGTTTTTTAAAGGAATAAAGTATGGTTTTTCTATTCCAAATGTTAAATAACTCCTATTCTAATCTTAAAGTAGGGAATAGCTTCATAAAGTTACTAGCATCTATCTATTGTTTAGGCTTAGTAATGATAAGTGGAAATCTTGACTTACGAATTAAGATCAATGTATTTTAAGTAATTAACAATAAGTAGTAAATAATATAAATCATCATCATCAAAGAATAGTAACACTTACCAGTAAATAACATCTTTTGTTCGAGGTGAATGAACTCTACGAGTATTCATTCTATTCTTGTTCATCTAATAGACGATGACAAGCTTGAATATTGTAAATAATAAAAGCTAAAAACGATTGTTAACTTTATTTCAACACCATTGACCTTAAAAAAATACTCTTAGTATCTTAATGTGTTATAAAAGAAACAAGATTTTATTGATTTACAAATTAACTTTTCTACGAATCAGAAAATAACTTATTGAAATAAGTGCAAACAATGTCCTCCTATATTATTTTTTTTATTCGACAATACAAATTAAATACAATACAAATGAAAAATACTAAATCTCCACAAAACCCCTTCTGATAATTAATACAAATTAAATCAATAGTTATTATGTGCTTGTTTGTGTATTGTAGAGAATCAAGGTAGACTCATTATTATTTCCCGGTAATAGTGTTTTGTCATTAAATAAAGTACAAAATGGAAGTAATTGAAGTTAATCTTTTTTGGGAATATACTTAATTTGAAAATAATTTACATTAGTTATCTAATCTTATATCTTATTGCTTTTGAGAAACCCGATGAGTAGATACTTTCTCTAAAGTCAGTCAGTCAGTCACAACGTAGAACTTCGTACGTACGTACATCAGTTCGAGTTGCCATACCACATTAGCACAGAGATGCAGTTGTCGATTCAAATCCCATAGTGGTAGAAGTAGTGAGAGTATAAGCAGTAATTCGAAAGATTAGGGTTTGAAGATGCATAGTTGCTTATAGTGGTTAGAAGACTCTGCATGTTGTCAGAGTCTTCACCAAATAAAACTATGTCATCGGCGTATTCTAAGTCAACAAGTGAGCCTCCTGGTAAAAGTTCAACTCCTGGAGATTTAGATGATCAAAGTGTTATCTCTAAAAGCATGTCAACGACAAAGTTAATCAAGAATGGCGAGAGTGGACAGCCCTGACGAACACCACTTGAGGTAATCAATTGTGATGACAATTCGCCATAAGCTCTAACTCGATCAGTTGTGTTCGAGTAGAGAGCCTTTATGAGGTCGATGTACTCTTTTGGTACTTCTTTCAGTGACAAAACCTGCCATAGAACCTCACGGTCAACTGAGTCCAATGCCGCCTTAAGGTCAAGAAATACTACTATTGTGGGACGTCTGAATGTATGTCTATGTTCTAAGACCTGACGTAGTGTGAATATCTGGTCTATACAACCATGTCCAGGTCGAAAACTAGCCTGGTTCTCTCTAGTCTGCTCTTCACGAGCTTTGGTTTGACGTCCACGTATTATTGAAGCTAATATTTTAGACACTATATTAGTCAAACTGATCCCTGTGTGAATGTCACAGGAGGACTTTTGTCCTTTCTTATAGACTGGTACAATCAGTGATCGGGATCAGTCAGATGGAATTACGTCCAGTTCCCAGATTCTTTCTCTAAAGGCTCCATCATTAAAATACTTTGAGTAAAAAGTAGATAGGGTTTGATAGAAAATTTCATACCAGATAGCAATTCGTTATTACTTCATTTACATGGTGTAGCATGATACTAAACTAGATTATTATTATTCAGTTTTTTTGTCAAAAAAATGAGTTGTTTGTGGTTTTTCTGTGAAGCGATAGTTAGATGGTTAAAAGATTATATTGCAGGTTCGGACCTCATTCAATGTATTCGCGGAGTTGGAGAATAGTATCATTGGCGCTGATAAAAAATTGTTTTGCTTGGGATTGAGTACATGAACTGGTTCTGAAATATCGAGTTACACTAAGTATTTTTTGACATGATACATGTAATAGTGTTTACTATTTGTATTGACTTGATTTACACTATTATTTTTACTGAGTACACTAAGGAATACAAAACTGTGAATAATATTACTGATTTTTTATTTTAACATGATATTGCACACGTATACTATATCAGGGCACTAGTCAGTAGTCGATTTTTGGAATAGTTAGTGAATTGTCGGATTTTAGATTCCTGGTACTGCTCCAAGTAATTCAGATTACCTGATAAAGAATCGGGAATCCAGTTCTAGTACTTGTAAGTATGTTACCGTTTAACCAGAAATAATTTTTAATCTGTAGCTTTCTCTGTGACATACTGACAAATAACTCAGTACTTAAGATACCAACCATGATACTACAGATCCCTCATCCCAATATTCATTAGTCATTCAAATACATGTCCGATTTCCAAAGCTATTTTATCAATCTTTTGTTTGGTCGTTATCACGAAGCTCATGGCACACAGCTTGCTGAAGTCGGGCAATGTATCAAGGCAAGACGATGAGTCAATAAACGTAGTATGTAGAGTACTGTACCAGACAGAAGATATATCTATTGCTGTTATTTAGATTAGTGATAACATTACGTGCATCTTAGTTTGTATATCAATAAATTCATATAAAATATTAGAATAATGATCGTACAACGAATCTCTCAACGGATTTTGTAAGGTTGACTAAAAAGTATCTCATTTCACATTTCTGAACTGAGAGAGAGAACTTAAAACAAGTTTCCCTATGTGATTTTGTACGTTTTATGTTTCCAATGAGCTTAGAGAAAGGGAACTTTACGAATGGATTCTGTTAGGTGATCGGCTTTCTTGTAAGTGATTGAACCCTAATAAAGTAGCACGAATCTTTTGGTCTGTCTGTATTGTTCTGCTTTAAATGTCTTTCGCTTGTTTGTTTGCAGGAAACGTCAATGTTACACAAGGCTTTACCAATATAAAGACCTATTGCTTATGTGTTTGTTATCGTAAATTCCATTTTTACTGATATTTTACATTTTTACAGCTTTCACATTCTGAATGGTTTGTCAGCTCATATAGAGTAAACCAGACCATAGATTTAATCAGACAGAACATAATTGGTTTTTTGCTTGAGGTATACAATATAATTTATAAAGGATATATAAAAAATAATCTATTTATTTGGACTTACTCATAAGTAGCGCGGAAATATCTAGTGAAAAATGTAAGTCCTGTAAAGATGTGATGCAATGTGAGTAAGTATCAGGTTTTGAGAAGGAATTGACTTCGAATTGAATGTATTTCCTCACATTTAAAATCATGAATTATCAAGGTTATTATGTTTCGACATTTATGGTAAATAAAAGTATATACTGTCAGGGTTACTCTACATTTATTCGATAAAAAACAGAAAAATTGAAGTAAACAGTTATACGTCAGTAACTATTGTGTTACAAGGCAAAAGCAAGACAATATGATATGTTAAAAGTGAGCTTTTTTATCTGTCAAAGCATAAATACTTCGGAAATTTGTCATTTGCAAATCGGGGAGATTATATACAAAATGTTAGGATGATTCGTTGTAAGTTATCAGATTACAATCAATCCAATCATAAAATAAATGGTATAAATAAAGTGTATAGTAGGAGGATTTATTCTAGTTAATGAAATTAATAATATTAGTGATGATATTGAGAATAATAAGGATGACTTTGTGTGGATATAATATTTAATAAGAGAGGTGTTGTTAAGATAATTATGGAAAGAAATTCCTGTTCATTGGAAGAGAGGAATACGTAGACTACAAATGAGACAGTGAAGATATCAACAAAAAAGAATTAAGAAGTGAATGGTTTTCAGTGTCCAGTTTGATTATGTAATATCTCAGTCGTAGATCAGAGTAAACACAGAGGCTGAAGGAACCTCTTTTGTTCATATAAGTTAGGTCTTCTAGAGGTAATTTGATGGTTTCAGCTATATAGAATAATCGTATTCTTGCTTCCTTATGCAGATTGTCTGGAACTTGATACAAAAAGAGAAAACTCCATCTATTTCAGTATATTTACCAAATACCAAGTGAAAAAGGACAGCGCTGTTAATATATTTCGTGACGCCTTTTCCCAACTATGCAGGTACATGTTTACGAACACGTAAGGATAATGACCTCTAGGTACAGCCTGTATGAATAGCTCCACAGGAGCAGTTAAATTAGTATGTAAACATATGAGGGTCTATCATGACTAACCTGTCCTTGATTAATTATGTAATTAATGATTTATTTTACAAGACCATATGTAACTTGGAGGCATTAAACAACCTTTTAACGTGTTATGATGAGTTCAGGAAAAGGGTCTCAATGCTGATTGTCATAATTTGCTCTATCTTTATCCAGTTGGCCATTGTTTCTTGATGTATTCTCTAATTGGTTTATTTCATCATCTGCGTTATCCTCAGAGCATAATAGTTTTGATAATTTTTAATATTTCTTCAGGTAAAGTTAATTAGTGGTGAAGACCATCACTGAAATTCTATAAATCTATATTGATGTACGACAAGATATACATATATGCTTTTCGATTCCTTCATTCTTGACCAAAAAAACAAATTGTAGTTTCATAGTAGAAAGCGTGAGTCAATTGAA
>NC_031502.1:13644468-13652684 GCF_000237925.1 Schistosoma mansoni | reverse complement strand
GGATGTGCAATAATGAGGAGTCCCACAATAGGACGAAACGGCTATCCAGTGCTTCCAGGTTTTCGATGGTGGTCTAGCTTCAATTGACTAATGATTTCAACTATATATAAAGTTATAGATATGTTGATTTTAAATGAATAAATAATGCTAATCAATGTGAATTATATGAGTCAACATTTTGCATTTATTATTCTGTTTATTGTATTTGGTTTTGTTGTTTTATCATTAAGGTTACAAAATTTTGAGTCTGGATCACGGAAGGTTATAGCTTTGACCAGAATAGCTTTACAATATTACCCGTAGTTTCAATTTAAGTAAATGTTTGTTTAAGACATTAATTGTTTTCTAGAATCATCGTGAAATGTTCTATTAAGACATTTTCTTGATTGAATGATAGATTTAGCATGGAATACAGAGTATTTTAACTTTCAAGATTACCTTGTGTAATATATTCATGCCTTATTAACTAGTCAGTTATCTTCATTTAAATTCATTTCTTGAAATCTAAAATGACATTGGATTCTTTTCACTATACTTCCAAATATTTCAACCATAAATTGTAACATTAAAATACCGTGGTTTCACTGTTATTTTTTATTTAAAAAAAGATCTCATCCTGTATAACATACTATCCTTTAGCTGAGTATTTATTGTTGTTAACTCAGTTTACTAAAGCTGTACAGAGATTTAACTCTACACAATTTTCTTGTACGAGGTTCCTGTACTTAACTTGAAGCTATGACTATAATAAAAGAGTTAATGATACAGTCTGCCTGTCGAAATTATAGATGATAGGTTGAGAAATGAATCTGCAAGCTGTTATTTAAAATCCAAACTCTACTAATTAAGCCACTTCTCCATCATCTGTTTGATACTTCAATCAGGTTGTAGAAGAAATTAAAAAATGTCACATTTATCACACAAACGAAGATCGATAATTCCTTGATAGAAATAGTAATACGTGTCTATATACAATAATATTTTAGTAGTATTGATTATGTTTCAACTCACCAGTTTTACATTGCAGTTTTCCTGTTTAATTTTAGATAAAAATGATTGGGACGATAATAGTTTTGCCAGCCTGTTACTCAATGGTTTGAACTAATGATATTAAATGTTGTTGGTTGCTTAAATTCTTAACATATTAATATCTAAACGGGTACATCAGTTAGTTACCATAATTTGCATAGAGGTGATTTTGCATTCGACATTCAATAATACTGTAGTACTTTTAAAATGTTAAAAACGTGAAGTTATTTTAAATTGATTGTGCAACATTACCTCTAAATCTAAGGGACTGTTGTAGTGGCTTGGCTTCGAGTTAATCACTCTGATAACCGTTATTAATTAAATCCCAACGGTGCATTAATTCAGAAAGCAACACGAAGAGCCAACTACAGTTTATTATTATATAGCGCAGATAACGAAGTTACGAACACACTAAGCGAATTTGAGCAGGAAGTTGAGCGAGCAAACGAATACTGAGGAGGATTCAAAGTCGACTCGAATCGATCAATAATATTTTAGCAAATATATATATATATATATATATATATATATATATATATATATATGGGAAAGCGAATGATTCATCGAGCGTTATTTAAGCGACTAACATTTAAGATAGATTGAGGGGTATGTGAGTAGGCGGTCACATGTGATCAAGCATACATTCTTATACAGACATAATAATAATAATACGAATAGACAGATTATTACTGTTTGAATAACACTGTCTGCTAAATAAGCTAATAAAAGAGCTTGACAAAATTAACTGTAAGTAAACGTAATTGTAGGAGAGGTGCTTTACTATTAATCCTGAACTGTACAAAATGATAACGAACTACGTGAAGTTCAAGTCAAGTATCTAACTCGAATAGAAGTAGGATGACTTCTCCTCAGAGGCCGTAAGTTTTCAGTTCTTATTCAGAGCATGTCCACTTTTTAAAGCTCGTTGTTCTAAACAGACCGTGTATAGACGTTTTTCCAGTATCTCGATTAGTTGGTCAATTTAAAATACACTTTTAATTTTCGTTATTATTGCAAAATATCGGTAGAGAAATACTAACCAATCAGTGAGAACACAGGGATAAAAAACGAACAATGAAATGGATAAATTTTATTTTAGAGCTCTTGGTATGCATATTCTTAGCTATTTGTTTGTGTGGTTAATGAATAAAAAACAGTTTAGAATCTATTGTTTTTCAATATGATAACATTATGTCATTTAAGTTATCTATTAAAATTAAGACTAGAAAAAAGTTTCTTATGTTTTCGAATCTCCTGGTGATCGACTGGATCATGAAGACATCAACATCTAGAAGGAAGCACGGGATACGATGGACAGCTAGGATGCAGCTGGACGGTTTAGACTTCGCAGATGATCTGGCTCTTCTATCACAAACGCAACAACAAATGTAGGAGAAGACGACCAGTGTAGCAGAAGTCTCAGCAGCAGTAGGTTTCAATATACACAAAGGGAAATGCAAGACTCTCCGATACAATACAATATGCACCAATCAAATTACACTTGACGGAGAAGCTTTTGAGGATGTGAAAACCTTTACATATCTGGGCAGCATCATTGATGAACACGGTGGATCAGATGCAGATGTGAGGGCGCGGATCGGCAAAGCAAGAGCAGCATATTTACAACTGAAGAACATGTGGAACTCAAAACAACTGCCAACCAACAGCAAGATCAGAATTCTCAATACAAATGTCAAGACAGTTCTAATGTATGGGGCGGAGACGGAGAACTACAAAAGCCATCATTCAGAAGATACAAGTGCTTGTTAACAGTTGTCTACGCAAAATACTTTGGGTCCGTTGGCCAGACACTATCAGCAACAAGTTACTGTGAGAGACAACAAACCAGATTCCAATGGAGGAAGAAATCAGGAAGAAGCGCTGGAAGTGGATTGGGCACACTTTGAGGAAATCACCCAGTCGCGTCACAAGACAAGCTCTCACATGGAATCCTGAATGTCGAAGGAGAAGAGGAAGACCAAAGAACACCTTACGCCGAGAAATAGAGACAGACATGAGAAGAATGAACAAAAGTTGGATAGAACTAGAAAGGAAGGTCCAGGACAGAGTGGGTTGGAGAAAGCTGGTCGGCGGCCTATGCTCCATTGGGAGTAACAAGCGTAAGTAAGTAAGTAAGTAATGTTTTCGAATAAATTAAATATATCCAGTTTATTTATGTTTTCACAAGTCATAATTTAATCATGATTTCAATTGAATTTAAATTCAATAGTCTTTCAAAGTTCATTTATGATTTAGTGACATTTTTTATTCCATAACTTATATCCTTTTTGTTATTATAAAATACAATTACTTTTCAATTATTATAATCATAAATTAAACAAAATTTAAAATAAACAAATCATCTATTATTACAATTTATTAAATATTTATTATTTATAAAGTTATCATTATTGATTTTAAATATAACATAACATAATCAATTAATTTCAATAAATAATACTTATATATTAAAATAAAAAAAACATGAACACAAAAAAAAATTATTTTTTTTTTTTAGATTGATTTCCTTGTTACTTTAACAACCATATATGAATAAATTTGAAATGGGTAATAAATTTTTTACCAGATAAGAGATTTTAATAAAAAATCAATATTTCATAAATTATTGATTTTATAGGTAGTTTAATAAGATTTTAGGAAGGTAAAATAATTTATTATTATTATTTTTTTAAAAAATTTTCTTTGTTATGCTCCATGTTTATTATTATTATTGTCATTATTGTTATTCATGTTAGTTATTCACATTAAAATTATCCATCATGATTCAAGTTTTTATATACAAGGCTTTACAACAATTATTTCTGAATGTATATAACTCTCTTATCTTTTTTTTTTCTTTTTTTTTGGTATACATTATCTGTTCTTAGTTCAGGATATAATCTATGATATGCCGTGAAACCGGATATCCTGAGAAATATACATCATTTGAATAAAGTAAACTATTTTACTGACTGTATGATCAAAGTTTATCTTAACCAAACTGAATATGTATATTTTCATGATGAGCATTTGTTTGATAATAAAAATATCAAAGATGGCTTTTACTGATGTTGCATTTGTTATATCCCGACGGGAATAAATCAATGAGAACCGCTAATAATTATTTATGGACTAATATTATACGAATATTCTTATTGTATGACTATTAGGTGACTATATTATATGTATATTCATATTCCTTTCATTATAAGCTTTCATTTGACCTATTGACTATTATCATACGATTTACTATTATTGAGATATTCCTAATTTATCATTAGCAGTTCTCATAATCACAGTCGCTTTTGGCTTGATCTTGTACAAATGTTATTTTCTATTTTATGGTATGATGTGGTCTGATTTATTTGTATATAAACGTAGTGTGTTTGAAATGTATGATTGATATCGCGGATGTTGAGATTGGTGTTCTGGACTTAACAGGCAGGGCTAGGTGGGAAATGGACCAATCGGGACTATAGGCTGCTCGTACTGGTGTATGTATCATTAGTTTCGTCGTGTAAGTCAGCGTATCTGAATTGGTAATCGTGTTTCGCAATAATCGTATAAGTTAAGGACATAAAAGCACTCTCTGAGCTGGATGTCTCAACGGTAACCATTTTGATGTCTTTCTGGACACCATCGTCAGTGCTTACTTCAATTAGAAGCGAATGTTTTTAGGTTTGACTAGTATAACTTGTTAGCTCGATGAATATCATTTAAATGTTGAGAGTTTTAGGTGCTGGCATTCCCTCACAGAAAACGCTGACATAAAATGGTATACAGCTAAATTTAGCTAATGAGTTTCAAATATAATGAAAAGGACATCAGTTACTTCACTGTTTACTATCATTAGATTAAATTGTAACTAAGATTAGTCAGTCTGCCAAACATATAACTATTTCATCGAACATTCCTTGTGTTATCGTTTATACCTAGTGTCTAGTGTTTCGAATTCCTATCCTGTCTGAGTTAAGAATCGTATTTCAAATGATTTTTATCAATGAATCAAATTACAAATATTTTGTTCTATATAGATCATGAGACCATATTTGAGCAAAACTCTCCAGCTTTACAGAGAGGAATGACCCACAGATTTATGCATTCAAATGAATAGGGTTAAAAAAGAGACACCATTCTGAGCTTTAAACTTGATACAAACCACCTTCTTTCATATTTATTGATCAGTAAAATAGTTCATAACCAGGAATATATTAATTAAAGAGTAGAATAAATGACTTATATCACAAATTACTGATTTTGTCATGTTATGTAAAGTTTCGGCCACAATAATTTATCTGCAAATAACGATAGTATGATAAACAAATATTAGGAAAGGAGGTTAGTCATTTTGGGAGAGAATTAGTAGTATTCTAAAACAATATTCCAGGTAAATAAAAGGGATGACTGCGTTCTTCATGAAAAGAACTAAGAAGGATGAATTCTGAACGTATATTTTTCACTTTAACAAATGAACATATAACAAGTCAGCAATTTTAGCTTATTTACGTCAAAAGAGTCCAACATAAAATTGCTTTGAATACTTATAAAACCAACATTCATTCGTAAATTGGTTTTTAAAGGAGTTAAAATTCAGTAAAATTTATTTATTAGTAGGGAAACTTTTACTTGGTAGGTAATCAAATAATGTCTGTGATAAACTAATAATATGATGTTCATTCCGTTTTTTTTTCTGAGTAGCACTTTTCAGTCTGCATACACTCAGATATCTTATTTCAGGTGATGATTCCAAATATACAAAGGCATTCGTGTTGTTTTGAGAGATCTGATCAATTGGCTGTTCCATTTGGTATTTTGGAGGTATTTTTATTTGATTTATGAATGATATTCATTTTATTCTTCTACTGAATCGGATATTTCGATCTGCCAAATAGTGTTATGCATTTTTTATTGGCTTGTTTTTGACTCTAATTTGAAAGTTAGAGACCGAGGACCTTCAAAACATTTCCGATATAGAGTGAGGAAATTTTATTCACAATTTCACTTTAATTTTCCGTTCTTTATAAGGTAAAGAAGTTATGTTTAATGAAATTAAGATGATATTTATTCATTTGAAAGACTTTGTATACTGAGATTCAAAGTGTTTAAATGGTAGCAGTTGATTGTATTCTGTGAAAAACATATTTTGATTGGTAAATTTTGTTTTTGATGGGACTGTAGTAGACAAAACACTGGTTGGGGACAATCGAATGTATTTAAGCAAAAATTACAGACTATCTCACTAAATTCTGATAATCATACAATAAACAGTTAATTTGCAAATTAACAACCAATTGTCTCAATCTTCACTGTTCCTTCTGTAAATATCAGTTCATCTTCTCTAATTCCATTGTTCATGCATTTTCCCACCGATTGCGCTTCATTTCAGTTCTTTCCTTATCGGTCTTCTGCCAAAATACATTCTATGTCTGACCATCGCCATATACTACATATATGTATATAAGTAGATCACACTACAGGACCATTATTACTAAAGATCAAACCTAGTTGTATGAGTGTAAAGCTTCTATATACACTATGTATAATTAACATATCGTTATGTTATGTACCTCTGAAAATGGGGTTTCATCATTTTCTCTTCTCATTCTTTGGATTGTGTTCTTCTGAATGTTTATATCCACGTTGGTTATTACTTGTACCTGAAAATGAGGAACTACTAGAATTCCCACCACGTGAAGTAAGAACATGGAAAACTGGCCGAAGTGAAGGTTAATTCATTCCCAAATAAATGTGACGATCTTAATCGAAAACACACTCATTAGTATATCAATTTTTACTCCAGTTTGATTATTAATTAGAAAAAAATGTAATATACATGCATATTGTGTTGAATATAGTTCACGTTAATGTAATACAAAGAATATCATTTCCTGGATAATCATCAAATTGAAATGAATCAATGTTATAGTAAGTAAATTATAACACTGAAAATGAAATAGATATTACACAATATAACCATCGTATTAAATTAAGAACGGAAGTAATGTTGGATAAGAATCGTAATAAGTTAAAAACATAATTTTACCTTCTTATCACATTGTATCAAATGCGCTTTCTATTTTATCATATTTCATGATCATAAATTTTTTTAATAAAATGAAGGAATCCAAATTTCGTGTTTATAAAGATAATTTACATTCATTACTTCCGCTCCATCACCATATGTTCAGTTACATTTGATGTTTCAACTTTTCTTCTATGCCCTCTTTTAACGAACAAAATAATAATGATTGGAATAGTAAAAGTTTTGGACGTAGTGAGTTATCAGTCTTATTTTTTTAAAAATCTGTCTTGAGATCTTCATAAGATTGAAGTATTTGCATTATTGTGATATTTGTACTGATTAAGTTAGTCAGTCTGTACTCAATCAATCAATTTTCTTGATTACCCAACTGACCAACTCAACTTTCAACCAATGTTTGACAGATGATTTCATGGTTCAGTAGATCTCAACAATTTTTCGAAAAACAGTTTCTTTAATGACTAGAGTATTCTCTGTGTTATCTGATACCAGTACTTCCAGTGATATCTTTCCCTATTTTTCTGATCACTGTTGTAATATACCGTACATCTTTGCAGATCTGAAGAATAAGACTTTTGTCTGTTTTTATGTTCTCCTTGGTTTATGATTAAGTATTCTTGATACTAATTCATTTTAATCGGATGATTATGAGAGACTTGATAGTCAAGTGATCGTTTAATGTTGTTCCGTTGATTACTGAATAGATGTCAACAAATCAAGACTCTATTTTACTTTATGAACGATGTGTATGCTTTTTGACATATAGTACCAACAATAAAAATAATTCATCTTATCAAAAATTTTTGTTTTTCTAAAAACATTCTTGAAGTTGATTATCTTCATTGACTGAGATTAGCTAGTGAACTTTAGAAAACCAGTTAGTACTGAACAACCTTACTGCCCATCTTCAACATTCTTCCACATTGTATATATATTTTTTAATAAAATTCTTTAGTGTTATATGTGTTTCATTAATCTAAAACATGCATATATCATTTGTTAAATGTTATTTAATATAGTTGAAATCATGAAGTCAATTGAACATATATGCATCGGACCAAGTTGTCACACCTCATTAGCACAATAATATGATCCACCAAGTTCATAGAAGTAGTTACTTCAATGGTAGTATTATTTTAAAGATTGC
>NC_031502.1:13634115-13644268 GCF_000237925.1 Schistosoma mansoni | reverse complement strand
ATGGTGGTCTAGCTTCAATTGACTCATGATCTCAACTGTATGAAATTACTAAAATGTCCACAAAACCCCCTTCTGAAAATATTATTTAAGTTCAGAATCAGCTGAGAATTTCGAATTGATGAAATTTCTTAAATTAAAATATTTGTCCTTATTGGAATAGGTAACATTTCGAATCGGTGATTTCTTCTATATGATTTACTTGACATTTTTTTTCATGACTCTTTTTGATGTGAAATAATTTTAATTACAAGTAGAAGTATAATTTATTGACTAATACCTAAAGCAATTAATTGGCAACACTCAGTTCACCGAATATTATAATAAAGGAAATATGATATTAATCAGAAAGGGTTTTGTGGAGATTTAGTATTTTAATAGTCAATTGAAGCTAGAACAACAAAGAAAATCTAGAGGCACTGGATAGCCGTTTCGTGCAATTGTGGGACTCCTCAGCAGTGCGAATCCACAACCTCGCCTCGCAAGATTCGAATCCAGGAGGAGTCCCACATTAGGACGAAACGGCCGTCCAGTGCTTCCAGGTTTTCCTTGGTGGTCTAGCTTCAAATGACTCACGCTTTCAACTATGATAATATGATATTATTTGATTGTGAATTTGTAATCATAATCACAAATCATACATATTACTAAATATGTTGTAATGATAAACACAGAACATACTGTTTTCCTAAATTTGATGTATAATAATATTTTACTGTCATCATTTACAGAAGTTTTACAAATTAGAAAAAATTCGTTTTAGTTTGTCAAGATTCAGCCTTATTGGAAGTAGTCGGGAGAAAATCCTAAGACTTTAACCAACATCACGCACTATCGAAAAATGACATTGGCTACTACTCAGTAATCAACAAGTATGTCTAGTCCAACAAATCAATTAAGAACCGAATATCATGTTAATAACGTCTTGAAATTTGGCGCTGGGTGACACATACTACGATCACACACGGGACCTCAGTTTGCTCAAGACTGTAGAGACGTCTTGATGATATGCGCCAACTACCATGAAATCTTGGTCAAGGGTTTCCAGATGATTATCTCTAATTCTTCACAAGTTCCGCAACTGATATTAAAAATTCATTAGATAAACGGAACAATTCTCTATCTGTAACTAAAATAGTGAAGATAAAAATTAAGTTTATGTATAAATCAGCAAAGATGACGGTAAACATATGGTCTACTTAATAAATGCAGAAAATATCGTTCGAAAAATAATCATGGATTTAAACGTTTTAGGATGTGATTGGTGAAAAATGATACTTCTTTAAGATGCTTTATATGTGATTTAAATATTCTGTAATTTACACTACACTTATAATGTGTGGATTAGTCTTCACTTATTATTTTTCTACGGTAACAAACAGTTCCTCATAACTTAAACTTTATATTCAATATTTATTCCGAAGAATAACCCATTATTAAATGAACCCATGTTGGTTGATGTATTAAAACATTTGTTAAATTAATCAACTGGCCAAATTCACTAAGTGATTAATCTCATTTCGTGTAACTAGCTTGTAATAAATCGGTATTAATTATAAAGCATTTCTGTCATGACTTTTGTCCTGTTAATTAGTATGTGACTAAATAGCCAATCAGAACACCGACTTATATAACATTGTCACTATACCAAACTAATGGTGCTTTATCCAGTATGAGCAGCCTAGAGTAAACTCTGAGTCCTTGCTGGTCCTTTAGTTTAGCCCAACCTGTTAGGTCCAGAACACAAATATCAGACTCCACTATATAAATCGTATATTTCAGGCATACGTGGTTTATATACAAGCAAACCAGACTGCATTACACCATAACATAAACAGTAATAACTATACAAGATCAAGCAAAAGTGTATGTGAGTAGACGAGACTGCAACTAATAAATTATGAATAAATTAAGAATGGTAGCCAATAAGTCAAATGGAAGCTTATAACAGAAGGAATATGAATATACATATAATATAGTTACTTAATACTTATCCAATAGGAATATATGTAATAATAGTCCATAAATAATTCCTAGCAGTTACCATTCATTTATTCTTTGTTAGGATATAACATTTCCAATTCCATTCTCACCCTCCACCATCTCACAAACATTCGTATCCATATATGTAAACACAGGGAAAAAGTCTTAGTCACTTACAAGAGTCAATACAAAATAGCTGATTATATTGGAATTACTCATTTATCAGTCATTCACTCGTCTCATATGTTCAAGACACTGATAAAAGTGAATGTGTAGAATAACAAAAAAAACCAAAATGATTTATCTGTTCAAAAGCTAAAATAGTTTGCTTGTGGGACTCAAAAGAACTTGAAATAGGAATTCCTGAATCTAAATTTTTTTCAGTTCGCATTCTTTAGTAAAACATATCTGTGACTATGAGGAACCGATTGTTTCCGTGATATTAGCAGTGACTAGCTTATGAACTATATTATAATGTTTTCCATAAATATTCGTCCATATAGCATGAATTTGTATCTCAAACAGGTGGTGTAACAGAACATTCATATTTATGTAATATTTAAAGTAACTCCACCAAGTGGATTTGGTACTACTAAAATTAGCATACATACTCAACCGTCCTCTGATAACCGAATAGTACTTGTGCCACGGGATATATTTAAAAAATAAATTATGTGATTCGTTATTTTAATCATTACAGCTAATTAGTTTTTTTTTATATAATAAAATTATTTCAGACAGCTTTAAACTTTAGGCAAATAAACTAAGACGCACTTTGATAGCGATAAAAATTACCAGTATAGATACAAGATTTCAGTTAGGATTCAATAATTGTTCGAAATTCTAGAAAAAATAAATCGAATATTCAGAAAAGTTGAAATCTTCAGAGAAAAGGAATCCAATTCGTGTCACATGTGAGGCAGTTATCCACTCCAGACAATGGATGAAGGGTTGCGCATGATCACAAATCAATCGAAGTTAGACGTCAACATCGTTGGATGCCGACCCAGTGTTCTAGAGGTTAGGCGTTCGTGCTCGAAACCGAAGATCCCTGGTTCGAGTCCCACATACAGGTACGTGGACTCGCACTTCTGATGAGTCCCATAATAGGACGAGACGGCCGTCCAATAGTTCCAGGTTTTCAATGGTGGTCTAGCTTAGATCGACTAATGAATTCAGTTGTTAAAATTACTGCAATCTGCACAAATCCCTATTCTGATAACAATTGATTTGGGTGAAGGTATTATTTTTTCTGAACACGTTTCTATTTTTGCATTAATAAGACAATACCTTTGTTAGGTTTTATTTCCAAACTATTGAATAATATAATAATTAGATACATATTTTGAATTGTATGACTGAATTATACCGAGTTACTTGTTCTTATTTAAAAATTGATTATTTATTACCTATGTCATGAAATTAAATCTTCTAGGGATTTGTAATTAAATTTGGACGCAAATGAAATTAAGCCACTCAGAATATATCGTTCTTTCAAAAAAAAAAGTTGATATTATGTCATTGACAGATGAATGAATTCTCAAAACTTGTCTTATACAACGTAATATTGTTTTAAAACTCATGTCAATAATCGGCTTGCTAAAATGAGTGTACGCTCATACCATAGAAATTATTAGCATCTTTGAGTTTCAACTAGTAGTTTCAATGATAAGTACCATGTTTAGACTAATTAATTAGATAGTTAGATCAATTTTTAGTAGCATTACAAAGTTTTTTCATTGGGTCTTATCTATACGTTTTAAATGACCAGTAGTTATCTAAACCTAATTGAAATGCAATCCTAATGTATAGTAACTAGAAAAAAATTCAAAGTAATTATGATGGTAACTATCAATGAACTTGTCTATCATCTATGAACAAATAGAACTATCTACTGAAACAATTAGCATGTTTCATATATCTAAATAAATCGAAACAAGTGGAATAAAAGTAATGTTGTGTATTTCAGTGGGTTTGTTTTTTATCAGATCTTTTATCATTACCAAAACCACAATTACTAGTTGATTAAATCTAGATACTAATGACGACAAGATAATTGATCACTGCATATATTTTTTTGTTATTATTTGTTATTGTTTCACCGCTGAAAATGAAAAAAAAACACAATTTAGTATCTAAGCTGATGTATACTGATTTTCCTACTGTGTAATATATTATCGTAACATGTTAAGATATAATCTAATTATTTTTGAATGATAGTTGTTCAATTGTTTATTTCAGTAGAATTCTGATCAGCTGTTTAGATAATAATAATAATAATATATATCTAATTATATATAACTAATATTATTACGATATGTTTGTTTCATTGTTCTTTTTTTTTTATTAAACCTGAAATTAAGTTTGTGCGTGTTTACATAAATTTTCTATTTATTATTCCATTGATATTCTCATTAACTTCTGAATAAGCCAGCAAATTTCATGCGACAATAAATTAATTTTTAAAAACATTTTGAATTTTGAATATTAGTAATAATAATTACTATTGAATTCACTTAGTATTGTTTGTTTGAATGTTCCCATTGATTTTTAGGACTGCAATTAATCAATCTCTTATTGGCATATGTGCATACTGTGCGTAATGCCTCGATATAGCCTTAATTCACAAGGATTATAAGCAAAGATGGATAGTGGCTAGCAGTGGAATCCAGGACGCGCGTTTCGTCCCATTTGAGACTCGTCAACTGGATGTAACTGCATCTCAGAGTTGATTTTCCCTCTGGGACTCGAACCCAGTACCTTTCGCTTCAAACGCCATCGCGTGAACATCAACCCTAAGATGCAGGTACATCCAGCTGACGATTCCCAAATATGACAGAATGCGCATCCTGGATTCCACTGCTAGCCACTATCCATCTTTGCTTATAATAATTACTATCATTATTATTAATTGTTTATCAAAAATGAATTATGTTTGTTGACTTAATGAAAAAGAAATTTTTTTAAATTTTTATCTTAACTAAATATCTTTTAACAAAAATAAAAAACACGATCAAACCAAGCGAATCATATTTGTGTACAGTGTCCCAGGTTTCTAGTGTTATTATTATTATTATTATTAGTAGTAGTAGTAGTAGTGTAGGAACACGATATTTGTCTTGAATTTAGTGAAAAGAATGTATACAACAATTTTTTTTCAAAAATATAACAAACAAATATATGCTTATCTAAATGAATTAAATGTCTTTTAATGAATACTATAATTAGTCATACTTTTATAATTAGGGTATAGTAACTGAAAATTAAAAAAAATTATGTTACAAAAATAAAAAAAACGATTTGACATTTTTTTTCAAAAAAATAAATTTACTTCCTAAACATTTCCGACAAAATTGATGATTTTAACCTAAAAGATTCTTTTTTGTATTATGTTATTTTGAAATAATTTATTAGAATTTTTACTAAAGAGTTCCATATTTTCCAAGCACTATGGAATTGCTGAAACGTCCTATTCTAGTTATCATTTAATAATTTGCTTCAGTATTAGCATACTTACATTTTATCATTGGTTAAATAAGTTAAAGTAGATTAGAAGGGGTTTTTTGTGGAGAGATTTAGTGTTTTCATAGTTGAAAGTATGACTCAATTGAACCCAAACCACCAAAGAAAACTTGGAAACACTGGGCGGGCGTTTCGTGCTATTATAGGACTCCTCAGCAGTGCGTATCCACGACCTCGCCTCGCGAGATTCGAACCCAGGACCTACCAATTGAATCATGCTTTCAATTAAAGCAGATTGCCTGAAAAGAGGATAAGATCAATCACAAGTACATATTATTAAGCAATATGGAATCAAATCTTACAAGATATAGTTTTTCTCTAAATAAACACATTCGGATAATAAATTGTAGTTTAGCATTATTAAGAGTAATCATTGAGACGGTTCAAAAACTTCAGAAGAATTAATACAGTAATTAATTTTCAAACAGAAAGCTTTTAAAAATCTGAATTGCCTTGTTGAAAATGTAGTTACTGACTTAACAAAATACATGTTTATAATATTTTTTTAATATCCCAATTACTAGAAAAATTGTATTCTTGAGGTTTCGTGACTTAATGTAAGCTACTTCTTCAGAGCGAATAAATACATGTTTATTTTGTTCATGGAAACAAAGATAAATTGACTGAATACATTAAAAATTTGAATAATTAAAATGTTTATATCATGAAATCTATTCATTATAATATGTAACCATGTCTTTGGATAATATTAATTGTTGTGTTGAAGTAATGATTTCAAACATTATTGATCATATAGGTTCATATGGTTGAGATCTAAAAATCTCATGATGACATTGTTAGATTTAGATCATTGAATTAAAATCTAATGTTATATATTTCCGCCTTCCATAAATTGACTTATAACGCGTAATAATGTTATGTTATCGGTGGATAAATGATTCACATTCGAGATGGGTGAACTTCATTGTTCATTACACCAAACCAGAAATTCAGGAACACATCTTATATCTAGTTATTAAGTATCGTTTGAAATTCGTCTACATATTTTGAAACAAATATGCTAATTGCATAAGATTACCTTATTCTGCAACGCGAAAATCGGTAAACCACGGATAATCGACGGTTATTTAACAAATTTCGACAAGTTTAAATCAAATTTAACACCATCATAACTAGAGAATAATCCCAAACTATAACTGATATTGCTTTAATTCAAGTTACTAAAACTTAAGTAGAACAGTAACAACTAATTAGAGAACATACCACTTTTCAATACTTACTTCCACAATAAATGTTAATTACTGACACGCCCATCTTAAATTAAAGTAATTAACTCTGTTCAAACTAACTTCAGTAAATTTCTTCAGACTGGTGATATTTCTGATACTACACATTGAGTTCATATTTATGGACAGACGTATATTGATGCTTCTTAACTTACCTTATTAAATATGTATGTCTATTAAATTAATAACAGGAATCTGAAACCATTCTTTCCAACTTCTCAAATGTTTCTTACATATAACAGTCTGTGGAAATTCTGAAATTAGTTAACATTTAATACGATAATGACGTTTTCTCATGTGATTGTGCAATATTTTATCTGTGAGCTTGTGTGTTTTAACATCTGTTAGCTTAGGAAAGCTATTACCGATTTATACTTTTGTTATATCGAGTGAGCGCGTTCTTGCCCAGTTGATGTATACAAACGTGCTGATTCCCGCCAATCAGAGAGGCTGTGATTTTATCGATCGGACCTATGATACAAAAAAACCATATGAGCAGTTTTGATTACTTATCAGTCCTGATTTCTGTCTAGCCCAGCCAGTTAAATCCAAAACACCAATAACAGTCTCTGCAACATGAATCATTATTCTCAAACACACTGGCTCTATATACCAAACAAACTGACCACATCGTACCATAAAACAGAAAATAATATTTGTTCAAGATTTAGCCAAATGTGGCTGTGAATAGGGGAAACAGTAATTAATGGATTAGAGATAACTCAAGAATGGTAAATCGTATAATAATAGTCTATAGATCAAAATAGAGCTTATAACGAGAGGAACACGAATATGAATAGTTCAAGTATCTAACAATTATACAATAGGAAATATACATATCGTATTGATCTATAAACAGTCCTCAAAAGTAACCATTCATTAATCCTTTCGGGGTATAACAACATGAGTCTAAAATTATAAGAGCGAGCCAACTTAAACTGAAAAAAACCTCTTGATAGGTTAAAGGTTTGAAATGCACACCTAGGTTTAGATTGTGAGGCACCCGATGTCATTTTCCAAACAATGAAAAGCTGGAACGACAAATTCTATCACACACCAGTCAGTAAATAAAACGATTCCCATTTCCTGGATGAAGTTTTGAAGAAATATTAGTACACAGTCGCCAATAAGACACAACACCTGATACAATCAGGACACTAAACTCGGAGTGTCTCACTAGAATTTAAACAAGAATCAGTTTCTTGCCACGAATATTTATTAGATTAACTTCAAACATATACGAAACTTGAAGATTTGGCTCAAACCACATGATACGATTGTGTACCACTAGTAATTTTTCCAACTAAATAGTCATGAAATGTGTATCATAGTGAAGGTAAATCCCCGAGCAATTAACTATTCAGAACCATGATGAGCTCAAGAACCAGACATTATTGAATGTGTACCTGGTCCTACATGTCCGAGATTTCTCAAATGACTAACATAAATAAATCTATTCATCAACATCATCAACAGGATATAACAAATTTTTTAAACTATGATAGTAATAAATCAATAGTTTTGAATTTACTAAGCTTCATTCCAAGTACGGACATCCACGTAACAGATCTAATATAATGGATAATTTAAGATTTCACTTGTTGAATAGTTTTAAATTGAATACAATTCACTTTGAATTTGTGCTAGGAGTTATGCATGTCCATTTAGTTAGTCGACGTGGAACGAACTTAATAACATCAGTGATAGTTAAAAATATTTTTTCAAAGAATTGATGCTGTAAGTCACTTAAACCTGTTTAGTAGTAATCAGTAAACATAGTACACAATCCAGTTCCCTAACTACATTTATTTAGTTTAGAAAATCCTTTGAGACGGAAACCATAAGTCAACATAAAATATACACAATTCTTCATATACAACAGTTTTTCATTAGGTCGTAATCAGCATTTATGTTTTACAGCCAAATTATTAGATGAAACAGTAATCCCCTCCACCCCTCCCCCCACCCTCAAACAATGTTTTATTACATATCATTAAGTGTATTATATATATACTTTCAGATTGTATTCTAATTAAATATCAATCCTTTAAACTTACTTATTTCTAAAATAATATTCATTGAACACACAATCTCGATTTATTGTATACGGTATACACTCATAAAACGTAATAAAATTATGAATTCTACATAATGTTAAATAAATTGGAAGGGTCAATGGTACATAGTAACCACATAAACTTTTACTATTATTAACCAACTATGTAAATTGAGATAGGCGTAGAAAATAATTTCATAATAAATACCGCCAAATAAGTAATAAAATTAAGAAACACAATTGAAAAGTAAATAAAATATTCAGAATAATGTACTTTAATTGAACTGTTTAACCTGTAGATTCGTACAGTTTCTTTTTTATATATTCTCATTCATAAAAACAATCTTTACTCAGAACTTGAATGTATGACTTGAGAATGTTTCTCGGAAATAGCAATATCCTACCTGTTCTGCATTTAATTTAAACAATTGTATCAACATTGCAGTCAATCAAATCTGGTTAAGGTTAAAGAGTTAGCATAAAACAATTAGGATGATTTTGCTTATTGTCATAAAGCTATCAGTGAATTCAATGGAAAACTAATGATAAACACACAATATATGGATTTTATAATAGAATCAATTGCTATATTAATAAATTGTCATTTTGTTCATTCATTTTGCCAGTTGAGCGTTACTTTTACCGAAATTTACCTCATTGCAACTAGACTTCTCTTTTGTTTCAATCAAATTGTTTCCATATATAATTATCAGTTGAAGTCACATTGTCCTAAATATCGGACGAAAGATGAAGTTAACTCACTTTGCATTTTTGTCAATTCCTGACAATATCAAACACATTCAGACAAACATTCTATTACAAATGTATACCAACATGTTAGATTTATGTGTTCCATTTCGAGTAACTATACTCCGAAATTGATAGTCATACGACGAATCATATCAATCAACCTATCTACTAAGTAAACGGGTTCAGAAAAACCTAACCAAAGGGTAACTTATTAGGAACAAATATCATGATTCCGTATAAATATTAACTTACAGGACGAAAAGGCCGTCCAGAGCTTCAAGGTTTTCAATGGTGGTCTAACATTGATCGATTCATGATCTCAATCAAAAGACAACATTCCCCACAACCCTATACTGATAATAAGCTTTATAATTAAAACATTGAGGCAATTGGTGTTATGATAACGATATTTGTGGAGTAATATAACAATTAGGATTATCGCCAATGTTTTCAGTGTTCAATAAGTGTGATATATCAAGCATTTTCGGGTATTTTTCCGTTTACTTAGAAAGTAGATGCTGCATAGTATAGTGTAATTTTCACCGAAAAAATTCATTTCGGGTTAGGGAATTAGCAGAAACTGTTTGATATAACTACG
>NC_031502.1:13623008-13633915 GCF_000237925.1 Schistosoma mansoni | reverse complement strand
TATTGAATCTGTGGTCTATTCATACAAATATATTCACAATGTGCAATCTCTTCCTGTTTACGTTGATTATCATTCTAACTATGATCAGTAGCAGTAATCTGGTACAAATTAGCTGTTTATTTTGTCGTAACTCATCAGCATCAAATGAACCAATTAATTATGTGATGCTATATGTGCGGAAATGATTGTTATGCATCATTTGCTTCTGTAAATAAATATATGCAGTATGTTGTGTTTCTGGTGGACTGAACTGTCCAACTAATTTATATTCTCTTCCACTGTAATGAATTGGTTCGTGCACTAGAGTGCGGTTAATAATGTCTTGATTTTTGTATTTCATTCTTGGATTGTAGTATCTAGTTTTATGTCTATCTCACATGGGTTGTTCTAGATTCAGAATAGATAAATTTATTTATTCTTCTTGAGTTGTATTTTGGCCTTGTGACTAATTCGCTCATCAACCTTGGCTGTTTTCATTGAGCATTTCTGTTTTCTTCCCTTAACATTTTCACTACATATCTTTGGCTTGTTTTTGTCGGGCTACGTATGTTGAGTCAAGCTTTGTCAAATAGAGTTGGCATACTTGCCTTTTGAGCTTCGCTTATCCGCTCCTCATTGTTAATATCTGTTTTAATAAGTTAGTACCCGAAATAAATCCTATCAACTCGTCTCATATTGGCTTCATATTAACGCCGACGCACACGAGTTTACCCTGGTTTTAATATACGGAGTTAAATGGAGGATTTACAGTCATGAAATATTCATATGTTTATTTAAACTGGCGTTAGATCAACGGATAATTGAAGGATTATTCTTAAGTTAACAAAGAAACTGTACAGGATATTTACTTCCGAGAAAGGATTGTTTGTTAGATATTTGTGTGATATTCACAAATGAAATTACATTGTTCTACAAGGGTTTGAGAAATCTTATTGTTTTCCAGTGAAGTAACTTTGAAGTTGTTTCATGTTACACCGTTTTATATTGGTTAGAAAAAATTTCTGTTTGATTTAAGTTTACTGATTGTGACACAATAACCAAAGCAAATTTAGAATAACTGATTTTTTCGAAAATACGAATGATCAGCATACTAATACTACGATTAGCCTCATTTTTTTTAATTAAATACATCGAAACGTTAGAAGGTTAATGGTTGTAAACTGTCTAAAATCTTTCATTCAACATTATCATAGTCCGTCAGTTGTATGTGGAGGCAGATATACATCTAATTTTTAAAAAAAACTCTCCATAAGTGTGTTATTAACTCGTTCCATCACAGATTAAACGAAGTAATATTAGTTGTTTTAAAAATACTGTGTGTCCAAGTTAGAAAAAGGTTTTTCAGGACAAAACGAGTGACATATTATAACTTAAATTAGGATACGTGCTTAATACAATTAAAAAAATCGTTCATCATTAACTGAGTAATTCATACAACTAGTAAAAATAAAAAGAGCTTTGAAAATGGCTCCACCAACATTGTAACTGAAAACTTCATAGTGATGAGATATGCTGAACGACAAAATTCTGAATATCATATATTCCGTACAAACTCGAAACACATGAATTAGAAAACTGACATACTCAATTTCATTTTCAGGACAACTTTAATTTTGTTTCAAAGTGTTCAGCCATAAAGATTTAGTTAGCAACATGTGCAATGGTGAATGCTAAAATCTCTATAAGACTAAGACACAAATGACCATATATTAATGCCGAGACCATAAAAAATCGCAATAATTATTCAAAAACATTGGGTCTATTATTTACTAATTGTACATTTATAATATTTATCCAAAATGATTGAAATGATAAATTGGATTAGAGTGCAGGAAAAATAAGTCAGAGCAACGTTTTCATAAACGTACTGTGAATAACAAAAACCAAAACATTATCAAATGGATTCTAATGCTCAAATCAATTCATTACAGTGGAAGAGAATATAAATTAGTTGGACAGTTCAGTCCACCAGAAACACAACATACTGCATATATTTATTTACAGAAGCAAATGATGCATAACAATCATTTCCGCACATATAGCATCACATAATTAATTGGTTCATTTGATGCTGATGAGTTACGACAAAATAAACAGCTAATTTGTACCAGATTACTGCTACTGATCATAGTTAGAATGATAATCAACGTAAACAGGAAGAGATTGCACATTGTGAATATATTTGTATGAATAGACCACAGATTCAATAGTTCCCATCAAGAAGAGAGGAAAAGAAGCAAGGATATATTCCATGGTTTCCAATTAACCAAGAGCATACACTGACAGTTTCCAGCTATTGGAAATTGAAGATGATGATAATAGGTTTTTACTTAAGACATTCACTTGAAATCAATCATATTTTATTTGTGCCTTTTTCTCACTGACGTAATGAGATGAATTGAAATTCTCGGTGACATTGTCATCATCATCATCATCTACGTTATATGGTAGAACAATAATGAAACTTTTCAATCAAATTGTGACAACGGCGTTATGCGTTTTGAAAGAGATTTGAAAGGAAACCAATAAATTCTTCAAATCAGAATGATTTGTTTAGGTCTTCTATTAGCCATTTCACTATCTGTCCTATTTTTGTTGGAAATGTTTGATTTTCAAAAGAATTATAAAACCAACTATTATTAGGAAGGTGGAATGAACTTTTTTAAATTCTTTTTCTTGTCATATTGATGTCGCTTGTAATTAGTTTCTGAATTAGATTGGTGTTTTATTTGAATATTCTTCGTTTTCAAACTGTTATCTGTTTATGGTTATTATTATTTTACATTCAATTGTTAGTAGTCAGGACATAGTGTTTCTAACTGAAAATAAACCAGATTAAATGTGATGTGAAAATATATGGTGTAATGAATTGTGTTTTAACTTTTTTCATTGCAAAAATTTGTAACAATGTAAGTTAATATTTATACGGAATCATGATATTTGTTCCTAATAAGTTACCCTTTGGTTAGGTTTTTCTGAACCCGTTTACTTAGTAGATAGGTTGATTGATATGATTCGTCGTATGACTATCAATTTCGGAGTATAGTTACTCGAAATGGAACACATAAATCTAACATGTTGGTATACATTTGTAATAGAATGTTTGTCTGAATGTGTTTGATATTGTCAGGAATTGACAAAAATGCAAAGTGAGTTAACTTCATCTTTCGTCCGATATTTAGGACAATGTGACTTCAACTGATAATTATATATGGAAACAATTTGATTGAAACAAAAGAGAAGTCTAGTTGCAATGAGGTAAATTTCGGTAAAAGTAACGCTCAACTGGCAAAATGAATGAACAAAATGACAATTTATTAATATAGCAATTGATTCTATTATAAAATCCATATATTGTGTGTTTATCATTAGTTTTCCATTGAATTCACTGATAGCTTTATGACAATAAGCAAAATCATCCTAATTGTTTTATGCTAACTCTTTAACCTTAACCAGATTTGATTGACTGCAATGTTGATACAATTGTTTAAATTAAATGCAGAACAGGTAGGATATTGCTATTTCCGAGAAACATTCTCAAGTCATACATTCAAGTTCTGAGTAAAGATTGTTTTTATGAATGAGAATATATAAAAAAGAAACTGTACGAATCTACAGGTTAAACAGTTCAATTAAAGTACATTATTCTGAATATTTTATTTACTTTTCAATTGTGTTTCTTAATTTTATTACTTATTTGGCGGTATTTATTATGAAATTATTTTCTACGCCTATCTCAATTTACATAGTTGGTTAATAATAGTAAAAGTTTATGTGGTTACTATGTACCATTGACCCTTCCAATTTATTTAACATTATGTAGAATTCATAATTTTATTACGTTTTATGAGTGTATACCGTATACAATAAATCGAGATTGTGTGTTCAATGAATATTATTTTAGAAATAAGTAAGTTTAAAGGATTGATATTTAATTAGAACACAATCTGAAAGTATATATATAATACACTTAATGATATGTAATAAAACATTGTTTGAGGGTGGGGGGAGGGGTGGAGGGGATTACTGTTTCATCTAATAATTTGGCTGTAAAACATAAATGCTGATTACGACCTAATGAAAAACTGTTGTATATGAAGAATTGTGTATATTTTATGTTGACTTATGGTTTCCGTCTCAAAGGATTTTCTAAACTAAATAAATGTAGTTAGGGAACTGGATTGTGTACTATGTTTACTGATTACTACTAAACAGGTTTAAGTGACTTACAGCATCAATTCTTTGAAAAAATATTTTTAACTATCACTGATGTTATTAAGTTCGTTCCACGTCGACTAACTAAATGGACATGCATAACTCCTAGCACAAATTCAAAGTGAATTGTATTCAATTTAAAACTATTCAACAAGTGAAATCTTAAATTATCCATTATATTAGATCTGTTACGTGGATGTCCGTACTTGGAATGAAGCTTAGTAAATTCAAAACTATTGATTTATTACTATCATAGTTTAAAAAATTTGTTATATCCTGTTGATGATGTTGATGAATAGATTTATTTATGTTAGTCATTTGAGAAATCTCGGACATGTAGGACCAGGTACACATTCAATAATGTCTGGTTCTTGAGCTCATCATGGTTCTGAATAGTTAATTGCTCGGGGATTTACCTTCACTATGATACACATTTCATGACTATTTAGTTGGAAAAATTACTAGTGGTACACAATCGTATCATGTGGTTTGAGCCAAATCTTCAAGTTTCGTATATGTTTGAAGTTAATCTAATAAATATTCGTGGCAAGAAACTGATTCTTGTTTAAATTCTAGTGAGACACTCCGAGTTTAGTGTCCTGATTGTATCAGGTGTTGTGTCTTATTGGCGACTGTGTACTAATATTTCTTCAAAACTTCATCCAGGAAATGGGAATCGTTTTATTTACTGACTGGTGTGTGATAGAATTTGTCGTTCCAGCTTTTCATTGTTTGGAAAATGACATCGGGTGCCTCACAATCTAAACCTAGGTGTGCATTTCAAACCTTTAACCTATCAAGAGGTTTTTTTCAGTTTAAGTTGGCTCGCTCTTATAATTTTAGACTCATGTTGTTATACCCCGAAAGGATTAATGAATGGTTACTTTTGAGGACTGTTTATAGATCAATACGATATGTATATTTCCTATTGTATAATTGTTAGATACTTGAACTATTCATATTCGTGTTCCTCTCGTTATAAGCTCTATTTTGATCTATAGACTATTATTATACGATTTACCATTCTTGAGTTATCTCTAATCCATTAATTACTGTTTCCCCTATTCACAGCCACATTTGGCTAAATCTTGAACAAATATTATTTTCTGTTTTATGGTACGATGTGGTCAGTTTGTTTGGTATATAGAGCCAGTGTGTTTGAGAATAATGATTCATGTTGCAGAGACTGTTATTGGTGTTTTGGATTTAACTGGCTGGGCTAGACAGAAATCAGGACTGATAAGTAATCAAAACTGCTCATATGGTTTTTTTGTATCATAGGTCCGATCGATAAAATCACAGCCTCTCTGATTGGCGGGAATCAGCACGTTTGTATACATCAACTGGGCAAGAACGCGCTCACTCGATATAACAAAAGTATAAATCGGTAATAGCTTTCCTAAGCTAACAGATGTTAAAACACACAAGCTCACAGATAAAATATTGCACAATCACATGAGAAAACGTCATTATCGTATTAAATGTTAACTAATTTCAGAATTTCCACAGACTGTTATATGTAAGAAACATTTGAGAAGTTGGAAAGAATGGTTTCAGATTCCTGTTATTAATTTAATAGACATACATATTTAATAAGGTAAGTTAAGAAGCATCAATATACGTCTGTCCATAAATATGAACTCAATGTGTAGTATCAGAAATATCACCAGTCTGAAGAAATTTACTGAAGTTAGTTTGAACAGAGTTAATTACTTTAATTTAAGATGGGCGTGTCAGTAATTAACATTTATTGTGGAAGTAAGTATTGAAAAGTGGTATGTTCTCTAATTAGTTGTTACTGTTCTACTTAAGTTTTAGTAACTTGAATTAAAGCAATATCAGTTATAGTTTGGGATTATTCTCTAGTTATGATGGTGTTAATTTTTATTTAAACTTTTTCCTCAATTTAGCAGGGCTGGGACGCAGAGGAATTGTTTGGATTTTACCTGTTGTTGGTTTTTAGTTTACTTTTTGTTCACCGGTCCATGGTTGCATTATAATCTCTGAAACATAGAATATACATCATGTGTTTTGATCTTTCTTTCACTTCTTGTATGTTAGGAATATGCTATATATAATGAGTTTAATAGTTCCATATGGCAGAAAGTGTCTTTTTCAGAAGTTAGTTTGTCTTTAGGATACCAAGTTAGTTTTCTATCATGAATCTGAATATCTACCCAGAACATTATGTTTTTTTCGCTTGATTTCAATTCTTGGCGAAAATCAAATGTAAATCTGTAGAAATCTAGTCACAAAACACTGAAATAAATATTTAAATTGTATTTGATAGTATGATTTTAGGCATTTAATCAAACTGAATAGCAAATAAATACAAACCTATATATTTGTGTATCGTCATACTTTAGCTGGTAAACATAACAACTCAAGAAAGTAAGCGTGTATATATAACTGACATGGTTTTTAACTGAAAAGACATAACTTACTTGGAAGATTAGTTTGTTATCAAGTGAAAGAAAACAGTAAAACACATATGACTGAATACCTAATATGTACCAACATATGATTTTCCCATGGTATAAACGCATGATCCCAAAGTGGTGGGATTCAGCAATCCCCGTTCCCATAGTATTACTTAAGTTCCTTAATCCTGTTTCCTGTAAGGACGTTAATGGTCATTGCTGAGTAGTTCAAAACTTAAATTAACAGTCCTTAATTTTGATTCGTGAAAAAGTTATCTTCAAATTAAATAAAGCTTAACGATCCATATAATCTATGAGTGAACCCGTTTTCTCAGTAAAAGATTATTCATGTTACATATATGTTTCTATTACAGTATATTAGTTAACAGTTGTTAGCCAGTAACAATAAAATCATCTTAGGAAATAGTTAAAAATTCTGTTGTTAAAGTACAGTATCATTATATAATAACTTTTACCACATTTATTTCGACTTTTTCTATTCCTTTGTTTATTTTACAATTTCTAGCTACCTCTGGGTATCATAATAACTTGTCTTTCTTGAATAACATGATCAAAAGACAGATATTATAAAGTACTTAATTAATAGGAAATTTTATAAACTGTTATGAATACTCAGGATGCCTCTCAGTATCTTTTTTAGTCTCATGGTCTATATTAGCTTCAAGTCATATAATCCAGTAGATACATCAGCAACTATGTAAGCTGAGAGTAATTTATTTCATTGAGTATAATTTGACTTTTCCGTTACTAATAGATAATCTTATTTTTACTAATATTAATGATCTACTTTGTTGATATATTGGTACTATAAACATAGGCATTTTGATTCTTTTTTTACTGTTTCCGTAATCACATCTATCGAAACTGAATCGGAACTTGTAGAAAAGTTTTGTATACCGCAGGTAAAAATGCAATCAGATAAAAGTTTATCAATAACGGACCTTTTATGCAAGTAAACTGAGTCAGTAATAACTGGGTTGTTCAAACAAAAATATATCTGCTTACAGAGAGGAGTCCTCAGTACAAGAAATCAAATGCGATTACAAGTCATCCCTGATTAGCATACATCTTCACTAATCTTATTTTATGACGCTCGAGTTCAATTGAAAGGCAATTTACCCATAAGGGGGATGGAATAGATCTTATATGAATATCAAGAGCTAATAAAGAAACCTTCAGATTTTCTCTGTTTACAGTAGCAATCAAGTAGGACCTCAAACCAATCCGATACTAAGGTATCAACTGTTTTTAACCTGAAATGGAATATGTTTCGGGTGACTAAACTAAGCATTGTCGTGATTTATATCACACTATTATCACTGTAATCGTACATATCTGTGTTACTGATTTTTCGTCCTTGTAATTATTTTAGAATTAGAACAGAAATTCTCAGCTTTTAGCCAGTATACGGGGGAGGCTTATGGTTGAACATTCATTCTGAATGTATATTTGTCCATTAAGAATCTTGCAAGATTGTTTGCATCCCATTAAAATCACAGGTGTATTTTGTGTTATAGGAGATAGATTGAAATGTAAACTTGGTTGACTTTTTCGAAGGTAAAGCAGAAGGTGGGATTGCTGTATATTTAAGTTCGTATTTCTGAATCATTTGACTCATAATAATAAGTCAACATTATGATGTGATTGTTTCGTTTGAACATGAAGTAATCTCTAAAATGAAAGCAATGTGAAAATTTCCTCAATATTCAGCAGTTTTGAAAGTCACTTAAGATTAGCAAATATTTTCACTATTTCTTTAAGTAAATTACGCCTATAATGGATGAACTATGGGATCTTTAGAGTAAGCAGTACTAAGTAAAAATTATGTCAGCAGAGTATAATGATTTGGCTTGAAATTTTATCCAATATCTAAGCTGTAGTGTATACAATGTGAGAGAGTAGAGTCTTGAGTTTAAGAACAAAGAGCATTAGAACGAACGATTGTTTCCGGCAACTCTTTATCCAAATATTTTGTGTGTTACAGTGAACAAAATATCAAAGTTGAAATAATGCACGTTATAAATTGGAAGTGACAAACTTCACATATGTTAAGTTGTTGTGTCTTAGTTGATGTTATAATAATAATGATCATAACGACACAAAGGGTAATTATTAATAAGAATATCATATAAAATAATGAACATGAATGTTTAATTCAGGTTAGGAAAAATATCTTAGGAGAGAGTGCGAATCATAGTGGAGGAGGAAGGGATATAATCGGAGGTGAAATTAAAACCATCCTAAAACGGTGCAAGGTAAACAGGAGGGTTTTACATGTCTGTTTTTGTGTACATGAGTTGGTTTTCTTTAGATTGCTATCAATCACACTCACTGTATTACCTTGGAAATTAAGTCTAGGGTACAATGTTTTTTCGAAGCGTAGAAGTTCGCGTCTTGCTTTCAGGTCGAGCTACGTATTTTTCTATGAAATTACTAACATATTCAATTTGTAGTCGCGTCGTCCTTAGTTTGCCTAATCCATTTCTCTATACTATGCTCAGAGCACGTTCATCGGATTATGTGAATTTGGAGGACCCAAGCGTGAACTATTAAAGGGGAATACATATATTTCAGTTACGATCTAGTTTTTAGATCGTTTCCAAGAGTGTCCTAGTTTTTCGCTCTTATGACCTTAAATTCGCTTACTGTTTTGTCATTTTTACTCTTTGATTTCAGGTACTGAAGTTACAGAAATCACTGAAAATCACTAACCATCAAATATTATAGGACACGCCAAAATTTATTTTCAGTTTTTATCAAAATATCCAATAAACATATGAGACAAAGTGATTACTTTTTGATAAAATAGATATTATGGGGATGGCTACATATGTATTCACCACGTATGGTTAACCATAGATTGAACTGAATAGTGATACTCTAATGAACGAGAAAACAAGTTAGGACAATTAAATGTATTTGAACACAAAATTACAGAATCTCATAGTTAAATCTGTGAATCATACAGTAAATAATTCATTTGAAAAATGTCAATCAATCGTCTCAAACTTCATTGTTCTTTCGCTTCCACATCAATAATTCTTTGTTCTCGTTCTCAGCTCTCTGATCTTCTAAACCTTCTATCTCCAGTCATTTGACTTTCGATTGACGATACATACTACTTATATCTGTCGATATCAGTAGCACACACCAACAACAATACTTAATTAAAATAACTGTCTAGTTAATTTGTTTTATTTAGATTTTTGGTCATATATTTAATCACTTCAATCACTGATTTTCCAAAATAACAGTGCATTTATTCGATACTGTCCTTCACCTAAAATGAAGGAATAGGTTTGTACATGAAATCATTTAGATTTAAAAAAATTGTTTGTCAGTAATAGCTAAAATATTTTGGATAAACTGCTATGAACCTTTAATTTTTACTAACATCATCAGTTAGCCTTAATTCTTTTACTGATAAACTATTGTTAAGGTTTAAGAAGTAACCACTAAACAAATAATATCGAGTACATATATTCCATTGGGAAATATTTTCATTAATTAAATGCTAATTGCTCATTATATTTTTTTTGTTTTTTTTTTAAAATTAAATAGTAGATTTCAAGGTTTTAAAGCCTTAATCATGAATTGAATTTTACAATACGAAAGTGATGAACAGATTTTTTAAAGGCTTTCTAATACAAATAATGACTTTATAAGTGTAAAAACTAATAGCGGAAGTAATAAAAAGGTTATACGTGAGTGTTATGTAATAGTTCTGCGTAAGCAGTGCGAAAACGGCTATCCCGCCCCGGTAGTTGTGCCGTGCTTCGATGTAACACTCTTCTCCAGAAGGGCCTACTAGGCTTCACCATTCCTATGGTTGGAAGGGAAAATAGCAGAAGTAATAAAAAGGTTATATAAATTTGGTAGTAAGAATATATATGTCAGTCTTCTCTTTAGCGTTACAATTATTTAAGACAAGATCAAATGAATGAATTCACTTGAGTGTGTGACTTAGAAACAAAGCTGTTTTTATTTACCATCCTACTGGTTGTAACAGAAAATTCGTCAGTTAAGTTTATATTAATTAATTGATTTATCAGAAGGGGTGTTGACGTCTTCATAATCCAGTCGATCACCAGGAGAAAGAGAAAGGGTGAGAGTAAGCAACTTGTCTAACACCGGTCTTTACCTCGAATGAGTCGGTGAGTTGTCCTCCATGGACGATTTGGCAGTTTAGTCCACCATAGGAGTTCCGTATGATATTGACTATCTTCTCAGGCACGCCGTAATTCGAAGAAG
>NC_031502.1:13620876-13622808 GCF_000237925.1 Schistosoma mansoni | reverse complement strand
CCCCCACTCTAGTTTTCATATAAATAAATTAGTATCCATAATGTCCCTTGTTTGCTTTATATCTTTCCATATATATATATATATATTTTTATATATATATATATATATGAAATAATAGTTGCTAAATTTAGTAACGTTTAAATGATAAGGTATTAATTTTCAAGTTTGAAAGTAGTTCCGTTGTCGTTCTTTTAAATCATTTCATCACATAATATATATTATCTGGATAAAGTATTGTCGTATAAATCGACTGTTACTTAATTGTACTAAGCTCAATGGTGTCTTTACCAAAGTTGACTGATATGTAACACTGATAATCCATAAGCATTACATAAAGCACGACAGTAAAAATAAACAAACGAAGTATATATTTATCTAAAACGTTTTAAAGATAAGAAACGTTAGTGATATCTTTGAACGATTGACGAATTAGATAGTTTAGAGATTATAAACAGGTCAATAGATTTATTTTTTGATATATTATCAAAAAGATTCCATTAATTTTTGATTTATTCACCATTAAACCTGTCCTTGAACTATTCAAGTCATATTTATCTACATTTTAATCTATCCATATAATAAGAAATTATTGAGTTTCTTTATAAGATTTTATCAATAAGCAGCTGTTCAAATTTTCTTATTTATTTAGAAAAAAAAAGTTTTGTTGATTCAATATGCGTGTCAGTAAATTTAAACAATTTTGTTAATTAAAAATCAAACTCACTAATGTACATCATTTTAATATGACTTAGCTCTTTATAAGTGCCTTCACTAATGTAATCTTCAATGATTACATATAGCATTTGAGTATTTGTTAACCAAAGTCAAGATTAGAATTGTTATAACTAAGTTACTTGGGTTACTAAAATACCTTCAGTAATGCTAAGATACTTAGCACTAATTGATCATTCAATACAAGCTAATAACAAGTCAGCTACCTCTAAATCTTAATGAGTATCGAATAGCACAAAAAAATAATGTTCAGGATATATTAGTAAAATTCTTTAACCAACTAACATTCAATAAGATTTATCTCATCGTTAAGCCTTATTGTCTAGTGAGAGAATCGTTGCTCGTTCAATAGAATTTGATCAGTATTGTGGGTTAAAAATCATAATATTTGTTGTTACTTCATCAGATCACAGTTACAGATGAATATTAGCAATAATATTCCAGTAGTTTAGAGTTTGCTGATTTTTACTGATACATTGTTATTACTTGCAACATAGTTGTTAGCTTATAGAGTGTTGGATGGTAGGCTGATTTCCAGGCGGTGATTGTTTTACTTGTACTCAAACTACCGAAGTATTTCAGATTATTCGAAAAATTGTTATCGAGTTCTTTGATAAGAGTTATGTTTATAAAGCAATAATACTGATCAAATATCAACCTGGGGAAATATTTATATGAATTCAGTTGAACTTTATCTATTCATAGATAGACAGCTCTCTCACATGCTTCACGCGAAAACAAGTGTTTCTTCAAGAAATATAATAGACAACATAATCATATATGAACAAAGACATCTCTAACTGTGCTTGAGAACAATTCGTGCATACTATTAAAACACTAAAGAATGCAATGTTAGAAGGAAAGATAACAACTTTTTAAAAAACAAATTACTAACGTTTCTCAACACTCAGGATGTATCAGATGAAAATAAGTCAATTGGAATATTGTTTTTCGCTTAAGAATAATCTACCTTTGAAAATGGTCTATTTAGGCTGGAGAAAAAATAACTGATACAGTTAAACAAGCATTTCTTTTCCTCACATATTTATTTTCATTATTCACTATTCCTCGATAAAGTAACATGAAAGGTTTATTAATGTGAGGAATATTTCTTATTAAAAGAAAAAAGAACGTGGTATACTTTTCGTCCTATTTGGGACTCGTCAGCTAGATGTACCTACGGCTCAGAGTTGATGTTCA
>NC_031502.1:13486605-13620676 GCF_000237925.1 Schistosoma mansoni | reverse complement strand
TCGAGTCCCAGAGTGAACATCAACTCTGAGCCGTAGGTACATCCAGCTGACGAGTCCCAAATAGGACGAAACGCGCGTCCTGGATTCCACTGCTAGTCACTATCCATCTTTGCTTATCATGCTTGTGAATCAAGGCTATATCGAGGCAATACACACAGTATGCACATATGCCAATTAGAGACTGACCAGTTGCAGTCCTAACACATCGATGGGAAGATTCAAACAAACAATACTAAGTGAGTGGTATACTTTTGTTGTTTGGTCACTTTATACTCTCATTCTTGTTAGTTCAAACATTATTCACAGTCAGTAAGTTAATTTCCAGCTTCAGTTATTAAATCACCATTAACTCATGCAGTAATAAATAACATTTAAGTTTCAATAAAATAATTTCGTGGATTGGTTGAAGTTAGACATTAACACCATCGGATGCCGCCTCAGTGGTCTGTCGGTTAAGTACTCTAGCGTGAGACTGGTAGGTCCTGAGTCTGAATCCCGCGAGGCGGGATCGTGGATGCGCACCGCCGAGGAGTCCCACAATAGGGCGAAACGGCCGTCCAGTGCTTCCAGGTTCTCCAGAGTGGTCTAGCTTTAATTGACTCATGATCTTAACTATGTAAAAAATAATTTCTAATTTGTTAATTTCAGTGTTAATATATTTATAATTCAACGTTGTTTTATGTTTAAAAAGACTAAAAAAGGCAATTACTACCCAATGGTTCATTGTAGTTATAACACCCTAAATAACTTTATAGGTTTATAAGCAAAGATGGATAGTGGTTAGCAGTGGAATCCAGGACGCGTGTTTCGTCCTATTGGGGTCTCATCAGACTGAATAGTCGCAGTCCTAAACATCAATGGAAAGATTCAAACAAACAATGCTAATTGAATTTAATTTAATAGCTTGTTTATAAAATATCTCGATTGTTAAATCATCATTAAATTTCATGTACATAATAACAAGTAAATAATAGAATGAGATATTATAAAGTTTTGTGGTTTAAATTTATGTATTACTGAAGTATTATGTATTACAGTAGGCACTACAACATAATGTGATATTTTCTGATAAAATCTAATTTAACCAAAATATTTAAAATGTCCATATATTTACAATAACAAAAGTATATCATATTTCATTTGGCTAACTTTTAGTTAGTTGATCATGAATCAAAGATAAAATGCAAAGTTATCCAGGGAATATCAGTTATATGATCCTAATAGTAATTTAGTAAAAGAAATGAACTGATGACTATGATATCATAAAATGTTACTTACTTACTTACTTACGCCTGTTACTCCCAATGGAGCATAGGCCTCCGACCAGCATTCTCAAACACACTCTGTCCTGGGCCTTCCTTTCTAGTTCTTTCCAGTTTTTGACCATTCTTCTCATATCTGTCTCCATTTTTGGGCGTAATGTATTCTTTGGTCTTCCTCTTCTTCTTTGGCCTTCAGGATTCCATGCGAGGGCTTGTCGTGTGATGCAGTTGGGTGCTTTCCTCAGTGTGAGTCCTATTCACTTCCAGCGCCTCTTCCTGATTTTTTCCTCCGATAAAATGTTAGCTAGTCTAAAATAATTTGGATTTGGAAATCTGTACAAACAAGAACCTAATAATAACCAGAGAACTCTTTAAGTTTGGTTTTTCTTATTTTTTAGGGTGGGGGAGTGAGGGTTGAACAACGATCATAGGATGCATACTTTAAAAAGATTTATTACCGTTTTATTTTCAACTTTCCTTCTGTATAGTTTAAATGTATATAGACTTAATTATCACAATGATAAGTCACATTTCATATATTTTTTAGTAGTTATTAATCGCTGAGTTCTGAATTATATAAAAGCATCTACGGACTGGTCATTTAGATACTAAGTCTTCGTTCATACATTTGATTTCTTTAAATACAGTCTCAAAGATTCAATAAAATCGTTTACAATGATCGGTTAAATATGGAAATCACAAACAAAGAAGTCAATTCATTAACATCATGATTTGTGAATAAATTTAACCATAATATGTTTTTTGTAAAGAACTGGTAAACCTCTCTACCCATAATACCAGCAACAAATGAAAATCCATACTCTTTACCCTAATTGATATCATTAAGAAAACTATTTTTGATTTTTTTCGTATTTATAAATACTTGGGAACAAGAAACAAAATTATTTTATCGTCTGCATATTTGTAGTTGACGTTTTCAATCAGACGAATTCAAAAGTTATTAATAGAGATGCTTCTTCATGCGTATAATTTAGTTCCCACATGATATGACCGTTTTTGATGTTCAGAGAGACTTTTATATGATAGAGAAGATTTGTAGCTCAGGTGGTTGAACATGTTATGTCATCATCCACGACCGAACCATTCAGCTCAGAGAACACAACTCCAACAACTCCAACAACTTTTATAACCATAAAGTAACGCAAGATTAAAAATGGAACCTGTGACTTGCACATTGAGTGTCAAATAAGTTATCTTTATACGAAAGCCTGAGGATGATAGCTTATATTTCTCCTTATTATCCAAATTTTGACACAGTGTCTGTTATAAAAACTGGGACCCTGTAGTTCAACCTTTTCTAAATTCGGGAGTGCTCACTTCTGAGAATTCGTTAAATGAGACTAAACAGCTGTACATTCCTTTCTGTTTAGCAACGATTCCCCCGAATGCTGTCATATTATGATTTTTTTGAAATTAAAATCATTTCCTTTAACAAGTCAACTAAATTTTAATGACTGAAAAGTAGTTGGCTAATCGAAACTAGTCAAAAGAACAAACATTAAAAACTAGAATTTAGCTTTCAGATTGCCAGATTAAAATACACGTTTTTGCCTGTTGGTATTCAAACGTAAAAAATGTGTTAAATGTGAACTTCATAAAATATTTCTATTTTATTGAATATGATAAACATATTTACTGGATATAATCAAATAAATGTTGTAATCTCTATAGTTTAAATCACGAACTGATCACCATTGAAAATCCGAGAGCACAGGACGACTGTTTCATCTCAGCATTGGACTCGTCAACAGTACACATCTATGACTCCATAACCTAAAGCATAGTCCTTTACTAAATGTAGTGATCCATAGTTCATGAATAAAAAGAGGCTTGTTATAATGTGTTTCTGTATATAACCAGATTAAAAAGCGCTGGAACCAATCTAAAATTGCTGACTTTGCTTTTCGACAAAGTGACTCTTCTTCGGAGGATTACTTTTAATCAAGCGAACATCAACCAACAGTGCAGAAATAATAACAGTTGCGATTATGTTTAATGGATGCGTGATGCAGTTGTATCAACAATCTAGCAAGTTACCAATAAAATGCTCTCAACTTTAATAGAGAACGATTATCTACTGTCGCAAGTTATAACAATACTGAATTTGCAGGTAATTCGTTCACTGTTCATGATACAAAAGATTTCTTTGAATCTCTTAAAGCCATTTACTTTTTTTGCGTATCAAGCCAAATGTCCTCAAATAACATTTATTTTGACGACAGGAAATAAACAGAGTTCCTCTTGTGAAGAAATCAAAACTAAAAATATAAATATTTTGATCTCGAAGATTTTGAAGTTTTTGTCACTTTTCATTTTTATCTCAACTTATCAGACAAAACAAAACAAACTTTCCATGCTTTCAAGGGTTCTTTTAAAATGTAAAAGGTGTATAAGATTCCAACAGATATTAATGATGAAATGACAATGCTATTTTCACTTGTTAAAAATGATCCATCATATGAATATGACAAAGAAAAGCCTATAGTTGCTTTTGTTTACTGTTTTGTCTGAGTTATTAGTTTAAGAAACAAGCATACGTAATCATTTCATTGTATTTCACCATATGTTTGTGTCATACATGATAAATTGATGTGTCCAGACAAGATTATCGTCAGAGTGCTCGGAAATATCTTCACGGTTACGTCATAAAATCTACAACCTTGATAGATCAACTCAGTTTGTTGTTTTTAATTTTGGTACAGTGATAGTCATCGCACATCATTGTACTTGTTGATATTTATGTTTACTGTTGAAAATAATCTAGTCTCTAAATAATAAATTTTCTTGAGAGATTACTTAACCATTTCACTGACGAATGTATACTGGTCTTATTTTGATGAAAGTCGAATTAGTGATTTTATACATATTTAAATTGTTTAACATTATACATGTCAGTCTAATTTTACAACTTAGATCGGACAGAGATTTATATATGAGCCAAATCAAAGAGATAAACAAATATAAATTCAGTCAATATGGTGATCTAAAAATGGTTTATTCCAAGTTAACTTCCTATAAATTAAAAACAGTTAGAACATATTTTCTAGTAATCGATGTTAATTCATTTCTTTGAAGAAGTATGTAGTTTGTAGAGCCAAAACCCATCAAAAACACTTTACGCAGCCAATAAACATCTTATGGGTTCTCAATTCGAATTGTCTCAACCAGGCATAAATAAACTTTCACTGCGGAGATGTTGGTTATGATAGATTTGTGTCATAACTTTTAGATTTATTCCTCAAGAGAAAATCCTCATTCCTTCAGATGAAAATGAGCACTGAACTCCATTATTTTAAAAACATCGGATTGCATCAGAATTCTTGTTCTATGAAGTATTTTGAAGAAAAGGGTAAAATACCAATCCCTTAAAACCTTGTGACACAGAATATGAAGTTATTTGACATAGAGATGGATGCAAGTATGTATTCATAGCCTATCATCTAAAACGTTCTGCTTTACTTACATACGCCTGTTACCCCCAATGGAGCATAGGCCACCTACCAGCATTCTCCAACCAACTCTGTCCTGGGCCTTTCTTTCTAATTCTATTCAGTTTTTGTTCATTCTTTTCATGTCTATCTCCGTTTCTCGGCGTAATGTATTCTTTAGTCTTCCTCTTTTCTTTTGACATTCACGATTCCAAGTGAGAGCTTACCTTGTGACGCAGTTGGATGCTTTCTTCAATATGTGTCCTATCCACTTCCAGCGCTTCTTCCTGATTTCTTCCTCCAATGGATAGAATCTGGTTTGATCCCTCCCACAGTAGGTTGTTGCTGACAGTGTCTGGCCAACGGATCCGATGTATCTTGCGTAGACAACTATTCATAAACACTTGTATCTTCTGGATGATGGCTTTCGTAGTTCTCCACGTCTCCGCCACATACAGTAGAACTGTCTTGACATTTGTATTGAAAATTCCGATCTTGGTGTTGGTTGACAATTGTTTTGAGTTCCAGATGTTCATCAGTTGTAAATATGCTGCTCTTGCTTTGCCGATCCGCGCCTTCACATCTGCATCATATCCACTGTGTTCATCAATGATGCTTCCCAGATATTTAGAGGTTTTCACATCCTCCAGAGCTTCCTCGCCAAGCGTAATTCGATTGGTGCATGTTGTGTTGTATCGGAGAGTCTTGCTTTTCCCTTTGTGTATATTGAGACCTACTGCTGCTGAGGCTGCTACTACACTGGTCGATTTCTCCTGCATTTGTTGTTGCGTGTATGATAGAAGAGCCAGATAATCTGCGAAGTCTAGATCATCTAGTTCTGCCTTACAAGACTAATAAAACGTTAAGTATGTGAGCTGGACATCTGCATCTGATTTCCAATTGAAACCTACATATTTTACTTTAGTGCTTCTTAAAACCATATTTCTTTTATCATTTTTATTTGTAAATATTTTTGAACCATTTTAAATGTGTTACAGAAAGAATCATTCAAGTGTTTTTTAACAGGAAACCAAACTCTATCAAGTTTATTTTAAATCAGTACAGTATATAATGTATGAAATTATATTAAGTAACACAAGAGCAAATTTGACCAAAATATGTAGCTAATAGGATGATTTGTGAATCCGAACACCTCATATAAGATCATTTTAAAATATATAAAGGTCATTATAAACCTAAATATAACATGTACAATAGTGCACAACATTTTTGTTACTAATTCTAGCTTTAAAACTAAATAGTATTGGACAGCTGTTTTAAACTAGTATATCTTCTTATTAAAGCAAAATAACAAGCCACCAGTCATTATGTCCATATACTTCGAGTCTCCAGAAGAAAGTGATAACTTCAGATCCATATTCTTAAGTCCGGTCAATCTATCATTTTGATTATGCTAAGTACACTCAGTTGAATTTGACTGTTGTAAATTTTTCGAATTGATATCTCCATCAGTCATCCAAAACAAAAATGGATTAGAATTTTTTGTTTATTTTTTTATTTGTTCACAATTGTTTAGATTATGAACAAACATTCATGTGATTCATTTGAATATGTTAATAATAAAAATTATAAAATACCCATTTCGTTAAAAAAATCATATCCGAATGCTAGGAACTCGATAATAATAAAACTATTCACTAAGAAGCAAATTACTAGAATCTGTCCATGAAGCAATATGGAACCAGTTAAGCAAAATCTTTTCAAAAGATTAAACAAAAACAAAAAACATGTTTTCGATTCTATTATCAGACATTTGATTTCGATAACAAATGAACATAATTTGTTTGATGTATTAATCAAACATCTGATTTATTTCCAACTTTTCCAGCATCGTAATAATAATCTCTGAATATATTCTAAGAAAGAACCATGTACCATGTATTTATATCCGATAATTTCGATGTTTGATTAAAATTCCTTGAAAAAAGCTTGGACCAGATTACCTGGCGAAACGTTGGATTTACTTCAAATTCATTCGATGAGATTTTACAAAGATATATTCTTTCCAATCAATGATGGATAGTGGCTAGCAGTGGAATCCAGGACGCGCATTTCGTTCTATTTCGAACTCGTCAGCTGGATGTACCTGCATCTCGAAGTTGATTTTCACTCTGGGACACGAACATAGTACCTTTCGCTTCCAACGCCATCGCGTTATCCACTGGAGTCCCAGAGTGAATATCAACTCTGAGATGCAGGTACATCCAGCTGACGAGTCCCAAATAAGATGAAACACGCGTCCTGGATTCCATTGCTAACCACTATTCATCTTTGCTTACAATATTCTATTTGAATTCATTAAAATTTGATAATATAAGATTTTAAAAATTTCTATCCTTATTTTTTTTGTTACAAACTAATTACTATGGAACATGCAATTAAACTATCTGATAAATTGTATTATATTATCATCTTGTAATGTAATTGCTTGTTAATTTACTAAACCACATATAAATCTCCGTCTAAAAAAAAACAAAACAAGCTCACATGATTTATGCATGCAATTCATTTAAATAAAAAAAAAACAACTTTATGTCAATCAAATTATTTTAGATAAATCGTGGAAAAGTTTTAATTTAATAATAGTTTTATTTAATCTTGGTTTATTTACTGTACAGCAACTATGAGTTCAAACGATACAATTATTGTTTGTTTGTTTTTTGAAAAAAAACACAAAAAACCTTTGAGAATTGTTTCAGTCTTATCTATTTTTTTAATGTTTTTTATTTTTTAATGTAAAATATGAAAAATTTGCACGCATAATACAATTTTGTCAATTAAATTCTCACAAAGTTTTTCACCCCTTTGTTATTTATTGTATGTTTGTTAGTTGTAGAAAAGAATTTCGAATGTTTTGAATTTATATTAAGTTGAAAGTACTATTTTTTAATAAAGGAAATGAAATCAAATTTAAGTTCTACTTGTAAGTATTTATAGATATTTTTTATGGAAATGATTACTGTCAAAAATGTGATACATGAAACTGATATATAAAATAATATAACTAACAATTTTATTAATAATAGTTGAATTCATGAAGCAATTGAAGCTAGACCACTATGGAAAACCTGAAAGCACTGGACGGCCGTTTCGTCCGAGTGTGGGACTCTTCAGCGGTGCGCACTAGTGACTGGCTCCAAGAGATATTTCCTGGAGTTCTAATGAGAAGCAGAGATCAGTGGATTCCAACCAGGTCTGTTGTGAGATAGTAACTCACTAAAGACATTGATGAATGTGTCGCTCAATTTCGTGGGTCGGTTGAAATTAGACATTAAAACCGTTGGAAACCTGTCGAGTAGTCAAGAGGCAAAGCGTTCGCACGTGAGACTGATGGTCCTGGGTTGGAGTCCCGCCAGCAGGATCGTGGATGCGCACTGCTGAGGAGTCCCACAATAGGGCGAAATGGCCATCCAGTGCTTCCAGGTTTTCCATGGTGGTCTAGCTTCAATCGACTCACGATCTCAATTATTAAAATTTTATATCAAAAAAATTTAAATATTTGATTTAAGGTTTTGAATTCTCCATACGTTTAAATGTTGTAGTGTAAACGTGACTGCTTGAATTTCTGTAGCGAAAAAGCATTTCAAAGAATTTTGTAAATTATAAATCACTTCACATGGTGATTTCAGAGATGTTTATTAGTTTTATACAATAAATGAATTGATAACAATTGCTAATGTTAATTAAATCATTTGTCATTGGTTGAATTAAATTAGTGAACTATTAAAGTCATTTAAATAATCTAATTCAAATAAATGAAGATATTAGAGAGTACAATTTGAACTTTTCTAGTTGCTGTGAAATATATGTGTAGCTGATTTACATTCCTTAATTGATGAAACTAATTTTGTAGACAAAATAATGCTAATTATAAGCTTTCTGAGTGAAAGAATTGATGGTTCTAAATGATTAAGAAACTATTCATCAAATACATAAAGCTCATCTTCGTAGTACCCTTTTTCAATAGCATGTCATGAACTACTAAAAATTTGAGTTTCGTTCATATAAAACAATAACTACGATATTATCGGCAGTACTTCGATAAATCACATACTAATTACTTAGTTCACAAATGTTTAAAGTACCTAAATTCATTTTTGCATTGGTTGTTTGAATGTTCCCATTGATGTTTAGGACTGCGATTGATCAGTCTTTTATTAGGATATGTGTATCGTGTGAGGATTACCTTAAGTCACAAGCTTTATAAGCAAAGATGGATAGTGACTAGCAGTGGAATCCAGGACGCGCGTTTCATCCTATTCGGGACTTGTCCGCTGGATGTACCTAAATCCCAGAGTTGATGTTCGCTACGAAACTCGAAGCCAGTACCGATTGATTCAAAAGTAATCACGTTATCCTTTTGGCCACCGAGTCCTGATAGCCATCTTTGCCTAGAATACTTGTGACTTATGGCAATATTGAGTCAACCCGCACACAATGCACATATGCCCTTTGAAGAGACTGATCAATTGCAATCCTAAACATCAACAGGAAGACATGAATAATCATTACTACATGAATTTGAACTTCATCCCATTGCACAAGCTACTGGCTATCAGGGCTTAGTAGTTAAGTGAGTAATATGATGGCGTTTGAAGTGAACGGTACTGAGTTCTAGTTTAGCAATGAACATAAACTCTGTGATGTAGGTATATCCAGCTGACGAGTCCCCAATAGGATGAAACGTGAGATCTGGATTCCACTGCTAGACATCATCCGTCTTTGTTTAAAATACCTTTTCATAAATTTGTATACATTAAGGTTAACAATTAAAATTGAACAATCTGATTTAAATCTCCACAGTAAACATTTGCTAGATGAATAATTTTAGACTTAGTTATGCTTGTCACAATCTATTAAATATGTAATTAACATTAATTTTATTTGAATTTTCAAAGTATTGATATAAGAATAGTTTCATAAAATGTTTTTGTCATGCTTATAAATGTTAGGTCATTTCGATTTGACATTGACAAATCGATTTTGTAATAAGTTATTATATACATCTATCCATGTAGAAATAAAACAACTTATAAATTTAAAATAGAAGCCTTGACCAGTGGAGTTCAACTGTGTCTGTTACGAGATAGTAACTCACTGAAGACAATGGTGGACGGTCGTCCATAAAGAATGGTCTCACCGAGGAATCTTATTCACTCTTCATGTCACCGAATACATCAGATATATAGTCTTGAATGCATTGACGAACAACTCGCACTCCTCAAGAAAACTTTGGCTGATATCGGCCATCCAAGCCGCTTCATATAGAAGAATATGAAAAAAGGGTATGACAAGGAATCCGTTGATTCCATTTTAAAGAAATAACTTTATGTGAATCAGGAATTTAAAAGTGACAAAACTTCTGATGCAACTGAGAACAACGTTTATTAGTAAGAACCTGTTTTCTCTATCTGTAAAGGATACGCTTCATCGTAAGTTCGCCTCCATGTGCTTCTACCAGTTCACATATTCTTGTGGAGTGAGATACGTAGACTGTAGTCAGTGCATGCTCCTAACGCGTCACAGTATTGTTCTGCAAGGGTAAGAGGAAAGCAGTTAACAGTTCCATCCTTCAATATCTAATCGACTCTTATCGCGCTGCCGATCCACAGATTGATTTTAGGTTGTTTATGCAATCCGTCCAAATCTACACAAAAGAAGTATATCTTATCGTTATCGTTACTTTGGCCTTAAATTATTATTATTGCTATTATTTTATTATTATTATTTCATTTCTCATTTGAAATCATATCATTTCATTTTTACCCCTCTATTACCTTCAGTTATTGTAATAAAAACATTTTAATCGTCTTAATTCATTCATAATATAATCCGTTGGTAACATCAATTTTACAAGGCTTTCTATGTGCAAACATACAATCGTTTATTGTTATTATTCACATAACTTAATCGAGTATTGTAATCCTCTATTACATCAGTACAGCTAGACCATCGTGGAAAATTTGGAAGCACTGTATGGCCAACTCGTCCTATTATGGAACTCTTCAGCAGTGCGCATCCACGATCCAGCCTCGCGAGATTCGAATCCAGGACCTACCAGTCTCGCGCCAGAGAACCTAACCGATAGACCACTGAGCCGGCATCCAACGGTGTTTTGTTTAGTTTCTTTCAATTTATTTATCATTTTTATTTACATTTAAGTAAATCGAATTCTATGTTGATGAGAATATAATATTTATGACTATTGGGATAATAAATTTCAATAAATGTAAACTAATGAAACAAGCATATAGTAGGTAGGAAATGGGACTATATAAATAGATCAATATAAAAATAAGAATAAGGAAATTAACTTTTAACTGTAATCTCTAAGCTGATTTCATCTATTTAATTTTAGTTGTTTGTTTGTTTTTCATTTCTTTTCTTTTCTTTTTGTTTAACATTAATTTCAAGAGATTGTTTTGTAAACAATAAAGGATGAATTGTTGAGTATAGTATTTAATGTTACTGGAAATAATACAAAATTTAAATGAATAAATTAATCTTAGATATTATAATCAGTATTTATTTGTTTTTATTCAGGATTTGGATTTATTTAGTACAAAGCTAGACCATCATGGGAAACCTGGAAGCACTAGACGGCTAACAATAAAAAATTACTAAAATCTTCACAAAACCCCCTTCTGATAATAATCAACATATGCTCACTAGTGACTGGCTCCAAGAGATATTTCCTGGAGTTCTAATGAGAAGCAGAGATCAGTGGATTCCAATCAGGTCTGTTGTGAGATAGTAACTCACTGAAGACATTGATGAATGTGTCGCTCAATTTCGTGGGTTGGTTGAAATTAGACATTAAAACCGTTGGAAACCTGTCGAGTAGTCAAGAGGCAAAGCGTTCGCACGTGAGACTGATGGTCCTGGGTTGAAGTCCCGCCAGCAGGATCGTGGATGCGCACTGCTGAGGAGTCCCACAATAGGACGAAATGGCCATCCAGTGCTTCCAGGTTTTCCATGGTGGTCTAGATTTAATCGACTCATGAATTCAACTGTTAAATCATCTTAATTATCTAATAAGTAAAAAAAAACTAGATGCAAAACTTTGTATGTTACTAAGATAATGAAAATTAATCAACCGATTCAAAATCATTCAATTTTACTATGAAAGGTCATAATGCAATGAGAACTGTAACACTTTATAATAAAAATACAGAGAAAAATGAACAAATGAACCAAATGTTTACGTGTAATAAACAAAAATGTGTTAGTTTTTGATTATTCTTTTTCATACAGTCAAATGTTTTTTAACTTAATCTAAATTCACTCTAAAAAGCCTTAAGATTTTGATCTGACATTGTTTTATGATCTAGCATTACCATCTAGTCTTCCAGATAATGGAATGCTTACAGAGTGTGAACGTAATCAAAATAATGTTTTTTTTGTAATTCGTCAGAAGGTAAAAAATAAATTGGTATTTGTTACATCCCATAGCCAGAGTTTATAGACCTACCTTAAGCACGTACGTTTTTCTTCAGTCATATTATAGTAGGCTGTTTTATGTATTATTTGTGAAAAAAGCTTTTAAATATCTTTGTAGGTTTATTACATCAATGAATGTAAAATACACTTGTGAAAGTTCGCAGGGTGTATGCAGACCCTATAAGATCTCAAAAATAAAATACAGTTATTATCACAATAAAATCTGGTCGAAAAAACAAAATAAACTCAGTTAGCCAGCCATTAGTAACGTAGAACCTAACACACGTACGAATCAGTTCAATCTGCCATAATAAACAAATAGAGACGAAATTCTTAATAAAATCACAGAGTGCTAGTAAAATTAGTAAAGGTATTAGTAGTAGTAGAAAAGATTAGTCATCGATAAAATAATTCGAAAATGAATAAAAGCTTCACAAGATAGGAAAGCACATGATAATTTATGACTTAAGACTTAAAAATGAATGTGCTTACACAATTGGGATAGTCTCTCAGCTATGTTATACAATATCTTCAACCAGTGATTACGATAATTAAGAGGACCTAAATCCAAAAGACTCCACCTTCCAGAACGACGTAGTTCAATAGTTACTGGCTTCATGGAATAATACAGCGTCTTTGATTGGCCTCCATAGCTTTCTGATAACTTAATCCTACACCGACCATTACCACGCGTCGAAGTAGGCAGTGAGTGGACAAATCCAGTGTGTCCCAGTCCACTACATCATCAATCTATTTACTACCTTTACAAAATAACCTGCTTCCAACCTCAACATTGGTTAATCGACAGTCCCGATAAATATATGGTTTGGAGGCAACTATGTTTGAATATTATTTACCAATGAATGTCATAAATTTTCAAAGGTCAGGTGTTACAGCCATAATGTACAATAGAGTAAACTAATGCGTAGAATTTACGAAATACCAACCGATAGGAGCTGATGAAACTTCCTAGAAACGGTAGAATAAATGAGAGCAAGATTTCAGTAGACCCTTTGGATAGTCACCATACAGAACTACTAAATAGATGAGTGTAATAACTACTTGTCATATAGTTGATAAAATTTTAGTTTTTCAGCATTGACTCACTGTTTTGTGTGATGAGAATGAGCTTCATCTCATTGAAGTCAATATTTCATGTTTTGTTGGGAACTGATAGTCTGGGTCAATACATATAAAGTGTCTATGAGGACAAGCTAGGCCAAGACCATAGCTTAGGTAAATTCTATTCATCACTTGACAACCCAAACAGTACAGCTCGATCCCATTTCGCAGGAGAGTCGGACACTGCTCAGGCTTAACCAGAGCAGTACAGCTCAATCCCGCCCCACAAGAGAACCAGACACTATATGAGCTTCAACGTTACAATCTGAACAGTACAGATCAATCCAACCATACAGGTGCCAAGCATCCCGGTGGACCATTCGCACCGTTCATATACACCTTCACATCACATGTATAATTATTCCTATCAGTGATCGCGTAAATCAATTATGCACAGCATGAACAGGCCAAAGTTGACCCATTCCGCTTACACGACAGTCAAACTCATTACTCTTAGCAGTGGCGACATGCCTTACAAAGCTTCAATGACAGTAGCCCTTTAGAACACTGGAAAGCAACCACCAGTATGAATGAAATCGGTTAACCAGCAAACTAACGTTTCACATGAACAATCAGCAAAACTTGCTAAAGTAATGCCGAACCATCCACAATGTCAATGACGAACCTTCAGTCTCACATAAGACCTTCAGCTCTACATGGAAATATAGTTACCATCATAACCATATTTTAAATTTTGTTTTAAAGATTATGGTCTATTATTTTGTTTTTTTATTTTAGTTGGTAAATGTGATGTTTTAAATTTCAGATATTATTGTAAAGCGGTTAATTAATTTTTTTCTCTTATTTATATTATGAGTAATTCGAATGGATTCCATAAAAAGCTTGAGGCAATATTATTATTATTACTATTATTATTATTAGTTATATCATTTGAAAAGACGCGGGAATTGTTTGTTTTAGTGAATCATATCAAAAATATCAAATTTAAACATGTGATATAACGTCCATTCTTTTTCTATATTAATACCGTTATGAGATTGAAACTAAATAATAAGTCATCCAAAAAAAACAGTCAATTAAATCACTGGAAAATGAAAAACAAATGAAAGTTATCTATCAAAAATGATTTATAGTGTTGATAAATCAAACTATACTAACCATAGTTAATTAGTGAAAAGTATGAGAATATGTATTATATTAAGATGTAGTTGGTCACCTCAGTAGGAACACATATTACTGAATATATCACATATTAATTTTTCACCAACCATACGTGCCTAGTAGAATTCACAAACAGAATAAACATGTATAATGATGCTCACAGATTCATATATAACGCCATGTATTTTATCCAGCAGTCATTTATTTAAATTCATCACAGAAACTTCAAGGGAATCTAATGTACCGTGACCCATTGAAGATTCTGTGAAACAAAGTCTGTAATCTACATTTCCAATAATGATAGAATCAAAATTTAGGGGTGTTTTTTAAATGAACGTGACGTTTGTTATCCTTAGGAGTTATGTAATTTATATAAGTTGATTTCAAATAAATGATAAAAATTTATTCAGAAGGGGTTTTGTGGAGATTTCAGTATTTTCATGGTTGAAATCATGAATCAATTGAAGCTAGACCATCATGGAAAACCGAAAAGCACTGGACGGTCGTTTCATCCTATTGTGGGACACCTCAACAGTACGCATCCACGATCCTGCCTCGCGAGATTCGAACCCAGGACCTACCAGTTTCGCGCCAGAGCACTTAACGACTGAGCCGGCATCCGATGGTGTTAATGTCTAACTTCAATCAATCCATGAAGTTTGAGCAGCCGTTCACTAATTGTCTTCAGTGAGTTGATATGTCACAACAGACGTGGTTGAACTGGTAGGTCCTGGGTTCGAATCTCGTGAGGCGGGATCGTGGATGCGCACTGATGAGGAGTCCCACAATAGGACGAAACGGCCGTCTAGTGCTTCCAGGTTTTCCATGGTGATCTAGCTTCACTTGATTCATGATTTCAACACTGAAAAAGTTTATTCCTTGATCGTGGATGCTAATTTGATGTTTGGGCACGTAACAGTGGGATTTGATAAAGTAGATAGGTTTCATTTTAAGACATCAGTCGTTGAAAATGCGTGTTTACTTGTCATCAGCTACGTAAGAGTGAATAATAAATTTAATGCTTTTTTACTCTGAAAGTAATTCACAAACTCATCGATTTTTTGTCTCAATTATACGCCAGACTGAAGCACAGAGAAACTGTTTAATTATGTAATATTGAATTAATATCGAATATCATTTCAAGGAACATGATTTGTGTATAAAATGTTTTAATTACACATTTTAATCAAGGTACATGCATATAGCTAGTAAATTATTGTAAGTATGGGGTTGTGAAAATTGTTGAATGTCATTGGAATCATGAACCGATGTTGGTTAAATTACCATTGAAAACATGGAATCACTAAACAGGCGTTTAGTCTTAGTGCGTGACTTCTCGAAAGTTCGTATCCACGACCTCATATTGGAAGAAATGGATATCCAGTACTTCCAACTTAGATCGGTTTAGTGGTTTACTGAATTTCAATATCTTCAATTAGCCATACTTTTACTCATCATATGCACGCTAGTGACTAGCTTTGAGAGGGAATTTCGAGGGTTCTTGTAAGAAGCTATTGTACTGAACACTACTGACAGAATTGGTTGTAAGTAGTATGTGGCGGGACGAGGCATCAAGACTGCTACAGTCGTAGGACAGGGAGAAGAATTTCACTACGTTAAAAGCACGGAGTAAGAGGAACGCTAGTAGACCAATGTATTTGGTTCGACTTCAGGGTTTGGGGTCATGGAAGAACGATCCCAAAGAATCCTATGGTAGAACGAAACGGCCGTTCAGTGCATCCAGCTTTTTAATATTATGAATTATTGCTTATTTAACCAGTTCAAATTAACTCGTTGAAATGATTATCATCCATATTGACTTTGGAATTATGTTATTGACGACTTTGTGGATGCGTGATTCAAAGAACAATTTATTTGGATGTAATAGTTCTGAGTTTAAGTATTTTTGAATAAAATTTTGGTTGATTGAGGCATCATCCAGTTTTATACAGGCTTTGTTTGTCTTTTTATCTCAACAGTACATTAGTAATTCTCAAAAAGGAAAAGCTATATGATTTCGTTTTTGTCTGAATATATGTAGAGCTAATGAACCATTAATGTTAAAAACTTTCAATATTCAACCGTAATCTCTTGAATTTTTAGATGTAAATAATGATGAAGTTTTCCTTTTTAAGAGAAGATAAAGAAATCTTAAGTATCTAGTAAGTAATTACTTAACAATCAAGTAGCACTTTATTCACCATTAATTGAATGAGATATTATCTATAAAATTTTACATAAAAGTTATGCAAGCAGTTCACCATTCTGTAAAGCTTTGTAAAAATATAATTTCAGTCTGTTAATAAACAGTGACGATTATTAGTATATTGGGATTTGTGAAGATTGTAGAATCTTCGTAGTTTAAAGAAAAAAAACTTATCGACTAAATAACCATCTATCCAAAGAAAATGCACAGTTTTAGTACGTAGTGACCAGGTACCCAACTATGTAATTATTATATTATCATTTAAAAAAAGGGAAAACTATCACATTTGAAAATTAAATCGGAATGACTAAAACAATAACAATTAAAGTGAACAGGTATTTCACTGAAATGTGATTCCCACTGATTTAATCCTGCTTTTATACAAATGACTACTTGTGAACTCTATTAAGTAATAAGCCATAGTATTGTTAATGAGATGCTTATGCATTCTAATAAATACTCGTGAATGTGTACTACTTAGTCTCATACTAGGACAAAAGAGCTGTACAAAGCTTCTGATCTTCAATATTAGTCAACATGAGATTGATCTGTGACGTAAATTATTAAAATAATCTTCCATAAATATTGATAATTGTTAAATAAAAAAAGCGGTCTTTATGTGATATTCAAATTTATAAATCGAGATTATATATAAGAACTATTTTTTTGGTTTACAATTTATGGGGCTACAAGCGAAGTAAACCAACCATAAATTCGAATTGCTTTTTAGAAGTACTCATTCAAATATACAAGTATGAACTCATGTTTGAGTGTGTGACAATAAAGTTTAGTTCATCCTATACTGCCAAATATTACTTGTGAAACTATGTGTAATACATTTCATTACAATTTGTATCTGGGAGCTTTTCGATATAGTTCTCCAAATTTGATCAGTATTTCCTAATAATTCATTTTGAATGCATATATTCTAGCGACCCCATCCCGTAGAAAAGCTAACTCGCTAAAAAAAACGCTAACCAGAAAAAATAATTCAAACCATTTAAACTCTGCCCTGGGAGTTGAAGGAATAATTATGACGTCTCATGATGAAAGCCGAAATTCTTCGGAAGTCACGAGACCGATGCACCTTCTAACAACCAGAGCAACACTCTTTAAAGGTACATGGAACGTCCGGACAATGTGGGAGACAGGAAAGACCAGTCAAATAGCAATGGAAATGAGGAGATACAACTTGGCAGTACTCGGAATCAGCGAAACCCATTGGACACAAACTGGAAAACAAAGGCTAGGTACAGAAGAGATGCTGCTGTACTCCGGTCACGAAGGGGAAAATGCTCCACACACTCAGGGAGTTGCTCTAATGCTGTCCAAAGAAGCACGAAATGCACTTGTGGGATGGGAATCTCATGGACCCAGGATAATCAAAGCATCATTCAGAACAAAGAAGGAGGGGATCACAATGAACGTTATCCAATGTTATGCACCCACCAATTATAGCAACGACGATGATAAAGATCAGTTCTATGAAAGGCTGCAATCAATTATAGAGAAGTGCTCACGAAAGGACCTCACCATCCTGATGGGAGATCTAAATGCTAAAGTTGGAGTGGACAACACAGGATATGAAGATGTAATTGGACGACATGGATTAGGAGAGAGAAATGAAAATGGGGAGAGACTTGCAAACCTATGTGCATTCAACAAATTGGTTATAGGCGGCACAATATTCCCACACAAGCGCATACACAAAGCTACATGGATCTCACCGGACCAAACCACAGAGAACCAGATAGATCACATCTGTATCAACAAAAAATTCCGAAGATCAATGGAAGATGTGAGAACCCGGAGAGGAGCTGACATAGCTTCAGATCACCACCTGGTTGTGGCCAAGATGAGACTGAAGCTAAAGAAATACTGAACAACTGGACAAACAGCACTACAAAGGTTCAATACAGCCTTCCTTCGAGATATTGACAAGCTCAATGAATTCAAGATAACTCTCAACAACAGGTTCCAAACTCTACAGGATCTACTGAAAGAACAAGAAACTACAATGGAGGACAACTGGAAAGGGATAAAAGAAGCACTAACTTCAACGTGTCAGGAGGTTCTTGGTCCTAAGAAGCATCATCACAAAGAATGGATCTCTATGGGAACCCTGGACAAAATTCAAGAAAGGAAGAACAAGAAACTAGCAATTAACAACAGCCGAACACGAGCAGAGAAAGTCAAAGCACAAGCAGACTATGCAGAAGCAAACAAGGAAGTGAAGAAAAGCATTAAGGCCGACAAGCAGAAATACATGGGAGAACTAGCAACGACGGCGGTAAAAGCTGCAAGAGAAGGGAATATGAAACAACTATATGATACAACGAAGAAATTGGCAGGGAGATATAGCAAACCAGAGAGACCAGTCAAGGACAAAGAAGGAAAGACAAACACTGAGATTCAAGAACAGAGGAAAAGATGGGCAGAATACTTCGAGGAACTGCTGAATAGACCAGCCCCATTGAATCCACCGAACATCGAAGCAGCCCACACTGACCTTCCAATAGATGTCACTCTACCAACGATCGAAGAAGTCAAGATGGCCATCAGACAAATCAAAAGTGGGAAGGCGGCAGGACCTGACAATATACCAGCAGAAGCACTGAAGTCAGACATTGAAATAACTGCAAATATGCTTTACCTTCTATTCAAGAAGATTTGGGAAGGGGAACAAGTGCCAATGGACTAGAAAGAAGGATATCTCATAAAGATACCAAAGAAAGGAGATCTGAGCCAATGTAAGAACTACAGAGGTATCAGTTTGTTATCAGTACCAGGAAAAGTTTTCAACAGAGTGCTGCTGAATCGGATGAAAGACGCAGTAGACGCCGAACTTCGGGATCAACAGGCTGGATTCCGTAAGGATAGGTCGTGCACAGACCAGATTGCGACACTACGGATCATCGTAGAACAATCAGTTGAGTGGAACTCATCACTATACGTCAACTTCATTGACTATGAGAAGGCGTTTGACAGCGTGGACAGGGGAACATTATGGAAACTTCTTCGACACTATGGAGTTCCTGAAAAGATTGTCAACATTATCCAAAACTCATACGATGGACTACAGTGCAAAGTCGTGCATGGAGGACAGCTGACAGATGCATTTCCAGTAGGGACCGGAGTCAGACAAGGCTGTCTACTCTCCCCATTCCTCTTCTTTCTAGTGATTGACTGGATTATGAAGAATTCGACATCTGACGGGAAATACGGAATACAATGGACTTCTCAGAACCAATTAGATGATTTGGACTTCGCAGATGACCTAGCCCTCCTCTCTCATACACACGAACAAATGCAGATGAAGACCGCAAATGTAGCAGCAGCCTCCGCATCGATAGGCCTCCACATTCACAAAGGAAAAAGCAAAATTCTCAAATGCAACACGGAAAACACCAACACAATCACACTTGATGGCGAAACTCTGGAAGAGGTGGAAACATTCAAGTACCTGGGGAGCATCGTTGATGAACAAGGAGGATCGGATGCAGATGTAAATGCGAGGATTGGCAAAGCAAGGGCAGCATTTCTACAGTTGAAGAACATATGGAACTCAAAACAACTCTCAACCAATTTCAAGGTCAGAATCTTTAATACGAACGTCAAGACAGTCCTACTGTATGGGGCTGAAACGTGGAGAACTACTACGACCATCATCAGGAAGGTACAAGTATTTATAAATAGTTGTCTACACAAAATACTCAACATCCATTGGCCGGATACTATCAGCAACAACGTTTTATAGGAGAGGACAAACCAGCTTCCAGCTGAAGAGGAAATTAGGAAAAGACGTTGGAAGTGGATTGGACATACATTAAGGAAATCACCAATGTGCATCACGACTCAATCCCTAACTTGGAATCCGGAAGGGAAGCGGAAAAGAGGAAGGCCAAAGAACACACTACGCCGGGAAATAGAAGCAGATATGAAAAGGATGAATAGCAACTGGAAAGAACTGGAAAGGAAGGCTCAGGACAGAGTTGGATGGAGAATGCTGGTGAGCGGCCTATGCTCCTCGACGAGGGGTAACAGGCGTAAGTAAGTAAGTAAGCATATATTCTACAATCACTTAAATCTTACTGTAGTGAATATGAACACAAATGAGGACAATCGAATGTATTTGAACACAAAATTACAGAATCTCATAGTAAAATCTGAGAACCATACGGTAAATAATTCATTTGCAAAATGTGAATCAATCGTCTTAGACTTCATTGTTCTTTCATTTTCACACCAATCATTCGTTGTTCTCGTTCTCATTTCTTCGATCTTCTTAATCTTCTGCCTCCAGTCATTTGACTTTCGATTGATGATACATACTACTTATATCTATATTTAAGTTAAAAAAACAGGCAATAAAATTTCAAAACATAGCTAGACAATAGAAATGCAAAATATATTCTAAGAAACTTACCGATGAAACATTCAACTATATTTTTTTGCTTATTACACACTATGTCATACATGATTTTGAGACATCTGGATAAGATAACGAATAAATTAATAGCTTTAGAAGATAATTACCTCATTGTCTGTAAAAGATTACAATGATATATAAACATACTTCATTTATTATTTTACTTCAAATAAGCCGTATTGTCCGACCCCGGTCATCACTTGGAATGCGCCTGCCAGCTGTCCTTCATGCACTACTTTTCAGTGTAGTCCGTCGTACGAATTCCGTATGATGTTGACGATTTACTAAGATACTCGCACTATAATGTCGAGGAAGGTTCCATGATGATCTCTTACCGTCAAACGCCTTCTCATAGTCAAGGAAGTTGATGTGTAGTGACGAGTTCCATTCAATTCATTGTCCAATGATGATTTGTAGTGTCGCGGTTTGGTCTGTGCACGACTGACCCTTACGAAATCTGACCCGTTGATCTCGAAATTGGAAGTCTACTGAGTCTTTCTTCCTTTACAGTAACAACTTGTTAAAAGCTTTTCTTGGTACTGATTGTAGTATTATGTTTCTATAGTTCTCTCTTTTATCTAGGTCTCCTTTCATCGATATTTTGATGAAGTGTCCTTCTTTTCAGTCTGTCAGTGGCACTTGTTCTTCCTCCCAAATCTTCTTGAATAGAACATGAAGCATACTTGCAGTTAATTCTACAACCGACTTAAGAGCTTCAGCTGATATATTTTCAGGTCATTCTGTTTTACCAATAATGATTCGTCTGATGTTTATTCTGATTTCTTCGATCGTTGGTGGAGTGACATCAATAGGAATGTCTGTGTGTGCTGCTTCGATGTCCGATGGTTTCATTGGGACTGATACTTTCAAGAGGTCCCTAAAGTGTTCTATCCACCTGTTCTTCTGTTCCTGAATCTCAGTGATTGTCTTGTCTTCTTTTTGCTTGACTGGTCTTTCTGGTTTGTTAAATTTCCCTGCCAGTTTCTTCGTTGTGTCATATAGTTGTTTCATATTTCCTCCTGTTGCAGCTTTTTCTGCTGTCGTTGCGTTGCTAAGTCTTCCACGTATTTCCTTTTGTTAACCCTAATTCTCCTCTTTACTGGTTTGTCTGATTTAGTGTATTTAGCTCATTCTCTGACTTTATCTGCTCTTATTCGACTGTTGTTAATTGCTGTCTTCTTGTTCTTCCTTTCTTGAATCCTGTCCAGGGTTTCGATAGAGATCCATTCTTTATGACGATGGTTATGCTCCTTGCGGCTTGAAACCTGTTGTTGAGAGCTATCCTAAATTGGTTGAGTTGGTTAGCATGTCAAATGAAGGCCGCATTGAACCTTTGTAATACTGTCCACTGTTTTTTTGCTTCAGTTTCATTCTGGTAACCACCACGTGGTGATTTGAAGTTAAATCAACTGATCTCCTGATTCTCATGTATTTCATTGCCTTCTGGATTTTTTTACCGATGCAAATATGATCGATCTGGTTTTCTGTAGTGTAATACGGTGAGTCTTATGTAGCTTGTGTTTGTGTGGGAATATTGTGCCACCTATAACCATTTCCTTGAATGCAATTACATTTTCAAATCTGTCACCATTCTCATTCCCTTCTCTCAGTCAGTGCATGTCGTCCCATAATATCTTCATATCCTGTGTTGCCCATTACAACTTTTGCGTTCAAGTCTCACATCAGTATGGCCAGGTAGTTTCCTGAGCACTTCACTATGATTGATTACAGCCTTTCATAGAGCTGATCTTTATTATCGTTATTGCTATCATTGGTGGATACATAACATTAGATAACATTTATTGTGATCTTCTCTTTCTCTGTTTTGAAGGATGCTTTGATGATTCTATATTCATAAGATTCCCATCCTATTAGTGCATTACGTGCTTCTTTGGACAATATCAGAGCAACTTCCTGAGTGTGTGGAGTATTTTCCGAAGTACAGCAGCATCTCTTCCGTTTCTACTCTTTGCTGTCCAGCTTGGGTCTAATGGATTTTGCTGATCCCTTGAACCGCTAACTTGTATCTCTCTCATTTCCATTGCTGTTTGACTGGTCTTCCCGGTCTCCCACATTGTCCGGACGTTCCATTTACTTATAATAATTGTTGCTCTGGTTGTTAAACAGGGCATTTGTCTCGTGACCTCCGAAGAATCTTGGCTTTCATCATGAGGTGTCATAATTCTTTCTTCGACTCCCAGGGCAGAGTTTAAATGGTTCAATTTATTTATTCTGGTTAGCGTATTTTAGCAGTGTTGTTTCCTACAGAATGAGATTACTGGCCCGATGCCCAGCCCTCCTCTTTCACTCGGGTTCGCAACTATTAGTAACCCTATAATGGCTACAGGAAGAGTTACTAAATAATATTAGCTCATCGACAATAAATTTTTGACATAATCTGCAGATCAAATACTATATGTGTAGTAAATATTTTACATAGGACGATTCAAGATACATGGAATTTCGATTTTCTGGTAATTTTAATTATATGTATGCTTTCAAGTTATTTGATGTGCATAATGTTTTTTAATTCATTTTCTGCGAATCTGTTCTTGAAGCAAATAGTTAAATCTATATATTTAGTATTAATCGTTTTGTCGTTAGTATCTTATATGGTTTACATCTTAGCAAACTGACTGTAAAAGAATTCTGAGGACGATAAAATATTAAAACAGTCTCATGTAAAACATAGAGACCGGTTTAATTAGGCCTAAGTGATTTTAATTTGTGTATACTTAATTTTAAACCAATGTGAATATCTTTATCAATTTTGTATCTGATTTAATACACTTAATAGAATGCCTACTTTTTAAATTGTCACTAAACATCAGTGGGAAGAAAACATGTGTTTAACGTCAAATCAACTCACCTCCCTATACTTTCTCAATGTTTTTTTACATGCTGTACATGTTGAAATAGTTACTTGGGTCACAAACTGTTCAATTATTCACCTATTGAATTTTTCCTACTTAAAACGTTAACTATGTGAATATTCACAACGTCTGTTTAAACCTATCTAAGTTTTTTTCATCTGGATCTACCTTCATCGCTGCGTTCTTGCTTATATAGACATTCAAAACAAGTAGTTTGAGCTTGAACTGATAAATCTCTATCCATTAAGCTACAGAGTACAGAGAACAGCAAACCTGTTTAACACGTAAGACATTGATTTCTCAGTGCTTGTTATTTTCTGTTCTTGGTAAATAACATTATTTTTATTAGTCTTCATTTACTACCTAACTGTACTGAATAATTTATGCCGCTGTAACGTTTAATGTGTTCGTTGAAATTAACCAAAATTAAATTATTGATAAAACAATGAAAATTTTAATCGATTTCATATTATCAGTATAGGGTTGTGGAGATTGTTGAGTTTTGATTAAGAACATGAATCGATCAATGTTAGACCACCACAGAAACAATGATCCAATGCTTCCAGTTTATCAATGGTTGTCTAACATTGATCGATTCATGTTCTCAATCAAAATTTCATATTAAATATATAAAAATATATTAATTAACATTTAGGTAATCAATATGTTTTACTATTTTAAAACTCTATTTTTTAATTATTAATGTAAATGTTTAAAAACAATCCTGCGACACAATTAAACCTTACAACTATAAGTTGAATGTAGTTTTTGAAAGAAGTAATAAAGGCGTAACTTGAAAAGGCAAAACATACGTTACCTAGAAGGAAGAAAAATATCCATTCAATTTTCAAAAGATATAATCATAAAGTAATTTTATGACTGAATAAAAATTGAAAAAATTTTCCGTTCGATCTACATTACTGTTGTGCTTTATTTTAAGGTTTGTTGTATTCTCTTAATGCATTTGACTGTCTACTAAGATTCATTTAACAACTTTATAATTTTGAGCTTTTTATTTAAAGAGATTAATTGCGGAATAACTAGTAAGTATATTTAATTTTTGTTAGTGATTCTGCACTGAACAGTCAATAATAAATTTATTACCACTAGAATGAGGGTTTGTGGAGATTGTGGTAATTTTTTAATAGTTGAATTCATGAGTCGACCTATGCTAGTCCTGGGTTCGAGTCCTACATATGGGTTCGTGAATGCGCACTGTTTAGGAGTCCCATACTAGTGTAGTGAACAAGAACATGAGTGAGGACAATCGAATGTATTTAAGCAAAAATTACAGACTATCTCACTAAATTCTGATAACCATACAGTAAACAGTTAGTTTGCAAAATAATAATCAATTGTCTCAATCTTCACTGTCCCTTCTGTGAATATCAATCCATCTTCTCTAATTTCATTGTTCATGCATTTTCCTACCGATCACGCTTTATTTCAGTTCTTTATCGGTCTTCTGCCAAAATACATTCTATATCTGACCATCACCATATACTACTTATGTGGACATAAGTAGCCCACACAACACTAGGACGAAACGGCTGTCTGATGCTTCCAGGTTTTTAATAGTGGTCTAGCATAGATAGACTCATGAATTCAACTAGTAAAGTTTATTATTATTATTATTATTAGGGTTATATAGGCCGTATTTAAAATGTATAGTAAACAATCGGTTTGGTTTACAATTTGATGTAATTGAATACAATCAGTATGAGAAAGAACTAAATATGTGCATTTCCTCAGCTAATGATTGTAAACTGATATACACACTAGACCGTGAAGTGAATAACTAAAGGGATACAATCTAATGTGGCAGTGTATTCTGAATGTTTTTGAATATTTAGATGCAATATAAGTTAAGATAACTGTTCAAAACAAATGAGCCTTGAAAATGTTACTTTATTTTTCCCATGAAAGATGATGGATAAATTTTGAACTATATAAAGAAATGTGTATATTTATGCACTTTGCAAAGTCTAGTCTACCTTAATTAAAGCAATAAAACAATATTTCAGGGCTGTGCCAAATTAAGCTTTATATATATTTTTTATATCTTCACCATCATCAATAACTTTCAATGGAATGCGACTGTAACTATCTAGTAAAAACCTAGTAGAACTAATCAACCCGTAAAGAAAATAAATTATAAATATTTTACACAACTATGTATATTATTTTGAGTGATTGTCTCAGTAAGACGGTCTGTGTTGTAAAATCTAATTATCCTATATTATTATAAATTTGGTAAATTAATTCAAGAAAGCTCCTTTTAACAAACCTGTCATCCAAATAGACAATGACATTTTGCCTATCACATCAATCATCGCTACATTTCCCATTGTGCTATGCATAGTTTCGCATAGATTCCATCATTTCATTTCAAAATGTTATTTATTATTTATAATAGTTTTGTTCACATCAATTTCGTCAAATATAACCTACATCTTGGTATTGTTTCTTTTTTTCCCAGCATATCCAGACAATGTTGTTGGATTAGCATGTTTGGTTTGATTTTGTTTCTTTTTTTAAACCAACAAGCAATAGAATAAAGGTCATAACTGAAAGTATATTATTTTTGTACTTGACACAAAATTGATATGTTTGAAATAATATACCATAAAGCAAAATGATATATTATCTTTTCTAAGATGATTCAACTTACAGTTTACTATATCTTATATCATGAAAATATTTCTTAGTATGTTTCACATTACCTTGAGTGGAAGAATCTCAATTATTCTATAATTAACATTTATATTAATTGTGAAACATCATGTTCTGAAAAGTGATATTTAGTTCAATGTTGGAAATATTGAGAAAAGAAGTAATACCGGTCGGTTATGAATGACTTCAAATATACAAATAAATCATTTATTAAAAACAAGCATCACAAAGATGAATAGAATCATAGTTTTTTAGTTTTAATGAATTTGAATAATCAAAGTTAATTAGCTGTAATTTATGAATATATTTATATATTATGCGTACATGAAAACAATTGTGTTCATAAATGATTTTTGAAGATTTGCGAGATATCAGACGGGGGTTTTGTGGAGATCTTAGTAATTTTATATAGTTGAAATCGTGCGTCAATTAAAGCTAGACCATCATGGAAAACCAAGAAGCACCGGATGGTCATTTCATCCTATTGTGGGACTCCTCGGCAGTGCGCTTTCAAGAGGTATTTCCTGGAGTTCTAGTGAGAAGCAGTAACCAGTGGAGTTCAACCAGGTCTGTTGGGAGATATCAACTCACTGAAGACATTGGTAGATGTGTCACTCAATTTCGTGAATCGGTTGAAGCTAGACATTAACACCGTTGGATGCTGGCTCAGTGGTCTAGAGGTTAAGCGCTCGCGCACAAGACCAGTAGGTCCTGGATTCGAATCTCGTGAGGCGGGATCGTGGATGCATACTGCTGAGGAGTCCCACAATAGGACGAAACTGCCGTTTAGTGCTTCCAGTTTTTCCATAGTGGTCTAGCTTCAATTGACTCATGATTTCAATTGTGTAAACTTACTAAAATCTCAACAAAACCCCCTTCTGATAATGATTATATGCTCAATAGTGACTGGCTACATGAAATATGTCCTGGAGTTCTGTTGGGAGATATCAACTTACTGAAGACATTGGTGAATGGTTGCTTAATTTGGTGGATTGATTGAAATTCGTTAGTTAGTTAATTTTATTTTAAAGCTTAAATTAAAAAAAGACAAAAGATGAAAATATATTTTGTAATAAGTTGATTAATTTTCGAAAAAAAGAAATATTAGTTATTTTCTTTATTGTTTCTTAACAATGAATCGGTTGATCAATGCTGTTGAAGTTTAGAAGAGATTTAGTAAACGAGATAATGTTTTCTAAATGATCACTTTGATCTTTCTCTTAATGTTGTTTGGTCAACAATTTTCACTGCTTCAGTTTAATTTAGGTTTTTTTGAAAGCTTGACAATTTCTTTTGAGAATTTACCACTTATTGAAGTCACTGGTTGTTATGTTCCTCAATTTTACAATGCCCTATAAACATAATAAATATAACTTAAATATTTTAAAGAGTACTAAATATATTACCTTTATATCCGTAATTTGTCCGCTGAAATTTTATCGAGCTCACTCTTCATCAGGAAAACCACACCGGTCGTCATACTGTCATTTTTCTGCTCGTTTTCATACAAATCAGCGTAATTACTTGCCCTCAATAGCGCATATCCACTATCTCTACAAAAGGAATCAAACCCATAACCTTCAGTCTTACGGGCTATCTCTTAACCGCTAGACCACTAATTCGGCATCTTGTGGTGTTTATATCCAACTTCAATTAATCCTCGATATTGTCTGTCTATATAACATTGTCTTCGGTGAGTAAATGCTTCACACACAACACATTTGAACGTTAATGGTCATGGCTTATCAACAGGATCTCACAATTATATCTTGGATCTAATCACTAGTGACCACGTAATAACTGTCAAACTCTTAGTTTGTGATTATTGAATGTTACTGATTGAAACTAGGCATTTCTTGAATTAGTTTCCGGTTCAGCATTTTGGCAGTCAGGAGTTAGCACGTGAGATTAAAGGTCAAGCAAGCGAGCGAGGATGCACACTGCCGAAAATTCCCGTTCTATGACCAAATAGATGTTTAGGACATTCTGTTTTACAATGGATATCTGTCTTGGGTCACCTGATAAAATATGTAGGTCAAAATAATGTTAGATGGTAAATAAGGAATAGAAAGATGAAAACTTTCACACCTTAAAGGCAATCGAAAAAAGACATTATTCCTAGACAGATGACACTGAAGAGATATCATGGACAAAAATTATGAAATACTGTGTTAAGTGGGGGGTTTCCACAAACGGCAAACATTTAGAAAGCGTGTTATTATCTTTACGCCTAAGATTCCATGATAAACTCGATAAACAGATGTTCATTCAATCGATCTACGATTTTGGGCAACCATCACTCTTTAACATCAATGTCGCCCATCTGAAGCCTGACATAATTGAATGGTTCCATTGCAGTGTCAATATTTAACAGTGCTGAAGATCCACAAACGGAAACGAAATCCTTAATCAGCCCTCTCTTGTTTTCACTGGTTACATTATTCATTTCGTGACATATAACTAGAAAGGACATCATCATTAAAAACATTGTGAGTACTTTTATTTTGGGCAGCCCATTTATCAATATCACTATAAGAGGATGTAAAACTCTGACAGGCTATTTTTTTCACTTTAAAAAGAGGTATGAAATGTTAAATACTCTTCGTTATCCTGAGTGGAATATTGATATTTGGTAGCCAGTTTTTAATATCAAATACAGTTCACATAGTGCACAAATAAGTGTTTTTTCTTAAGTTTGAAAGTAGCAAATAAATATCAACAATCAAAATTACATGTTTATCAATGGCTTTAATTTACTAACAGTTATAAAAAAGATGTCAAACAAGGTGTTTTGTTTTCACACGCTTTCTTCACTACTCCTTTCTGTTTTCGAATTTGTATGTATCAATACCAAGGTTGGACTTGATAATTTCAAATAAATTGAGCGTTGAGTAGAAGGCTAATAACAAAAATATTTTCCGTTATACCCTAGTGAGTACAAAAATTGTATTTCTGACGTTTCGTGACTTTATTTAAGCCACTTCTTCAGAGTGAATAAAGGAAACAAAGTCGAATCACTTTGAAAAACTTTGATAATGATAAAACTGTTAGTTTCCAAATTATAATATTTAAAAAAGCAACACTGATCTATACTCCATATCTTATTCATAAAGCCGGAAGTTGATAATACTTATGATAGTATTTCGTTTATTATTTATAGAGCTGAGTTAATATATACAGTTCAAATAAAATATTTCAAAGTATACTGATGGCTGTGGAGTTATTACTTAATAAAAGATCAAGTTTTTAGTCTGGTGAAATAAGTCTTCAATATTCTATTATTGTGTGAAAAGAATATATTGATATAGAAACATACGAGGCAAACAAAGATTTACTATAACAAGGTGTTTTTATCATCGCTAGTATGTAATAATAGATTCTTGACTAAAAAAGCCTGGTATCTAAAGATGGATAGTGGCTAGCAGTGGAATCCAGGACGCGTGTTTCGTCCTATTTGGGACTCGTCAGCTGGATGTACCTACAGCTCAGAGTTGATGTTCACTCTGGGACTCGAACCTAGTAACTTTCGCTTCGAACGCCATCGCGTTATTCACTCAGCTACTGAGTCCTGACAGCCACTTGCTGGTGCAATGGAGTAAAGTTGAAATTCACTTAGTATTGTTTGTTTGAATCTTCCCATTGATGTTTTAGGACTGCAACTGGTCAGTCTTTAATTGGCATATGTGCAGAAAAACAATACTTAGTGAAGCCTGGTATCTGTTTCACTACCAAAATATCTTACATTTTATTTCTAATTTATAATCATTCGTTAAAATTGCATCATAACATGTATACTTTCTTGTATGTATGTATGTTTTCTTAATTTGTAATAATATACAATAAATTCATAAAATTTAGGTATCCCAATTCAGTGTGCTTTTATTCAAACACACAAAAAAATCACTCAGATACGCACAATCTGAATGAAAATTATATATTACTGAAATAATCAATATATAAACAGAATTGGTGTATGTTCCCTTGTTAGCACATACCAATATTTAATGATCATTCAACAAAGTATATCATATCAGCAAGATGATTAGTCATCATTACCATATTGTTAATGAATAGTTTCCAAAATCATTTAAATGATGATTAAACTATGATGAAAATAATAAAACTTTAGTTATATGAAAAATACAAAAAAAAACTTTTATCAAATGTATGTATGTTTTTCGGTATGATCTTTTGTGTTTGTAAAATACAAAAAAAAAATTATCCACTGCATAATAATTATTGAAATTTAAAGAGTTCAATAAGTACTAGGGGTTTATAAGTAATAGAGAACTTTATTTTCAGCATAAATCATGTTTAGTTAGTTTACTACAGCAACTTCCAGTAAAGATAAATTCAATTAGTATTGTTTGTTTGAATCTTCCCATTGATGTTTAGATCTGCAACTGATCGGTCTCTAATTGGCATATGTGCATACTGTACGTATTGCCTCGATATAGCCTTAATTGACTAGCATTGTAAGTAAAGATGGAGAACGTGATGGCGTTTAAAGTAAAAGTTATTAGGTTCGAGTTCCAGAGTGAACATCAACTCTGAGATGCATGTACATCCAGCTGATGAGTCCCAAATAAGACGAAACGCGTGTCCTGAATTCCACTGCTAGCCACTATCCATCTTTGCTTACAATTCCAGTATAAATGTTTATTACCTGTTATAATATGGAGGTAAAATGTCAGACAATAGATTAATTTTCTGAGTGTTCTAATTTAAAATCAATTTTAGGATACGAGTTTATTACTTGGAAGTTGTGATTCAGTCTCTTCACTTCAACCAGACTCATAATCATGAAATGAAATTACTTCTGTATACTCTTTTTTGAGATGTGAACGTTTGAATTCTGCGCCAGCGGTAAATTATGGTATCGACCATACTATATGTCAACATAAACTGTAATAATGAGTCTTTGAACCAAAGAACTGTGTGTCCTGTACTCAAATATTTTCAATAACTTATTTAATTAGTGTTGGTTCATAGTGGAAATAATTTTAAATGTATTACTTTCACTGGTATTTGAAATTTTATTCACTCCAATTTGAATTTAAAAGTATAGATTGACAGGTAGAATTATTTGCAAGTTTTTTCCACCACACAATTTATGAATAAAATGGATAAGTCACGTAATACCAGATAAAGTAACACGAAATTGTTTTAATAATCTTAATAAAGACATCGAAAAATATATGGATAATATATATATGGTTTTTTTCCAATCACTCACTGTACATGAGAATAAATACTAGTTTCGCTTTCCAAATCTAAGCATTTTAGAAAATTATTTTTCTTCCTGTTTAAACGAGTCTGATATCAGAAAACTTACATATGTCTGATTGTGTTTTTGGTAAGAATTCTCAAATTTGAAGCATGCACTGCCGTGTCTGAAAGCCTGAGAAGTTATGAGTTAGACAAAGCCATTTCCGGAATATATTCCATTACACAAAAAGGTTTAGTTGACAGAAGTTACAAAAAGGAAGTAAACTGTTGTCAGAATATTTCAAAATAACTCTAATAATTGTATTTCAGAAGCTTTATTTTCATTGATAAATATATGACATATTAAAATACTATGTTTCCCATTACTAAATATTTACATCTATTTACTTACATTCATATTCGAATTTGTCTAATTTCGCCGACTTAAAAAAAAGCCGAGTTCCTAACATACAAACGTTCATTTAACTTCACTTAAATTATCCCGTACTTCAATAAGTTTTATTTCTGTATAATTATAATGAAATTCATAAACCAGAATTTTTTTTCTTATGTAAACCACAATGTTTGTAATTGTTTCAAACAAATTAATAACTAATCTGATCAATTATTATTTAAATATAAGTCTAAATAGCCTTTAAATCATCAACTGGAGAAAATCATTTCAATGCAATAATGACATTTATAATAGACTTTTCATTAAACATCATCTTCTTGAAAAAGTAAAACCGATACTCTGTAATCATGAATTCAAAGTTCTGAGTCTCATATTAAGACGAGATAGGTGCTCAATATTTCTGATTTTTCAATGGTTGTCTAATAGAGATTAATACGTTATGAATATAATGATGTTCTTATATGGTTTACATCTTTTCAGTTAGATTGATTAATATTTCTGAGCATATGCTTTTGCTTGTACAAGCTATGTTCGACAATAGATGGAAGGCAGTGTATAAATTAGATTCCCGAGATCTAATCACATAAACATCATTTATTTTTGAATAACTAAAGATGAACTCTTATTTTGAAAATTAATTTTTATCACTTTAAGTTAATATATATCATGTTCTATTTACAATAAAATGTGACAATAGAAAGAGCAAACAAATAAATATCATCCATCATTGCTTATAAAGCTTGTGACTTCAGGCAATATCGAGGCAGTCCTCATAGGATGCATATATGCCAACAAGAGACTGATCAATTGCAGTCCTAAAAAATAATAGGAAGATACAAGTAAACAACACCAAGTGAAAATAAACATTATAATAATCGTGTTTAACGGATTACATGTTAGAAGTTTTAATTGTCTATTACAAAACTAACTTAAATAGTATATTACCAACTTGAAATAACTATATGTTTAATAGCTAATGCATTCAACCATTCAAATACAACAATTTAATGTTTATAAACTGTGGTTAGATGAATTGAAATGTTTGTTAGATAAGTTTTAATATAATAGTTGAATTAAGGTTTTCTCAATTTATGATCTTGTATATTGACAGATTTGACATTGAATGGGATAAAAATTAGACTAAAAGTTTATTTCATCTTTGGTAATGAATCAACAGGGTTTATAATTACAACAAACATCATAAATTACCTTTCAAATACTGACCATTTAATATCACCAAATAAGTTAACTTGGTTGGAATTGGCTTTCTAGAGTATAAAATTATTGTTTTGCTGAATAAATAATTAATGCTTCAAATGACTTTGATTTCACAATTTTGTATGTGGTACAATCATAGTAATTCAAATAATGGCAATGGCCTGTGAGTATGAATGAAGTTCATTCTCATCGATTCTGTATGCTTGAAGATAAAACAATCTCTCTCTCTCTATTATATATATATATATATATATATATATGATACAAAATAATGAAATATATGTTCATGAAGTAATTGTGTTATTCAATACTGTCTTGTTTATTTATGAATAATTAATTTATCATATCAGGTTATAGGATAAAGGGTAACAACGACAATGAGATCATAGGTCATCACTGATTTTGCGATCCAAGATTAAATCATCTACACAGACAGATTAAACATTATTCCAGAAAATTATTAGATGATTTGGACTTGGAAAAGAGATAACTTTAAAATTCTTAGTAAAAGCCAACTACAAATGAGACTAGTAATAATATTTTAAGTGATTAATTCTTCTGAAAATTAGCACACAATCAGGGGATTTTATTTACTTTTATAATGAAAGTAAAATTCTAATTCATAGAATTTTATACGCCATCTATTATTTTTTTTTTGGCTTGAGTAAAATCACTTGAATGAAATCAAACTTGATACATCGTTTTTTATTGCTTAGTGTTTTCTATGAACTCAAGACCTGTTTTTGCAAAATTTTCATAATTTATCTCTGATATTAAATCGTATATAACTAAATCTCATTTTGCATGCTACGTTTCACTTACAGTACGTTTGTTTAAAACTATAATGACGCAAAATACATTTGCTTTATTCTGTGAACCATAGATTTCGAAATCTAACCCAAATAATATTGTAAGCGGAGAGTTTTTTTCAAAGTGATAAGTCAAAATTACATGTAGTGTTGACTGTAATTAGAAATATTTTCATCTCACAGTGTTTAACATCGAATTATTGTGATCACTGGGACTTAATCATAAAAAAACACATGTTGTAAAGTGGTTATAATCACATTGGGTGTCTGCTAGACAATATAAACGGGATCTGATGATAACATTTTGAAAGTTCCAAGAAAGCTAATTTATTCTCTACTCATTTACTTGTTTACAGTTGCTTAATTTCTCCAAGCACCTATATGAACTATAATATTATTACATCACTATTAATTATAAATATATCAGAAAAAGAAATTGACGATGAATCGAATCATCTGTATAACCTTCATGTCGCCATGTAATTTCTGCAGTTACATGCATATATCTATCTATATATACAACGTTTTACAGAGAATGTGTTTTGCTTACTTCATATTCTTGTTTTAGTTACGCTGTTAAATAACTACTTTGTCCTATTCATTTTCATTGGAAAAGGGTTGTGTAAAAGTTAAATATACTTTGTTAAGAGGTAATTATTTAAATGTGAAACAAACAACAAATCAAGACATTTTCTTACAACAGAACTTAAACTTGACAATTACTCTGTAAACTACTTTTCTATTATACTAACGGTAGACATGTTGAAAATTTTATTTGGGTATAAAATTAATTATCAGTACATTAACATAGTTGATGCCACAGTTTGTGCACTTTAGTTACTTTGAATATATAAATCCAACCTTATAGTTATGGTCAATTCACCTACAATTTTTATTGCGTTTTAAATTACACTACGTTTAACTGAAAGTGAAATATTCACCTTGCTGACTAATTAGATCAAATGTATATATCCAACTTATTGTCAAGAATTTGACACTCTTATTTATATCAGTATCCTAATAGAGTAAACTTCCAACTTATAATAAGTCAGAAGTTTAGCATATCGTAGAATAATATGTGCAGATTGATATACACATATTCATATGTTGATATACATGTATATAGATAAGAATTGGGATATGAAACTAGTTTCATACACTAATCGGTTAATAAAAATGTTATCAAGAAATGTACTTGGTTATGAAAATAGCGAGTTAGTTATTTGTTAGCCAAAGGAAGGTAATTTTTACTGTATTCAAAAGTCTTTTCCATAATGCAATCTAACGATATTAGTACGATTTTAAACCAATAAATGCCAACATACTAATGGTTTGTTTTTATTACTAGTGTTAAATGATAAGATCCATTCATTTCTTTGGATAGAAAACAATATTTTCAATAGTGTACAATTCATTGATCTGACAGTGAAAAGTATACATCTTTATATATATAGCTAAAATAAACAAAGATATGTCCCTTTAAAATATTAAACGGCACGTACAACTCTTATCATTTACAATTATATTTAAAACTTTGAAGATTTAAAAATAATCACATAAACAATTAACAATATGCAAGGTCACAACCTTTTAAGTGAACATAACATTTTTCAAAAAAAGAAATTATTTTCAGGTGATTGTTTATTTCCCCTTAATTGGAAGATCTTTCTTCTTTTATCATAAAACCTACTTTTAGGTTGCATAAAATACAGAGGTTATAATTACTTTAAAAAGTCTAAATCATGTAATAACTTTCCAAAGGAAATATTTTCTATTTCGTATCAAAGGTTGTCTAAAATACCGGATTGTTACTAGGAGCATTAAACCAAATTAGTTAGTTTAATTGAAATAGAATAGTTTAAATGCCATTCCCACATTGATTTTTTTTCACTAGACATTGAAGGTCACTACGTAGTTGATTGTGGTTTTTTGATTCATTGTAAAATATTTTTATTACAACAGTGATTCAAGTGTATATCATGAATCCATGTTATTTGGATAACTAAATATCATTCAGAAAATCAGTAACTAAGTATAGATTATAATTGTTTATAATATTGTAGTACACAGTAAATGAGTATGAAAAAGATTATGTAACACTTATAATTTCGTTAACAAAATAAACAGAATAGGTTATCATCTAATATCTAAAATTAAAACCACACTTGAAGATGTCTATTCCGTCGTAGAAATTTGTATTATAAGTGTAACCAACAAACTGTTAACCAGATGAATATTAGTTTTCATTATTTTTTGTTTCGAAATACCAACTTTTATTTGTTGTGCGTTACATAAACACAAATATATATATATATATATATTACTTACGCCTGTTACTCCCAATGGAGCATAGGCCACCTACCAGCATTCTTCAACCCAATCTGTCCTGGGCCTTCCTTTCTAGTTCTATCCAGTTGTTGTTCATTCTTCTCATGTCTGTCTCCATTTCTCGGTGTAATGTGTTCTTTGGTTTTCCTCTTCTCCTTTGACATTCAGGATTCCATGTGAGGACTTACCTTGTGAAGCAGTTGGATGCTTTCCTTAGTATATGTTTTATGCACTTCCAGCGCTTCTTCATGAGTTCTTCCTCTGCTGAAATCTGGTTTGTTGTCTCCCACACTAACTTGTTGCTGATAGTGTCTAGTCAACGGATACGAAGTATTTTACGTAGACAATTGTTAATAAACACCTGTATCTTGTGGATGATGGCTTTGGTAGTTCTCCAAGTTTTCGCCCCATACAGTAGAACTGTCTTGACGTTTGTATTGAAAATTCTGATCTTGGTGTTGGTTGACAATTGTTTTGAGTTCCAGATGTTCTTCAGTTGTTTTATATATATAATTCTAATTACATTTATGTTTCACTAAGTTCGATAACAAGATAATATCTTATGTTTGTGTAATCATTTAGAACACGAAATATTTACATCAATATTTTTTATCCCTTTAAACCAACATATTGCTTTATCGTTATTTCACTCCATTGTTACGAATTGTAATGATTCCATCTAAAATTTAACTCTTTACCTCCGACGGAATATTAGGTATTATCATGAAGCACTATTTTAATCAGTATAACACATTGAAGTATAATTTACAACGGTTGTTAGATTTGCTTACTAGAAATGTTCATACATGAATGAGAAATCAGAAGTAGTTAAGTTTAATTAAGAAGTATTTGATAGATTCATGACAATTTAAAACGACTCTTGATGAACCCACTGATTACTAACACAAATAACGTTGAATGTATGATTTCATTGTACAGTGTTTTGTGAACCAGCGGAACATTTTGACATTCATTACAATAATTTTGTAGAATATTTTTGATTTGTACAGTAAAATATTTGTCAACAAATACATGTACAGTTGTCATATAATGTTAAAATTTTATTTTATATAACAGTTTCGTTCCCATGGCTTTCAAGTGTTTCAATGTTCGCAACGAATCCTTTGAACATTTATTGACAATTACATCCCTTCGTTTGAAAAGTCGCATGGCGGTCCTGATATGTATTTAAGGAGTAATAGTAGATCCTGTGTGTATTTACATGAGAAGTAAAGCGATTTTGAGAAAAATTATTTGATGTTTAAAGATATTTATTTCACGAGATAACAACCTGATCTTTAATGCAGATGATGATGGTGATAGGTAATTTGGTTTCATTCTAAATGTCTGATAAATAGCATAATCTTTGAGACTCAGATAAACATTCGGAAATAGCACTGACCTTATTCAGTATACATTTTTATCTGAATACATAACACTTAAAGAATAAAAGACTTTTTATTGGAAAAAAAGATTAGTTTATGACTTCAAAATAAGTAACAAACAAAGATGAATCCCTGGTCTGATTCAAACCTTGTTGAATATAATCCCTAGTGAATTTTTGGTCAAGATAGAAACAGTATTTATATTACAAGTTGTCATTAGTACTATGGACTTATATAAATATCAAATACAATAGATTTCATAGATAATGGAGTACTTTAAAGTGAAACATTCACTTCTATACTTCAGTTATTGGAGGATATTCATCAGAAACTACTGCAACTATAAAACTAACCGACCATTTGAATTCACTTGATATTGTTTGATTGCATCTTCCCATTGATGTTTAGGACTGCAATTGATCAGTATCTTATCGGCCATATGTGTATACTGTGCGTATTGCCTCGATATAACCTTAATTCACAAGCATTATAAGCAAAGATGGATAGTGGCTAGCAGTGGAATCCAGGATGCGCGTTTCGTCCTATTTGGGACTGGATTTATCTGCACCACAGACTTGATGTTCACGCGAACGGTATTGGGTTCGAGTCCAAGAGTGAACATCAAATCTGAGATGCAGGTACAATCAGCTGACGAGTCCCAAATAAGAGGAAACGCACCTCCTGGATTCCACTGCTAGCCACTATCCATCTTTGCTTATAACCGACCATTTATATTGTTTCTCGAGAACCCTTATTTTTTATAATAGAAAACAGTCGTGAAAGTTTAAAATCTATTTAGTCAAATATATTTACAAACAAATAGTTAATTTCAACTCTGATTACAAATAAAAGTAAAAACAAATAGATTAGTGGGAAAATAACTTTCTATTCTCAAAAACATGTAGCTTTTACAAGCATTTCAGAATAAGAGTGATGAATTGAATATAAATAACTCAATCTATCAACTTCACTATTGATCAAGATTTAATTTTGAATGTCATTATTTTTTTATTCAATTTTACTAGCTTTATTCCTACTTGTTTGCTCATTAACTATCCATTGTCAATTTGTGAAATCCCCCTTCCATAAACTAGAACACAAATACTGAAAGAATCTGTTATACCACGCAATAACCACTAAGCTATCAGAATAGATAATGTTTACTATTTTAACAAGATGGAGAATAATGAGAAACAATTTGAATCACTGATTAAATTTCAATTTTTTTTGTATTTTTGTTTACATTAAAAGAAGTGATTGTGTTTGTTTGTTTTTTGTTGTTGTTTAAAACGAATAATTTCTTTATACTTGAATGCTTTCTTGGGTGACCTTCAATTTTTGAATTGAAACATCATACAGAGGCGTCTGTTTATTTAATAAAACAACCAGAAAACTTGGAAAGCATTTTCACATAAAATACTTACGAAAGTTCAGATATGCTTGAATTGGTCATTTTTGACTAAGTAACATGTTTGCTTTTTTTTTAAACAAAATTAATCATGTTCATGATTATTGTGAACAAGCGATTTAAAAATAAAACGACATGGGTTTATTCTGCAAAACAAAGAGATTGTTAAATAGTCAATTATATGTAAAAAAAAAAACGAAGAACGTTACATTTTAAATTTTGAGTGACATTTCTTTTTTCTATTTAGTTGAATCTATTAAGTAAAATCTATTTTATTATATGGAACTTAACCATTTTGGTAAATTCATGTTATATGTATGCTATTCAAATAATAATGACATCTTGTGAATGTTTGAAATAAACGTTATAAAATCGTCATGTGACATTTAAAAAAATAGAAATTTATACTCTCTGATTTAATAAGGTTACATATACGTTGGTTGTTAAGGTAAGTAATCATGATTAGTGTTTCATCAATGACTTAGAAACTGTAAGATATCCTCTACCGGCCCATTGTCGAAAGGTAACGTGCTCACAGATAAGTTGTATCCGTAAATCCATATCACTACTGAAACAAACACATTCTAAGTCATCCCTGTAAATTTTCGAGACTCTGGAATAATCCACTACAATTTATCTGTAAGATAAAATCACTCCCATCCTTTGCTCGCTGCATCGATGTATTCTGATCCTCTGAATATGCGTTATGTGTTCTGGCACCTGTAAGTGTATCTTATTTCACAAGTGAAATTATAAGAACTTTAAATGTTTTGTCATTCTTATTACTGAATTCACTAAGTAAAACAACCTATCTGCTGTTACTTTACGTCAACACCATCCCTGAAAACCCTAACCAATTTGAATAATATCTAACATGAACAGTATATCTCTGAGTCACATAACAGATGCATTATGATAGACCTGACTGACATATTTTAGTAATTATTGCTTTGTTGTTCCGTGCTCTCTGTTTTCATTTTACTTTCTCTAGTTATACATGATTATAATTAGTTCGTTATGGCACAGGAAATGACTTTAAACGCACTGCTCCTAAATCAACAGGATGTTCACTTAAAAAGAATCAAAAGTCTCCGACAGGTGGATTACATTGTAGTAATACATTTTATAAATGTACTACCTAAACAATTTTTGAACTAGTAAACTTAAAACAATCTTATATTACATGTTTGTTCTTTAGATTTAATGTTATTGTTTATATTGAGCTGATCATGCCTATAAACTGGAGTGAATTCTATATTAATTATTTTCAGGATACATAATTCTTAAATATTCTTCAGTTTGAATTTTCATCAAAAACACCATTTTATAAAGAAACAGCTTTTTATTACTCATTAGTTTACAAAAGTCATGTAGGCAAAGCCAATCAATTATGTAAATTACTTTTAAATTAAATAGTCTGAATAAACTTCCTGTCCAAACAGCTTTCATAATGGTTAATAGATCCATTAAGTATACAAGTTTTTATATTTAACATACATAGTCTTCCCAAGTAAACATCACACCAAGTAGATGACACAAGTGTCGGTATACTTGAAGACTTTATGACGTTTCTATTGAAACAGAGGAATTCGTTTGTTTCTAAAATACACATAAAAATGACAGATTTATTACTCACTTTTACCAAATAAAAACATCATTACAATTATTACATAAAAGATTTTTTTAAAACTCTATTTTTATGATGATATTATGTTTTACTAAATAAGATAATATAATTCATTATCTTTCACTGTAGTTCTAGACGATAATATTGGCTTCTACTTTATATTGCAGTGAATTTTCAGTTATTTCACAAGCATTTTATCAGTTCACTTAAATGTCCTGGCTTGTGATTGATTGTTTTCCTTGGTCTTATTGTATTCATTTGTTCGTTCATTCATGTTAACTGTTTTTTCCTGGGTAACTTCGAAACTTATGGTTTATTGGCCTCTCCGGTATGGGTAACAGATTGGATCTATGTCGATATATCTGTTGATCCTAAATGATTTGAATACCATGCTTCTATAAACTTCCTGGGATCACCAAAGATTATCCGTTTCTTTAGTTGGATTCATGTCTATGGTTGGTCATACACACTTATCGGTGACAACATATTATGGCACCTAATGGCTAACCTGTATGCATATATGTGGAGGTGAAGAGAATGACCACTTCGTCCAATGTAACATTTCTGGTAGAAATATTTCTGACACAGTTTATCGTCTCTGGGTAGTTTCATTACACTAACGCACTATCAATATAATCGTGCTTCATTAGTATGTAAAGACTAATTGATAAAAATCGTGGTTAGGAACTCATCTTTACCTTGCAATAGACTGATTCTGTTGTCTCCCCAATATATCTCTATGGCAATGAACATTAACTCAAAGAATCAAGAACTCAGAATCCTATGAACCTTTTACATATTAAAAACCAAAAGTGGATATGCAAGGAGCTGAAGGTTTAATTTCTGAAGAATATTTTAATTGATATGGTGAACAATATATTCAACTAAAAGCATTCTAAGTAAATACGCTATTTATATAGTTGAAATCATGAGTTAATTGCAGCCAGATCACCATGGAAAACCTAAACACACTGGACGGCCGTTTCGTCCTACTGTGAGACTCCTCAGCAGTGCGCATCGACGATCCCGCCTCACGAGATTCGAATCCAGGACCTATCAGTTTCGCGCGCGAGCACTTAACCGATAGACCACTGAGCCGGTCGGCATCCAACGGTGTTTGTGTCTAACTTCAACCAATCCACAAAATTAAGCAACCACTCACCAGTGTCTTCAGTGAACTGATATCTCTCAACAGACCTGATTGGATTCCACTGGTCATTGCTTCTCACTAGAACTCCAGGAAATACCTCATGAAGCCAGTCACTATTGATCATATGATCATTATCGGAAGGGGCTTTTGTGGATGCACACTGCTGAGGAGTCCCACAATAGGATGAGACGGCCGTCCAATGCTTCCAGGTTTTCCATGGTGGTCTAGCATCAATTGACTCATGATTTCAACTATATAAAATTACTAAAATCTCCACAAAACCCCCTTCCAAAGACGCTTTATGTTAACGTTTAAAGAAAATAACACGTGATAGGACATAAATGTTTTGTAATGAATTTAATAGTCAATGTCAGATGAAAAATTTCTCTGTAGTTAAAGGAAGAACAAAATATCATGTCGATAAAAGATTTCGTGTTATTTTTCAACTTTATGATATCAAAGATATTTCATCTTAAGAAAAACATATTGTTCACAATGTACTCATTGACTCATAACAAATGTGAGAACATGGGGTTACTGTAGAAAAATTAGTTTCAATTAACATTTTAAAACGTGTTATTTAAAAAAAACTTTTTTTTAATGTTTGGGATCAATCAACTGATGATCAGCTTATTTAATCTAAATATGTATTCATGCTTGATAAGAATAATTTCAAGGGGGTCATTTTTATTTTTATAATTTCATATCTAACTGAATTCATTTTTACTTGAATACACTTTTGTTAAAATGAAGACTGTACTTTTGTGAAATTTTTAAAGTTCAATTTTTTCTTTGTTGATGAATATAATAAGTTAATGTTTGTGACTTATTAGTAAAAACTCTTTAAATTCTTTTTAATTCACTATTATCATTGAATTAAATAGAAACTGTAAATGTTTCACCACATGCTGGAATGAATATAAGAATATTGGGGTCAAAAAAAACTATTCAAAGTTAAAAACGTGTACATGTATACATGTTAAAAAATTAAGTTCAACATCAATGAGGCTTGATTAAACTGGAAATCTTCAAAAGATTAAAAACGCGTTGAATATTTCTGCCAACATTATCTCTGTTTTTTATCATACAGCTTAGGAATCTCTACATGTTAATTAAATCGCATAGTTGTTTAATATAAGTTGAAGTAAGTTCCAAATTAATTAACCCGTAAATAATGAATTGGCTTTTTTTCTTTCTTTCTTTGGTTGTTTGCATTTCTATCAGTGTATGTGTTATTTGCACGTTTGTTTATGTGTTGTGAACAAAGTATTCTTTTTGACACTTAATTTCCATTTAAACATTAAAAAGTAAAAACATGAAGTTCAGCGAAGGGATTTCTTTTCAACGAATTCATTATCAAGCTGTACAATCGTGTGTATATGAAAATGCCACCCTTCCATAGACTTCACGTTAGAAAGGGAGCGAGATCAGTCAATCCCTTTTCTCGATGTACGTCTGATGAGAAGAAGTAATGGTTTTCTAAAAAGATCTATCTTTAGAAAACAAACGTGGAATGGCCAGCCAACCAAATTCTATAGTTGGGTTCCCTAAAGTAGAAAGAGAAACTTCATTTATTCTTTATATAACCGAATACATCGGATATGCAGTACGGAACGCATTAACGAAGAACTCGCGTTCCTCAAGAAAACCTTGATTAAAATGACTACCCAGACCGTTTCATAGAGAAGAATGTGAATAGAAGTAGTTTCGACAGGAAACCTAGTTGTTCCGTCCCGAAGAAAAACTTTTATATAAGTCTGGAATTAAAAGGTGGTCGAACATTAGACGTAACAAAAAATCGTCTGACAACAACGATTAAAAGAGCATTTATTGCGGTTAAACTGAGAATAACCTTCACTAGTAGGAACTTATTTTCTGTATCCATAAATGATAAGCTTCCGCGTCTGGTCGCCTCTATGTGCATTTACCAGTTCACCTGCTCTTGTGAAGCAAGGTACATTGGCCGTAGCCAGCGCTCGCTTTCAGCTCGGATATGAGAACATATTTCAGTTTGGTTCTTCAAGGGTGAAAGGAAAGCAGTGAGGAGTTTTATACTTGAACACCTAATCGACTGTAATCATTCTACGGATCCACAGTTTAATTTTAAGGTTGTTTATATGTTTCGTTCAAATCTACCTCGATTTTTTCGTATCCAACTTCTAAAAATAGCCGAAGCTCTCACCATCCATGAGCTTAAACCAGAACTGTGCGTACAAAAGAAGTACGTCTTATCGTTATCGTTACCGTGGCCTTAATTAATAATATTATTATTCTATGATTATTATTATTATTGTTATTACTGCATTCCCCTTTACTTATTTCTTATATTCTCATTATTTTATTCATGAATACTCATCATATCACCTTACTTATTTTTACACCTCTATGACCTTTAATTATTGTAACGAAAACATCTTATTCATTTTAATAATCTTATTATATTCAATAAATCTCATGTTATTACCCGTATTGCGTAATATAGTATTATAATCTTTCTATTACGTCATCTTGGTTATTCGCGTTCACATTTCCTCACGGAATTAGTACTTTAACATTTTCATATATATACGATTGTAAAGCTTGATAATAAATTCATTGAAAAGAGATCCCTTCGCTGAACTTCGTGTTATTTTTTTTACCATGGAATCGAATACTAATGCAGTAAATACTTCATTCTGTTAAACTCAGTTATTGAAATTATTATCTGTCATTACTTAATATATATGTATATTTGTAAATAGGAGACACTTTAAGAAAAGGTAAACCCGAAATTCTTCCAAACTTGTATTGTGAGTAAATAGGTCAATTACTGTAAATATATTGATAAAAATATTTCCTTTTTTTAATTTTACAACATTGATGATGACTATACTGACTTAATGGAGACACTTCAGCTATTTAATATACAGCTCACCCGTCTATAAAATTCATATGTGAGGAGGAAAATGGAGGTAGAATAGCTTTTCTAGATGTTCTACTTGCAAGGAGAAAAGACGGTTTATTAAGGAGAAACATAAACAGGAAAACAACAAACCTTCTTAGTTTTGTCCCTCTACAGTACAAAGGAACCTGATTAAGACATTGCAACATAGAATCAAGACCATATGCTCTCGAGATACGGTCGAAGATGAAACAAAAGCATTATACACGACCCTGAGAGAAAACGGATACCCGGAGAAATTTATGATTAAGAACATAGCTAGTAAAAGAGAGCATAAAGAATGCTTAACTATGAATAAAAAGCCTTTATATATACGTCTACAATTCAGAGGCGACGCACCCAGTGAAATGTTAAGACTGAAGCTACGAAGATCAATCCAAAGGACTTTTAATGCCGGCAAACTACAACTAATGTTTTCCACACATCCAATGATCACGCCGATGTTGAAAGATAAATTGCCTAGACTAGCCGCTTCTTTCTGTATCTATCAATTCAACTGCTCCTGTGGGGCAAGTTATATAGGCAGATATTCTAGGAATTTGTATACTCGGGCTCGTGAGCACCTCCCAGTGTGTTTAAGCAAAGGTGTAGTCAAAACGGTTAACAGCTCTATTTTATCTCATTTAGTTCAGACGGGACATAGAACCAACGCCGACCAATCTTTCACAATAATATATCGTGTTAACAGCAGTCTACCTAATTCTGTCAGACTGAGAATCCTGCAGACGGCTGAGGCAATTGCTATTCGGATCAAAAAGCCAGAGCTTCGCATCCAAAAGAAATATATCCAGCCGCTCCTTTTACCGTGGCCAACTTCAGGGTCAACTTGTTAATAGTCAATTTTATAATATGGTGACGTTAATTTGATTAATGTTCATCTTTATATCCTAAACTTATTTTATCTACTTATCTTACCAGTCATTATTACTATTATTATCACACTTGCTAACCTTTCAGAGAAATTTATTCAGCATCCACCCATATCTACTATATCTGACCTAATTCATATTATTCTACATATTACGTAATCTCTGATTTGTAATCCCATTGTTCTATCTCACCCTATGTCAACTATACTTATTCTGATCATTTATCTTACGATTTAATTTCACTTATAAACTGATTCAAGTTAATACTTCATATTAGTCATTCCAACATTAACGATTCGATCTAATTTTATATGACAAACACTCCTTGATTCACATGTACAGTTTTAAATGATGTACTCTGCCTTAAATTTGGCCAGTTTTTTATGGATTAATAATTTGGATTTATAATTGTAGAACCTGATGAGAAATTATTGAAAGGAATATTCTTCGTTCATATAATTGTGTGGTCGGTATTCAATATAATCCTTAAACTTCGTATACAGTTCATCCTTATGACTGTCACCAGATAACGCCCCAGCGGTGTATTAATCTGAAGGAGAATACGAAGTAGTTGATTACGTTTATTATTGCGCCATGCACAGACCACCAAAATTACAGGTACGTTAAGCAAGCATGAAAGAGTAGAGCCGAAAAGCAAGCGGACATGCGAGCGAGCGTGCGAATCGAATGAGCGAGTTAGAGAACGAGTGAACACACTTAAAATGTACATATATATTCATAGTGAAATGAATGAATCATCGAATCAGTTAAGCGACTAACAGTAAGGCTAGCAGAACGAAAATATGTGTAGGCAGTAAGCAATGTTCAAGCATGTATATTCATACAAGTACAACAATAATAAGGGTACAATTAAATAGATAAGTTGTTATTGTGCGAATGACTCTGTCCGTTAAATAAATTAACAAAATGGATTAACCAAATTAAATGTGAACAGACTCAAATGTGCGTGAGCTGCTATTATATATATTAGTGCCATAATGATGGTCTAATATCGATCGATTCACTATCCCAATCGAAAAGAAATTTCTTTGCTCGATTCGTTCCTTATTTTACCAAATATCGAAATTGGAATTTTCACCATTTGAATTGTTCACAAGACGAGAAACAATTAATTTCTTTTTTCTGAAATTGGTCTTGCTAACGGATTTATATTAACCTGTGTATAGGTGAAAAGAAGAGTGGAGTGGATGGCTTTTTTGTTCTTGCTAGGTTTTGAGTGTGCAGAGCTATGAACCCTTCAAAAATGGAAACTGGAAAATCCATGCTCTACTGATAGCTCATTGTCTTTCCATCACTGGGTTCTATTTAAATGTTTTACATTATTTAACTTCAATGAATTCACAATATAACCCGATACAGTTAAATTTAATCAATCACAACTTTGTAGTAAAACTTACAGAATTCATCCAGAATATATGTTTGATGTTTAAGTTTTGTTTTCAGTCTTAACGAATCCACACAAATCGATTTACCTTACTTTTTTAATCCTCGCTTTTAAACAAACTATTCGTAATATAAGTTTAATGTTATGGAGAAGATGGTTTATTGTATATAACTCCAAACGATACACAATCTGTGATTAAAAAAACTTCTCATCGTTGTACATTTGTCATATCACTTTGCTGAAATACATTACTGACATATCTAAAGTTCAAAGTTTATTATCAGAAAAAATTGTGTATTTAAAGTTTTATACAGCTTTATTGTCATTACTTACACTTTTTTCCCGTATCAAATGACTTTTCGTTGCTTTTAGGTAAACTATGCAGTTGTGAAAATTAAAAACATCAAGATGATCTAATAAGAACAGATGATCAAGACCCATCTGCATAAATTGACGTATACATCGTAGAAACGAGTCATGAGATTAATCATAATTCAGTTTTTTTATTCTTTTATAAGTCGTCTGAGGCTGGATTTGTCGAAACCCTTTCTATACGGAAGTTCAAACTCCCTTTGTATGTTCAAAAACAATTTGCACTCACTCTAAACGTGCCCTGGTTACCTTGATTTACTATCTAGAGTAGTGGGATTCATCTTTACTCTTATTATCCGCCAGGTCGTCTAGTTGACTTTTATTTCTTATACATAAATGCCTTAACTAGTAAACGTGTGATCAAGTTATTCGAAACCTGTTACATTAGTATGCTACCTAGATCTGGTAAACTTTTTCTTACCACTACATTATTTACATTTTATTGATTCAAGATATCATGCATATCTACTTTACTAACCGTTCACTCAATAACCATCAAATAAGTGAATAAACGGTATCTTCATTTTGATTACATACAATTATTACTACTTATTACGTGCCACAGCTATTTGCATTAGTAATATCGGAAAAAGCAGAACAAAACCTTTATGTTTGTCTTGTAATTGGTCTATTGTTCAAAACGAATTAATATACGGATGGTCAATTCATAATCCTATGCAATACATTTTTATTTTCTAGAAAATTTCCTTTTGATAACTCAATGAATTCTCTCATATAGAAGATAATTGTAACTCATTTTCTTATTTTCGCTCCATCATTCCGTAACTTCTTTAAGCAAATATTGACAACAAATTTTTCATCTGTAATTGGTTGAATTGATGTTTTCTTTCAGAATAAAATTGATCACTTGGTTGTTTTTTGTGCTCATTTAAACAAATTTTTAGACATTCAAAATGGTTTGTTTGATGTTGAACATTCTATTAGTCAACTGATGTAGTGACCTTATACAGCTCACTTGTATGATAAATAGATAAAAGGGACGGGTTTTTGTGCAGACTTAGTATTTGCATAGTTGAAAGCATGAGTCAATTGAAGCTAGACCACTAAGGAAAACCTGGAAACACTGGACGGCCGTTTCGTCCTATTGTGGGACTGGTTCGAATCTCGCGAGGCGAGGTCGTGGATGCGCACTTCTGAGGACATGGCATAAAATATCTTAGTCCTTCTCATACATTCAGTATCATAACTGAAATACAAACAAAGTTTTAAAATAATTAATAAATGATCATTATCTTTTCACTCCATATCTCCCATTTTTATTTATATTATTCATCTTATAACTTGAATTAATGAGAACTTCCATTGATGTTAATATTATGAATTGGTTATTTCAACATTAATAAAAAACAACAGAAATTTAATTCATTAAAACAATTCTAGATTCATATCAATAACGTCCATAATTCAGTGTGAGAATGAGATTTGTATTATCCAACGTTATTACACCACATCTGATGAAATTCACAGGATACCTTTATGCTGAAAATTTTAAATCAATTCAATTACTGTTTCAAAATATAGAAAATTCCCATATTTTAGGAAATTAGAACAGATATAAGTGAACAGTATTGTTTTTCAATGAGATACTCATAAGGTTTTTCTCTTACATACTGTAATATTTATAGACATATGTCCTGGGTTCGAATCTCGCGAGGCGGGATCGTGAATGCGCACTGCTGAGGAGTCCCATAAAAGGACAAAACGGCCATCCAGTGCTTCCAGATTTTCCATGGTGGTCTAGCTTCAATTGACTCACGATCTTAACTATGTAAAAATACTATAGCAATCAAGGGAGCTTATAAGTTAGTGATAACAGCAAAATAGATTACATGAATAAACATAAATGAAAACTACAAGCTGATAGGGTGATAATAATTTTATTAATTGTCATAAGAACAATGAAGGCTTGAACCAATACCTTATAATAGTATTTAATTCAAATACTGGAAATAACAATCACCAAAAATTACTGACGTTATGTAATAAAAAAAATGTTAAAATAACCAAATAATGAAGAAAATTCTTGGAAAAAAGTGGTTGAAGAAAAATGATCAAGTAGACGCCATGGAAAAAATAATTAGTAAATTGTTCCCTAAGCCTGATTGGACCAGAGATATAAGGGCGTCACGGATTTATTATGAATACACAGACTTGAGTTGTTAGGTTAAATCCCTACAGAAAGTTGAACTCCATAAGGAAGGGTAATAGGTAAACGGTAAATCACTCTTAATTATTTATTCCTATCCGCCACATGACCGCTATCATTCAAGTGTAACAGAACTGAACTGCGTATTGTTTTGATCGTGTTTCTTCCCAACCACAAGAAATGGTGTTCACAGACTTGTTGGTTTCGTTGTCTTGTTTGGCGATCAATGTAGCTTTCTCTGAAGAAGGAGGTGAATTCTTAGGTATGCATGGATATATGTGGCGGTTTTTATCCATCATCTATGCCACCAGTTTTCTGTTCAATATATCCAAGTTTTTATGCAAAAAACCTCGTAGGTAACTCAGTCAGCATATCATGTATAAATTCTAATTCATTGTTTTTGGTGTCTTCTGAACACTGATTATTCATAGCTCTACTTCCAAACCATCTAACTAGGTTTTTGTTGTAAAAATGGGTGAGAAGCTTAAGAAACGTGTGCATCGGCATCCGGAAAAAAATTTTTATACACATTTCTACCGACAGAATGCAATCTATTTCATTATTATCACTGAATGATCAGTTTAGTATGTCCATGTATGCATATAAATATTAGTGAATATTAGAGTAAAGCTTGATGAGGATCGGATTACTGGTTTATCTAATGTTTAGTATGATAATATGTCTGAGTATAAAATAATCAGAAATATAGTACATTTAAAAAAAGTTAAAGGTCATACTGAAATGGCAAATTCCTTTCAAAATTATTAATTCCTTCAATATTTAATTGAATGGAGCATGCAATTACGCTTCAAGACAACATGGTTGAACAACGGAAACTAATAGTCGCTAAAAGTAGCATCTATGTAATTTAAAATTGTCTAACCCTTTTTAACTTAAAGCTGGCCATGATTTCACAGATATTTTTTGCCATCGGCATTCATTAATCAGATTTATATCAATCTTTGTGATTTTATGTTAGGAAATAATTTGGTAATGAGTTGATCGTATACTATTACGACGATCTCACGCGTGGGACTCGAACCTAGGATCTTCGGTCTAAAGCGTGAACGCATAATCTCTAGACCACTGAGCCGGAATCCAACGGTTTTAATGTATAATATTAACCAATTCACATTATTTTGTGACCGTTCACCAATCCAGTCCAGCATTCGAGATCGTGAATGCGCACTGCCGAGGAGCGCCATACTATGACGAAACGACCGTCCAATGCATTCAGGTTTTCAATGGTGGTCTAAGACTGGTCCATTCATGATATCAATCTAAACTGAACAATCTTCACAACCCCATACACAAGAAAAACTTGTAAATTCATTTTAGAAACAAACAATGATCGCAACTGATGTAAATTAACGAACTTCAATAGCTTTGTGTAATTTTAATACTTTCAGAACTTAGATTCTACATTTAAGACCATTGTTAATTATCGTAAAATTACGCTACATTGATAAATAGATTCAATTTTTAGAGATGACGAATAAAATTATTTTTGTACTTAAATCAACTGTAATTATAAGTCGTTGACAGTTCCATAACGAACATATATTGGTTTTTCATTTGTTCTAGAAGAAACACTTTTCCAAGGTTTGACATCGGATGATTATTCAATAAAAACTTAATGGAGTGAATATTCTTTTAGAATGTGTCTGAAACATTTTACCTATGATGTCAAACACCATCATACACTTAGCTTCAATTGTGAGGACAACAACAAAAATGTGGAAAAGTCAGTGAGAGTATATGCAGTAAAAAGTCCTACTGTTCAAAACACCATGTGTCGGTATAAATTGGTGACTGGTAAACACAATATCTAATGGTTTGTTACCAAAGAAGATAACCAGACAGAGCTCTCATAATTCAGATCATAGAAATTATACTCTATGTACGATATAATAAGCAGTGCATTCAGAGATATCGTGGTTGTGATGTCTTGGATCTCTCACTGCTGGACAGTCTCATACAAAAAAAAAACGGTCGTGCAATATCTCCAGATTTTTACTGATTGTTCAATTCAGATCTGTTTGTAATTTAAATGTCATTAAACAAATTTAAACCTTTTCAGGTTAATGCTCATAAAATAGTATTGCAGAAGTGTTCAAGAACAAAAGAAAAAATTTGATGAATCTATCTACTTATCAATGGTATTTTTGACTGAAATCAGTTATTTAAAAAAAATTCTAATTAATGTAACTAATTTCAGTAGTTTAGTATATTCATTACACTAGTTTCTTATTTATACAAAAGTCGAACTAATTCATTAGTCATGTTGAATGTATTCATTATATTTTAAGATATTTATAAAATCAGAAAAGGTTTTGTGGAGATCTTGGTAATTTTATAGTTGAATTCGTGAGTCAATTGAAGCTAGACCACCATGGAAAACCTGGAAACACTGGATGGCTCCTCAGAAGTGCTCATCCACGATCCCGCCTCATGAGATTCGAACACAGGACCTATCAATCTTGCACACGAGCGCTTAACCTCTAGACCACTGAGCCAGCATCCAACGGTGTTATTATCTAACTTCAACTGATTCACGAAATTGAGCGACACATCCATCAATGTCTTCAGTGAGTTACTATCTCCCAACAGACCTGATTGAACTCCACTGGTTACTGCTTCTCACTAGAACTCAAGGAAATACCTCTTGAAGCCAGTCACTATTGAGTATATGTTGATTATCAGAAGGGGATTTTGTGGAGATTTTAGTAAATGTTTATAGTTGGCCATCCAGGTTTTCCATGATGGTTTAGTTTTGTACTAAACAAATCCAAATCCTAAATAAAAACAAATAAATGTTCATTATAATAGCTAAGATTAATTTATTCATTTAAACTTTGTATTACTTCCAATAACACTAAATACTATACTCAACAATTTATCCTTTATTGTTTACAAAACAATCTCTTGAAATTAATGTTAAACAAAAAGAAAAGAAAAAAGAAAAGGACAAACAAACAACTAAAATTAAAATAGATGAAAATCATCTTAGAGATTATAGTTAAACGTTATTTTTTTATTCTTATTTTTATATTGATCTATTTATTTAGTCCCATTTCCTACCTACAATATGCTTGTTTCATTAGTTTACATTTATTGAAATTTATTATCCCAATAGTCATAAATATTATATTCTCATCAACATAGAATTCGATTTACTTAAATGTAAATAAAAATGATAAATAAATTGAAAGAAACTAAACAAAACACCGTTGGATGCCGGCTCAGTGGTCTATCGGTTAGGTTCTCTGGCGCGAGACTGGTAGGTCCTGGATTCGAATCTCGCGAGGCTGGATCGTGGACGCTCACTGCTGAGGAGTCCCACAATGGGACGAAACGGCCGTACAGTGCTTCCAGGTTCTCAAGGGGGATCTAGCTTCAATTGACTAATGATTTCAACTATGAAAAACAAAAATTTATTTGAATAGTAAAACCATTCAACAAAGAAAATCAGATTTCATTTCTCATTAGAAATAGTTTTGTGAGTTAAAAAAACTACTGTAGAACAACTCATTGTTTAAAGTTTAGTGAAGTGGATATCATTTTGAAACTGAGTATAAAGTGTAGAAAGAATGAATAGAGCGAAGAAATTTCTTTCCGATAATAAAAACATGAAGTTCATCGAAGGGATCGCTTTTCAACGAATTTGTTGCCAAGCTGCACAATCATATATATATATATATATATATATGGTTTTTTGTTAAAGAGTTAGTGATATAATAGAGGATTACAACGCTCGATTAAGTAACGGGAATAATACTAAACAATTGTGTGTTCGCACATAGAAAGCCTTGTAAAATTGATGTTACCAACGGATTATATTATGAATGAATTAAGACGATTAAAATGTTTTTATTACAATAACTGAAGGTAATAGAGGGGTAAAAATGAAATGATATGATGTCAGAAAAAAATATGAATGAAATCATAAGGATATGAAACATAAATAGAGAGGGGGATATTTTCAAATGTGAAATAAAATAATTATAATAATTTAAGGCCAAAGTAACGATAACGATAAGATGTACTTCTTTTGTGGACACAGCACTGGCTTGAGCTCATGAACGGCAAGAACTGTTGTTTTGAGCAGTTGGATACGAAGAAATCCGTGTACATTTGGACGGATTGCATAAACAACCTAAAATCAACCTGTGAATCGGTAGCGTGATAAGAGTGGATTAGACATTGAAGGATAGAACTGTTAACTGCTTTCCTCTCACCCTTGCAGAACAACACTGTGACGTGTCCTCGTAACAGAGTTAGAAGCAAGCACTGACTACAGTCTATGTACCTTACTCCACAAGAACATGTGAACTGGTTGATGCACATGGAGGCGAACTTACGATGAAGCCTATCCTTTGCAGATAGAGAAAACAGGTTCTTACCTGTAAACGTTATTCTCAGTTGCATCATAAGTTTGGTCACCTTTGCATTCCAGATTCACATAAAGGTATTTCTTTAAAATGGAATTAATGGATTCGTTGTCACACCTTTTTTTCAAATTCTTCTATATGAAGCGGCTTGGATGGCCGATATCAGCCAAAGTTTTCCTGAGGAGTGCGAGTTATTCGTCAATGCATTCAAGACTATATATCTAATATGTTCGGTAACATGAAGAGTGAATAAGTTTCCTCGGTGAGACTATTATTTATGAACGAATCAACCAGATTTAGGACAACAGGTCTTGAATTTTGACGCGAACTTCATTCTTCCATCTGTCTTAATAGCGTTTTGGCATTTTAGTTGATGTCAGTTCGTGATGAAAGCTATAAACTGAATTCTTAACCCTAACCATTAATTATAAATCATCATTCTTATTCTTCAAACCGCTTTATAACCCTCATTCAGCCCTAGGTGGATATTCTCAGGGTCACCAAGGCGTCACTCAAAGGTCGTCCACAAATTATAGTCTCACCAGTTCCTCTATATGCTTAATAGAACCCAGCTATAGAAGTTGGTCAGCTGGCCATTTCATGTTTGTGTTCTATAAATGAACCTTTCTAGGGAACATTGCTCTTCCTCGTCAGACGCACATCGAGAAAAGAGACCAGCCAATTGTCAATTCAAACAGTTGACCTCATTAGGATTTAAAAGTTCAGTGGATAATACAATAAACATTGTGTGTCAGACCTAAACCTATTTACTTAAACTTCGCACTATCTTCATTTTCATTACTTGCCGAAAATTGTAACGTAAAGCTATTTCGGTATGACACTTAAATATTCAAATATTGGGAATAAGTACATAAAACCAATTAGTCCCCGTTTAAGGTAAATAGTAGGATAGGTAAGTCATTTTAAAATGATTTCTACATGTAACTGATCAGTTTATTTAATTACTTATTAAAGAGAAACATCGTGTCATTTAAAATATTGGAAATGTTAGCGTTGTCACTAGAATAACACTGAAATTTTATAATACTGATATTATCTTACCGCAAACCTACGACATATTTGCTACTACAATCCAGAAGGTTTTATATACATAAGGAAATACCTTATCAGCTGCTGTACAACTTGCACTATGCTGTTGCTAAGCTCACTAACTGATTGACACTACCGGTAACTTTTATTATCATAATTATATATTAGTGTATAGTTATAATTAGAAATTTTTAAACTATTTTTCACTAGCTATTATAACAATATTTAATGCTTGGCCGTCAACCATCTTATGACCAATTTCACTTTAACTGTTTTCGATTACAGATAATAAATCACGCATAAACTTCCTTCAATATGGGCTTCGCTATAAGCAATTTATTATTGAGAACCATTCTAATGTGGTTGAATACGAGAAATTGCGCAACAATTTATTTAGTTTCAGATTGTTAAACTCAGGAACATAATACAAGTTAACCAATCACTTGTTATCAAATATTTATAATTATATTCTTAAATTTTCATTAATAGTGGTCAGTAATCACAATAGCTGTGATAACAATATCAGCATGTACTTAGCAATTCAACTTCTCCTGTACAGCTAGTCAAATTAGGCATACAACTCGGCATTTTCGTTATCGCATATAAAAAAACTATCCGTTTAAGTTGACCAAAAGACAGGTAAGAGTGATTAAGAATTCTCTTTTCGCTCACTTGGTGGACACAGGTCATCATGATAACTTGATTTAAGCTATTAAGGTTATCCATCATAGTCCATCAAATTTACCACATGATTTACGAGTTCGTTTTTTGTATATTGTTTAATTTATCCAAATCCATGTTCACAAACCTACTCTTTACATCTTAAAGAAGTTCGTGTAACCACTCACTCTAACTTAACCAGTGATACAGGAATGAGTTTCAGCTAAGCTTTCTTTAATTCATTTCGAAAATATTTGAAGTTTTCTATGTTCCCTCAATTTTGTATTTTACATATTCTCAACATCCGTTTCTTAATCTTTATATAAATACTATGACACTGAACATTCATAGAAATATTTTGTTAGTTCTTTCTTCTTACATGTTATGTAGTATAGCGACTGCTTGATTCTTCGGATAATTATTTTGATTATTATGCTCCTCTTTCTTCCAACTACTCAATATCAATTGGAAATCAATATGTTATCATATAATTGCAACTTAACGTGAAAACTTGATGAGTATTATTCCATTGTTGTAAATCATATATATATGTAATTATAGAGCCATGATGGAAAACTAATTGAAAAGAAATCTCATTGGAGTCACGAACTGAATAATGTTAGACGTCGATGGAAATCATGGAAGCACTGGATGGCTGTTTCGGCCAGTTACCAGTGGAGTTTACTCGTGTGGAGTGTGGAACTGTTACCCACCGAGATCAATGGCAGACGGTCGCAGAAAATCGTGCATTGGTTGAAGTTGGATATTAACACTGATGGATGCCAGCTCATCAATCTAACTATTAAGCATACACGAGAAATTTCTTCGTTCTATCCACTGTTTTACTAAATGTGAAAATACGAATTTTCACCATACTTAGGTGCGTGAATCTCAGGTTTTATTGTTTAATTATTGCTTTCTATACATGAGAATGTTTCTAGTCTCTGTATAGTTGAAAATTATGTACGTCCAACTTTATCGACATATAAAGAACTTTTTTTGTTCACCTACAAAGTTGCGCATCATTTTTGAATTATTTCTTTCTTAATTTATATATATATTACTATCGTTTCTTTAAATTTTGTAAAGACTTAACAATGATTCTTCAATAGTCGAGAAACATCAACTTTCGGAATATATTATCAGAAATATAAATTGTACATACGCATATACATACTATGTTTAGAATTATGCAGCTACGAAAACTGAAGCCATCATGAACTCACATATATTCTAAAGTCACTAATAATTTTTTCAAAATTTTTCTGTAAATGACCATTTGTGCTTTAACACGAACGGTTCGTTTCTATAACACTTCGGTCTTAAATTTATAACATGGCCGAAAATATTCTTTAAGTATGCAGTTAACACTTTACTGATTAAGGTGTCGTTAGACCTTTTAAACCATTACGGTTTTTAGGAAACAAACATGTTTCAAAATCAATTTGAATTTTGCATCCAATATTGTGGATTCAAATTTCATACTAAGTCATTTTTAGGCTGACTAACAGTTTTGTTGTTTATTACTTTACGATGTGTGTGTCAATCAAAAGTATTGGTTTCACTTGGTATAACTTTTCTTATATGATCAGTATTATGATGTAACTAAAATTTTGATTCACATTTGATTTTAAGTGACTTAGCCAACTATGATTTACATGGGTTAATTTTAATCAATAATATTCCTAAATTATAGACACAGTTGATACTAACGTCATCTACGGTTAGCCCATGAACGTTTAAAAGCAGTAGTAGGCAAATAAAGTTTAACTATCAAACAACCATAGGAATTCTTTTGAAACCATTAGATTACCTGAATATCATGCATTCAAATAATATATGGCTTATGACAAATAGTCAATAGAATCAGTCTTATAGTATCATTAAAAAAAACGTGCAGAACCGACTGTTATAGAAGAGATCACTTATGAATTGCGAAAATGGTTGAAACATTTATCATTAGACTATATAGATATAGAAAAATTATTTGATCAATTATTGCGTCAGTTATTATGTCGATGAGACAAATGTTCCAAATACTATTGAAAATTTCATAAGTTCAAAGTGACACGTTATACATTTTATTATGTAATACATAATAATAGACTACTATTGCATTATAAGAAGATTATTTAGCAAACAATATATTCGTTATTTGAAGTAATTTCCTAAAAATCTATGTATTAAAGTCTTTTTTTATTTCAAACAGTTATTTGTTATTTCAATACTTGAGAACATGAGTCAGTTGAAGCTAGACCATCATGGAAAACCTGAAAGCACTGGATGGCAGTGGGCATCCACGATCCCGCCTCGCACTTCTGAGGAGTCCCACAATAGAACGAAACGGCCGTTCAGTGCTTCCAGGTTCTCCATGGTAGTCTATCTTCAATTGACTCATGATCTCAGCTATTAAAATTACTGTAATATCCACAAAATCCTTCTGATATTAAATTATTTGTGAAGTGAGATAAATCAAGTTATTTGCACATTTTCCTACATCACTGAAATACTTGAAAGCATTTTTATAAAATGATGTTTAATTAAAAAATTTACAGTAATTTTATTAATTATGATTTCAGCTTACTGCATTTCCAAAAGTCTAGACTTATCTATACTGGTAAAACTGTGGTGTGGTCTACTTATATCCACATAAGTAGTATATGGTGAGGGTCAGGCATAGAATGTATTTTGGCAGAAGATCGAAAAGGAACGAACAGGAATGAAGCGCAATCGATACGAAAACACATGAACACTGAAATCAGAGAAGACGGACTGTTATTTGCAGAAGGAACAGTTAAATTGAGACAATTGATTGTTATTTTGCAAACTAACTGTTTACTGTATGGCTATCAGAATTTAGTGAGATAGTTTGTAATTTGTGCTTAAGTACATTCGATTGTTCCCACCCGTGTTCTCGTTCACCACAACACATCTTACCCTGTTTTTACACTACATCCTTTTTCGTAAACTGCTGATATGTGAACTAAATTCGGTTGTGTTTACATCTCATCAACAAGAGATAGAAGTCTAACGCGTAATTCTACTCATATAGTCTAATTAATAAGAAAGTGTATTAAGAACCTCGACGAAAAATTAAGGGTCTGTGTTGCAAAACTAATTTATTGGATATAGTTTACTTTTTTGTCCATCTTGACTAATTCAGACAGCAGTGAATACAGTAGATGTATGATAAATTTGAGTTTACTGAGATTTCATGTGATTCTATTTCAATTACAAGTGGATTTCAACGTTATTTGTTGTATTTTCTACCAACTAATGATTGAAATGTATTTCCAGTTAAACGTAAAACCTTTCATTAGTCGATCGTTGTGTTTACCAATTTTTGTTAAATATGTAACGAGCAATTGAATTCACTTAGTATTGTTTGTTTGAATCTTCCCATTGATGTGTTGGGACTGCAACTGGTCAGTCTCTAATTGGCATATGTGCATACTGTGCGTATTGCCCAAATAGGACGAAATGCGCGTCCTGGATTTCACTGTTAGCCACTATCTATCTTTGTTTACAGAGCAACTAAATTATTCTGAAAATATATTAAACATATTCTATATATATATCAGTAGACTGAGTGACCGCATATTGAACATACGTACTTTATGATTCCTATTGCCTATTCTGTTTTACACCATAATGAGATGTTAAAACGCCTTCAGGTTTTACGTATAAACTGTTTTATTCATTTATTTTTTTTAATTTAATTTAATTTTTTGTTACTGAATATGTGAGATCAAATTTATTGTACACTTTATTTTCACCTCTTTACTGTCAGTGATTTCTTTCGATCAATGAAAATGACAAATTCACTGATGACAATCATTGTGACTACATTATTAATTAATAGATAAAGGAAATAATTTCACATTTTATCAATGATGTCAATGTTATTCCGTATGTTATGTCACAGTGATCTGTTTTCAAAAAAATGTCATTATAAAATCCTATATGAAAAGCAAGCTTGTAACAAAGTGAGAAATAACGAACAATATATGACCGTACGTCATCCTACTACAATAAATATTAAAGTTTCCTTGTTTGCTTTGTTTTAACTCATGTAACATTTAAAATTACTTTGTTCAATATATCTGGCCTACATCTGTTCATTGAAAAATAAATTATGTTTCATTATACATTCCTGTTCATCATCTCACTTAATTCTCACCCATGTCTAAAACATAAGCACTTGATAAACTTAGTCTCTCAGAAAAATATGACACAAAAGAAATAAACACTTCATATTCAAAGTCTGAAGGTTCCCCAAAATATAAAACTGATAAGGACTGTGATAACTGGATGAAATAGAATTTTCTGTATATGCTCGTTAAGCGAAAACAAAACTCTCTCTACATAATCCAATTTATACTATTTAAAGTCCTTCGTTTAAAATTATATTCACTATGTGTTTTAAGTAATTAATAATGTTAAATGACCAGTAGGAAAATTAGGTTAAAATCAAAAGGAATTAGAATAGAATTCATAAGCAAAGTGCTACAGAAAACTTTGAAAAATACACTTTAATTTAATGTTTATTTAACAAAATGTATAGACTTGGTTTTAAGTGTAAATTTTTATAGCCTAAAAATTCATGTAGAATATTTAAAAATGAAGAATATTTGAGCGGACAATTGTTTTCAATAACTTCATCCTCAGGCTCTGCAGTTATAAGTCCATAATTACATTTTAAAAAGGCCAAAAATAAGGTGTGTATTAATGAATTTGACAATATTTTATGTTAAAAATGGTGAACGTTTGCATCTGTTACGACATAGATACCTCAAAATTATGTTAGTTGTATATCAGAAAGGCCATTTGATTAAGATCAAAATGGATCTAAGTGTCAAGTCATAATCAATATAATAGTATTATGACAAAAAGAATTGTATGAATAAAATGCATAGTAGGAAAATTCCACCTTGTTAATCGAGGTAATAATAATGATAACAGGAGTCCCACGATAGGACGGAACGGCCGTCCAGTGCTTCCAGGTTTTCCATGGTGGTCTAGCTTCAAATGACTCATGATTTCGACTATATATAATAACTAATCATTAAATCGTCGTGTGTGTGTAATATGTAATAAGGGAGGTGTTACCAAGGTAATTAAGACAAAAATGAGTTTATGTGAATCGGGCGAGATGAAGGTGAAGAGTATGAGAGATACAAAGACAAAAGGAATTGGGAGGAGGGATAAGTGGTTTATAATATCCAGTTTAGCTAACCAGTGATCCAGTTATAGGCCACGGTAAACATAAAGGCTGGATGTAACTTTTCTGGAGTTGATTTAGATGGCTTCAGCTTTGTAGAGTTGCTATAATCTAGTTTCTTGAGATAAATTCTTCGGAACTTGATATAAAACAGAGAAAGCTGACGTTCACTATCGACCAAGTGAGAAAGAATAGTACTGTTGATGTATTTGTTAACTCATTTTCCCAACCATGCTGGTACATGTTCACGAACGCGCAAGGACGAAGCCCTTTGAGTACAGCCTATGTAACTAGCTCCAGAGGAGCAGTTGAATTTGTATACACACATTCAGGAGCCCATCATCGGTGACCTATCCTCAATTTTCACGGGAAATATAGGTCAGTATAGATAATAGAAATAATCATATTAACTACCATTTCTAGTGTTTGATAAATGATTACATAATTTATTCAGTGGTACGATTTAAAATATTAAAAAAATGATATTGTTGTATATCAATGCCCTAAATCTATGAGATTAATAATTAAATCAAATATGGGAGGCAAACTTAAATATTTTTTTTCATAATAAGCGCTCCTCCTATTGGTGTTGTAATGATAATTTAGAAAATCGGGTGACCTATTTCAACTCCTACACTTGTATCTTATCTGGCTAAACTTACAGAATTTAAATCCAATTAGTGTTTAAGAACATGTAGATAATCGTTTTTAAAACATTGACCAGGATAACTTTTATTTATAAACACGTACATAAGTAGCGTCCCTTTGTCTTATATATCACTGAGTTTATCTTAGATATCTTAGAAGTCGATGAAGATGTATAGAAGAAAATAATTCCGGTTATATATATATATATATATACCATGGACATTGTTTAGATTTTATCATAAAGTACCTTTATAAATACCCCTAGTTTTATTGAGGTTAAATAGATATGAAGTTTCTCGTGTATTTGAACTCTACTGAAAACTGAAAAAAAACATGTTTATGCTATGTGATAGAGATATCAAATTTGTTCGTTTAATTATTTAAATGGTTAAATAGAACGAAACTTTGACTGGCTCTCATTAGATTTCACATATCACGTATGTGGAATGGATATTTGCTCATAAATTTTTAATACATTTGCCTTTCATTATTCAGTAAATGTGAGATATCTAACCATTTTGGCGTTCATTCAATGGGTGAAATCTGAATATAAGAGCATGATTTTCACTGGAGATTTAATTTTAGTCTCTAAATTTTGCTTTATTTGCTATTGTTCTTCAGGCAGATTAGGATACGTTGCAATAGCTTATTCATAGGAGACATGTGTAGGTAGGTTTAACTGTTGAAAGTAAAGTTGCTAATGAAAAGTTTACTCTTGTATGTGTTAATGATACAGCAAATGAACTGGAAAAGTTTCGAAAATGTTAGATATTGCACTTTCATTAAGTATTGAAAAGGGATCGTTAATCTCATATACCTTAATGAATCATTCATAAAAATAGGTCAGTGTTTGGAAATGGATGGGTTTAAGGTAATTGTTAAATATTTTGTTGAATATTTTTGTTTTCGTTAGGCATTTTTTATTTTAAGTTATATTTTACCGCTCATAAACATGTTGTCCTTAGCTTATACGATTATGCGAAATACGATTACCGATTCAGAAACGCTGACTGACACGATCAAACTAATGACACATACATCAGTACGTGCAGCCTATAGTCCCGATTGGTCCTTTTCCCGTCTAGCCCTGCTTGTTATGTCCAGAACACCAATCTCAAACTCCGCGGTACCAATCATATATTTCAAACACACTGCGTTTATATACAGACAATAAGACCACATCATAACATAAAATAGAAATTAACATCTGTACAAGATCAAGCCAAAAGTGACTGTGATTGTGAGAACTGTTACTGATAAATTAGGAATATCCCAAGAATAGTAAATCGTATGATAATGTAGGTCAAATAAAAACTTATAATAAAAGGAATATGAATATACATACAATATAGTCACCTAATAGTCATGGAATAAGAATATTCTTATAATATTAGTCCATAGATAATTATTAGCGGTTCCCATTAATTTATTCCCGTCCGGATATAACAAATGCAACATCAGTAAAAGCCACCTTTTGTAGTTTCATTAGCAAACAAATGCTCATGATGAAAATATAAGTATTCAGTTTGGTTAAGATAAACTTTGATCATACAATCAGTAAACAGTTTACTTTGAATCTATTCTACGTTTTCCAAGTTGATATCACTTCCTTAATTTGAACTAATTTTATCAAAATATCTTGTCTTAAACACAGTTTCCGAAAATCCACTTTTAGTTAAAAATTTTTATTGTAGGTGATTAAAACTTTCATTTTTTTCATAATCCATAGCAATCGACAAAACATTTTTCATCTTGTCGCGGTAAACACAGCGTATAAATTCTTAAATGAGGCGGCAATCAAATAAAGCATACATTATTTCAGTGGCACTTGAAGATATCAAAATCAAGATAGTTATCTAGAATCTTATATCTGATAGGAAATGGTAACTTATTTGTTCTTTTGATATGATACTCAGAGCAAAAAATCGATTATTAGTTTATTGTCACTGTTATAAGATTGGTCAAATATAATCCCATAGTCAAACATTGGAAATTAAAAAAAACAGATTATTCTGTGGGTGGTATTCTTCAAGAATTGATCTCAGTTGTAGAAGCATTGAAACTAGGAAGTGCTGAAGAGCCATTTTATCCACGACCCACCTAAATATCAAACTCATAACTTTCAGTTTTTTAAAGAATTCCTAACCCTTGAAACCACTAGGTTACTGTAAGATAGTACACCACCAACAACAAGAAATAGTAATGCAACTGGATGTTCATTTAACAATTTCACTCTGAACATGTCTGAACCTTACCGATCACAATTTCTTCATAGAAGGTAAGGTAGTTATTTTGAAGTAATTAATTAACTAGTAGGAACATTACTACAATCCAGATGAAGTGATTAGGTGGAGAATTTTTTTTATTTCGTTGGTGGTCTTTATTCCAAACTTGAGGGAAATAACTTTCTTTTCCTCACTGATCTTTGGTGGCACCAAAACTGAAATCACTCACTGAATAATGTCATTTGAGAAACATAAAAACCGAAAAATTCAGTACACTATAACGTAAGTGTTGAATCGAATGAACTTTGATGTATACAAACCTATAAAAATTGTCAAACTGGTGTACTGAAAGAAAATCGTGTTATATATATATATATCTAGTTAACCACTCGTGACAATTTATTAACTACTGAAATATCTAAACTTTGAATAAAGAAAACCCACATTTATTAGACACTAATACAAAATGGAATGAAATGTACGCGTATGTGATGATAAATTATAAAAACGCAAAAGCATCTGGGAAACGGTAACTTTACATTCTAAAGACGATTTTTAAAATGAATACTTTATATAAAAATTCATGGATGTATTTCGTTTTCCTATTTACTCAGATGAATATTACAAGAATAAACAAATGTATTTGCATATACCTAAAGATCATACGATAAAACAGAATTAAACACCAACTATCACGAAATTAATCATTTGGCAAAATGATATTGGAGTTATCCCTGTTCATTTATGTATTCATATACCATCTATGTTAATATATTCTTTATTGGGTTAAATAACTAATTTTAGTAAGTCTTTAATGTTTAGGACTGCGAATTGAACATCAACTCTGAGATGAAGGTAAATCCAGCTGACAAGTCCCAAATAGGACGAAATGAGCACCCTGGATTCCATTCACTTCTGATTATAATGCTTGTGACTTAAGGAAATGTCGAGACAATGCGTACAGGATGTACATATACCAATAAGAGACTAATCAATTGCAGTCCTAAACATCAATGGGAACATTCAAATAACCAATACAAAAATGAATTAAATAAAATGTTGTTTACTTGCAAATTAGATATGAAACGAACTTCTCATATTCTTCAAAACAACATAGTGTATTTCTATAAATGATTATATTATATCACTTTAATTTATTCAATAAATACAACCGGGTTTCTTACATTTGAAAATATATTTATTAATTAAATATTTGTTTCAGGTAAATAGTTAGTTGTATTACAATAATATACTTATAATAGTAGGTGCATCTCACTCTGGGAATAATGATGACATAGATCAGCGATAATTGCTAGTTCGTTCATATGTTGTTCGTTGTAATGAGATCAATAGTTTTCGAGGTCTGAAACCAATTAGATTACGTCTTTCACTTAAAATATCATGTATATTGATCTTGTTTCTTCATTAAGCTGAGATTACCTCTGATTTTTTCATCCACTGCTTTATATTTTCCGTTATTATTGTTGTTATTATTATTATTATCCCTTACTTCATTATTTTGTTTTCTTTTATGACAATTCGTTTTCCAATGACATAAGTGACTTAAACTACGAATAATTGTTTGACGAAATGTTGTACATGAAATACAATAACCGAAGAAATTGATTGCATTATTTGTAAATATTAACATAACTAAACCATATTTAATCTGATCATGAGTATGTTTTTGCATATCGTGAAATAATTGAAATAAGATGACAAGAAAGTAAAAATTGTGCCTGGTAATGTACAAATAACATGAATTATAGTCAGTGCTGTTAATAATTTGATGACACCTTCTGGTCGACGAGTTGAACGTTTACATCGTGTATCTCCATGTTGTAGTTGATTTGTTGATTCTAGTTGATGAATTGACTTTCGATCTAATTTACGTTTACTTGAATGTGAACTATTAGATATAATGTTTGTATTAGTTGTATTACCAACCATAGGTGTAGTATTAGCATGACATCTCATCAACCGACGTTGATTACGCAATTTTATATATATAATAACATTACTTGTAAATAATATTAAATAAGGAAGAACTGCAAAACTTATAAGATCAAACTTCATAAAAATTCTAAAAATAAATTCATATTCTGATACAAATGTACATTTAAATGGTTCATTTTTGATCGAGTTTTCTGTAAGCATTTTATGTGTATTAGTGGTCCCACTTGTTCTGGTTTGATTGATTTTGTACAAATTTACTGAATCTACTTCAGAATGTTGTGATTTGTGTCCACCCATCATCCAAAAATGTAGTGAATTCTTTATAGCTACACTTAAAGCAAAACATATCATACCAATTATCACAGAATTTAATGTTACTAAATTAGATGCTTTGTAAGGTAATGTAACAACAAGTAATCGTTCCACTGCAACAGCACATAATACACCAACAGCAAAATCTGTTGAAAATCCTACAGCAAATACATGCATTTTACAAGTTAGCGGGCCAGTTGAGCGTAAATCCCATCCACAAACTTCCATTAACCAATAACGTAATACGGCAGTTAATAATACCAAATTATCAGCTATGGCTAGAATAATAATTATTAAACGAGTTGTCAGACGATTTGACTTATCTCCTCCCATTATAATAGCACTAATAAGATTACCAGGTAGACCAAATAATAGTAATAAACTTGCATAAACTTTTATAATCAATTTGCCTATATCTGGAGAATATATAGATTCCATTATAAAATATATTCTAATTGAATATGGACATTTTATTGTACATAGGTCACATTACTATTCACAGTACAATATTTCAATTTATGTAGTTAATTGTAATGAAAAGTCGTAATACAACTGAAAGTATTTGGTCCCATGTTATTATAGATTATTTGTCAAAAAAAGGATAATATACATTATGTTAATTGTAATTATCGCATAACTACTTATTTCCTATTAAGTAATTTTTTTATTTTACATTTATTCACTAACCAATAAGTGAATAGATAAATACAAAGTAATATTTATTGGGCGACATTGATAACCAATCATTTTAAAATGTTTTGAATAGTTCGGAGAGCTTGGCGCAATTTATTTTTTCTATTTATTTTTTGACTTATTATTATTATTACTACTACTGTCAAATCACTATTCATAGTTATTATTTGTTTGTTAATTTTTTAATAATGAATTCGGTGGATTTCTTTCCGCCATAAATTTTTGATATGATCAACATAAAAGTAATTCGTTGAAACAAATATTTAGTGTATAACATTATAAATTAGGTAAGCTGTGACGAAATAGGAACGAAAATACACTCTCAGGTGATAATCTATAGTAGGTCGTCTTGAAATATCATTGTTTCGATTGATGGGAACATTATATTGGAACAAAAATAAAAGTATGTTATTGTACCCAATTTTATTACATAATCAGTCAGTATTCAATGGTTCGCTAGTCTAACTTTAGACAGCCAGTTCAACTTGGGTCTATTCGTGACCTCAATACCATACAGCATTCTCTATAATCTCCCATACTAACAACTATCTTATGTTCAGTAGTGGTTAACTTCGAAAGGGAATTCCCAGGATTCTAGCTAGTAAAGTCCAGCGGTGTTGATTGTGAAGCAGAAATCCACTCAATACAATAAAAAGTTGTTTTACATTTTCTCAAGTTGACTAAAGTTAGGTGTGTAAATTATCGATAAAACTTAGTGGTTTGAAGGTTAGGCTCTCGCCGTGATACATGAAACTTCTTTAGTCAATCCTCAATGAGGCGATGAATACTCATTTCTAAGTTGTCCTATATTAGGAAAAACAAGCTGTCCAATGGTTTGTAATTTTCAATGGATATCTAACTTATTTCAGTCCGTGACTTCTTTACTAAAACTGGGTGATAGTTTGAATTTTCTTAAACAACATAAAGAAAGAATTTAACCGGTTTCCAAACCCCTAGTATGTATGTTAAAGAGTAAAATGTTCCTCAGAAATATGCACATGCTCCCATTCATCAGAAATTACCATAAAATGGAAATGTTTAACAACTAAATGTTAAAAATGATTCAGTTAATTATAGAATACATTGATCAAGATAAACATACGAATCATTTGACTAAGAAACAAAATAAAATAAATATAAAACATTTTTGGATTGACGTTTTGAAATTTCCTGTAGGTTACTGATATCCACATAAGTAGTATACGGTGATGGTCGGGCATTGAATGTATTTCAGTAGAAGATCGATAAGGAGAGAACGAGAACGGCACGCAATTGGTACGAAAATACATGAACTATTATAATAGAAGACTATGGACGGACATTTGCAGAAGGAACAGTTAAATTGAGACAATTGATTGTTATTTTGCAAATCAACTATTCACTACATGGTTCTCATATTTTAATGAGATATTCTGTGTGTCCCGAACTACTGTTCTTGTTGTGTTAAGAAGATTCTTAAGAAATATCGCGGAAACGTTTTGCATTATATAAATCAGCGGAGTTGGATGATTTTCAAAACTCATACATTATGACAATTTAGCCGTCTAGTTTCGACCACTATTCTTCTTCTACATTAACATATCCTGTTTCCGTAGTATGACGTTCGACTATTTAAAAAGTTCTGAAAATAATTTTCAGAAATCATGGTGTTTTTTGTCGTTTAACTAAAAAACTTTTTTTTTAAACAACTTAACCACAATTTCATGCTCATGACTGTAACAGAAAGAGGAAGAGAGAACGAGGAGGGAATAAATAGATTTAAGAAAAATTATAATAAGTTTTCCGTTGGATGAATTCGACAAAACAGTTCGTTTATTATTCTAAGCTAAGTCTTCGATTTCTTGAATGTTTATGCTATTATCTCTCTTCATTATACAGAAAAGATATTGATTAATATTACTTTACCTACTATAATATTAAAATATATCACTGATATTCATTACAATCAGTAGTACAGTTTAAAAAACCCAATATTTGAAGTAATCAAACATTACAGATCTTACTGTGTTTTCTTGCCAATAAAGCAGTATGTTTACATACAAGTTAGTTAACATAACAAATGCATAAGAAGTTAATTGTCAATAAATAATTTGCCTAAAATTTTGAAGATACTTGTTATTAATTGTATTGGCTTCTATTTTATTGTTCCTGATAATTTTTTTATAAATCTCTATTGGAAACAGAACCAATGCTTTTAGATTACTTATACAAGCAAGTTCATTATATTTTAGATAATGCATCACAGTATAATACAGGATGCGGATTTCTATTTATATGAGATTTGTTAATAATGTATATTTAGATCACAATATTGTTTATTCATAAAAACTGTCCATTATTTTAGTGGTAAGATATATATACCTTATTCAGAAGAGATTACTTTCTATAGTAATAGTAATAATAACTTAATTCAATTATTTTCTAATTAAGAAACGTTGGTGGAATTTAGTTACACCCAGCTGACGAGCCAAAAATTGGACAAAAATGTATATCATTCTACTGCTACTCACTATCCACAAAAATATTATGAATGTTATGTCAATAAAACTTGAAAATGTAAGTGTAAATATTAATTTGCATAGATCTAAAATTTGTTGTTTATGATACTAGGCTTCGAATAAATTCAGTCTGTTAAGACAGTTCTGCTCATTTCATTTACGGATTCCCTGATTCAGTCAGTTACAATGTCTAACAGAAAGTTCACCGGAGCCCATATATCTGACCTTAAGTATTTTAATAAAGAGTTATATGCCGGTGTTACGCATTATCCTAACGTTTCGGCTTAGGTAAGTGTTTAAATAGCAAAACATCACATCAAACTATGTACAATGGAAAGGAAATGTAAGAATACATAAATAACACGTAGCTTCCTGTAAACATTATATTTTATAAAAAAAGATTAATTTAGAGAGTACTACCTATATGTTGAGTAATGAACTGTCAAAAACGTTCAGAAGTAGCTCCCTATTTTACTGGGATTTTAGTCCTATCCACAGCTACTACTTTGCCATGCAAATTACCTTCGGCTTTTAACGATGAATTTATAAAACTGTACTGACTTCCAAATATTTACATACATACATTCATTTGAACTGATGAAAGTGTAAAATTTTCAGAAAAGGAAGTGAAAAAACCTAGTAAATACAGATTTTTCCCGATAGATATTTGGAGTAATGAGGAGAAAATTAGTTTTAAATGACAACTGATATAGTTGGAATGTATAGATTTGAATTATTTAATAAAAGAAACTTATAACCTGTAATGATTATTTAAAAATATAGAAACAATAAACCAGGTGAATTTCCTGTTTAATATTTTTTTTTAAAATATTTCGCATATTACAGAATGATTGAATTAGACCCTAAATGACTATGAAGTAAGATTGAAACACTTAGGATGACACTTTGCCAGAATTGTATAAGCTTAAAAAAGGAAACAAATAATCAAGATGGATAAATATTTGAATCGGCTATCAAACAAAGCAGATTTACTGATAAAATATCATTTATCATATTACCATTGTCATCAGTAATCATTATGAAGTTTCCAAACAGCCAGTAAAATTCTCAAATAATTATCATATATGACATCAATAATAAAGAACTTAGTAATTTTGTTTTGTATTTATTGTGGCTCAGTGACTGAATCAATGAACTAATTATATATCAAACAAGGTGAAAGTGATTAATAGAAATACAAGTTCTCTGTAGACAGTCACACTGTAAGCGACAATATTCAATATATGTAGTTGCTTGCTGTTGAAAGCACATGAAACTGTTTTGTTAATTTGGTAAATAAAGTTTGACAACAGACTTTCCAGATACAAATGCGTTTCCATAGTAGGTACCTTATAAAGTCAAACAAATTTTGATTGAGTAATACGCTTCAGGTAAATTTAGTCATAAAATTACCGAAAATATGTACAAAAATCTTTTAAGATAAGTTAAAATAACATTTTCAGAACGGTTTTAAAATTTCTCATCTACTACGATTGGACATTCATTCAGACCGGATAATATAAATAATTTTAAACTTTACAGAAATTTGAAAAATACATTCAAGTAACTGGGAAGTAACTACTTCTCATTAAACGTTTACTTATCTACTTATGCCTGTCATCTCACGTGGAGGATCATAGGCCACTCACCAGCATTCTCCATTGAACTCTATTTTGGACAATCTTTTCTACTTTTTTCCAGTTGTTATTCATTCATTTGATGTCTGCTTCCGATTCCCTGAATAATCTATCTGTTGGTCTTTCTTTTTTCTGTTTTCCTTCAAGATTCTAAGTTAGAGCTTGCTTCGTGATGAAGTATGTTGATTGCCGAAATGTATATCCTATCCACTTCGAGCGTCTTTTCCTAATTTCCTCTTCCGTTGTAAGCTGGTTTGTTCTCTTCCACAATAGATTGTTGCTGTTGGTATTCGGTCAACGGACACTGAGCATCTCGTGTAGACATTTGTTTATAAATACTTGTACCTTTTTGATGACGATTGTGGTAGTTCTTCAAGTTTCAGCCCCGTACAGTAGAGTTGTTTTGACGTTCGTACGGAAGATCCTGACTTTGATATTGGTTGATAGCTGTTTAGAGTTCATATGTTCTTCGACTGTGAGATTGCTGAACTTCGCCAATCCCTGCCATTACATCTGCATCAGATCCTGCTTGTTCATCGATGAAGCCGCTCAGGTACGTAAAATTTTCCATCTCTTCCAGAGTTTCTCCATCAAGTGTGATTGGGTAGATTGGTGTTCTCTGTGTTTTATTTGAGGATTTTGATTTTTCTTTTGTGTATGTGGAGGCCTACTGATACATAGGTTTCTTCTACACTGGCAGTATTTACCTTTATATGTTGGTGTACGGGATAAAAGAAGTTTTAATTACGGTCTCCTAATCACTATGTCAAACACTTTTCCATAGTCAATGAACTTGATGTATAGTGACGAGTTCTACTCAACTGATTGTTCAACGATGATCCGTAGTATCACGATTCGGTCTGCGCACGACTGAGTCTTAAGGAATCTGACTTGTTGATCTCGAACTTGGGAGTCTACTGAGTTTTTCATTCGGTTCAAAAACACTCTGTTAAAAACGTCTCCTGGTATGATGCCTCTATAATTCTCTCATTTGTCCAGGTCTCCTTTCATCGATATTTTGATGAAGTGTCCTTCTTTTCAGTCTGTCAGTGGCACTTGTTCTTCCTCCCAAATCTTCTTGAATAGGACATGAAGCATGCTTGCAGTTAATTCTACAACTGACTTAAGAGCTTCAGCTGGTATATTGTCAGGTAATTCTGTTTTACCAATAATGATTCATCTGATGTCTATTCTGATTTCCTCGATCGTTGGTGGAGTGACATCAATAGGAATGTCTGTGTGTGCTGCTTCGATGTCCGATGGTTTCAGTGGGACTGGTCCTTTCAAGAGTTCCCTAAAATGTTCTATCCACCTGTTCTTCTGCTCTTGAATCTCAGTGATTGGCTTGTCTTCTTTGTGCTTGACCGTTCTCTTTGGTTTATTATATCTCCCTACCAGTTTCTTCGTTGTATCATATAGTTGTTTCATATTTCCTTCTGTTACAGCTTTTTCCGCTGTCGTTGAGTTGCTAGGTCTTCAACGCATTTCCGTTTTTCAACTCTAATGCTCCTCTCAACTTACTTGTCTGCTTCAGTGTATTCAGCTTGTTCGCTGACTTTATCTGCTCTTGTTCGACTGTTGTTAATTGCTGTCTTCTTGTTCTTCCTTTCTTGAATCCTGTCCAGGGTTTCAATAGAGATCCATTCTTTATGATGATGGTGATGATTCTTGCGTCCCAAAACCTCCTGATACGTTGAAGTTTGTGTTTCTTTGATGCCTTCCCAGTTGTTCTCCATAGAAGTCTGATCTTCTTTGAGTAGATCTTGTGAGGCTTGGGACCTGTGGTTGAGAGCTATCGTGAATTTGTTGAGTTTGTCAGTATCTTGAAGGAAGGCTGTATTGAACCTTTGCAATGCTGTTTGTCCAATTGCACAATCCTTCTTCAGATTCAGTTTCATTTTGACAGCCACCACGTGGTGATCTGAAGTTATTCCAACTCATCTCCTGATTCCCGCGTATTTCATTGTCCTTCTGGATTTTTTACTGATACAAATATGATCGATCTGGTTTTCTGTAATGTAATACGGTGAGTCTTATGTAGCTTGTGTTTGTGTGGGAATATTGTGCCACCTATAACCATTTTGTTGAACGCATATATATTTGCAAATCACTCACCGTTCTCATTCCCTTCTTCCAGTCAGTGCATGTCTTCCCATGATATCTTCATATCCTGTGTTGTCCGCTCCGACTTTTACGTTCAAGTCTTCCATCAGCACGGCCAGGTAGTTTCATGAGCACTTCACTATGATTGATTACAGCCTTTCATAGGGCTGATCTTCATTGTAGTTATTGCTATCATTGGTGGGCGCATAACATTAGATAACATTTATTGTGATCTTCTCCTTCTTTGTTTTGAAGGGTGCTTTGATGATCCTGTGTCCATGAGATTCCTATCCTATAAGTGCTTTTCACACTTCCTTGGACTGTATCAGAACAAATCCCTGAGTTTGTGGAGCCTTTAGTTGTTCATGACCAGAATATAGCAGCATCTCTCACGAAATTAATCTTATCTGTTAGGCTTGGGTCCAATCGATTTCTCTGATTCCGAGAGCCGTGAAACTGTATCTCCTCATTTTTGTAGCTATTTGACTGATCTCCTCGGTCTTCCACATTGTCCGGACATTCCATGTGCCTATGCTAATTATTGCTTTGTATGTTAGAAAGGGCATCGACCTCACGGCTTCCGAAGAATCTCGGCTTTCATAATGAGGCGTCTTAATTCTTTTGATTGAAGACCCTTGAGCTCGGAGGACAGAATAGAAATGGTTGAAATTATTTATTCTGGTAGCTTTATTTTATGAGGGTTGTTTTGTACGAAGTGGGTTTGCTGACCTCATGCTGAACCCTACTCCTTTACCCGAGTTTAGGACCGTCAGTAAACCCAGAGTAGCTAGAGGTGAGTTGTCACATTACATATCTGATAGTTATTCTGACATGCTTTCATATTGTTGTCTGACATAAAGTTGATTCGTACATCCAATCACTCTTTCTGGTAATTTTTTATCTTCCACAATTCAAGTAAATATTTAAGTGAATAAAATTTGATGAATAAAATTATTTATTAACACATACCATTTATCAGTTTTCCTGCTGAAGCCAAACTAGGGATTTCAAAATACCATGGTGTTTTTAGTTAAACGTATTCAAAAATATAATGAAGAATTAAACATTGAGGCTTTTGGGTGAATTACAAATAAACCAATGTTTACACTTTTCATAGTTTTATCGGTTTACACTTATGAATTGTACCTAGTTATTTTCCTAATTTAATATTAAAATGGAGCTTTTTTAATATTCACATTTTGGTTGTGATTCTTTTCGCAGTTACTTAATTTCCACATAACAAAAACTATTTTATCAGAAGGAGGTTTTGTGGAGATTTTAGTAATTTTATATAGTTGAGATCATGAATCAATTGAAGCTAAACCACCATGGAAAACCTTGAAGCACTGGACGGCCGTTTCGTCCTATTGTGGGACTCCCCTTCTGATAATTATTATATGCTCACTAGTGACTGGCTCCATGAGGTATTTCCTGGAGTTCTAGTGAGAAGCAGTAACCAGTGGAGTTCAACCGGGTCTGTTGAGAGATATCAACTCACTGAAGACATTGATGAACGGTTGCTCAATTTTGTGGATTGGTTGAAGCTAGACAATAACACCGTTGGATGCCGGCCAGCTCAGTGGTCTATCGGTTAAGTGCTCGTGAGCGAGACCGATAGGCCCTGGGTTCGAATCTCGAGAGGCTGGATCGTGGATGGGCGCTGCTGAGGAGTCCCATATAGGGACGAAACGGCCGTCCAGTGCTCCCAGGTTTTCGATGGTGGTCTAGCTTCAACTGACTCATGATCTCAACTATATATAAAAAACCACTTTGTTTACTAAAGATTCCTCTGTTTAATAATTTCTTTAGGCCCTGTATTGTGACGATGATCAATATAAGGTTTTACTGCTACTATGTTTTAGGAAATATACTACATAGAACAGTCCTATTACAAATGAAATACTGTTAAACACTATATATATATATATAAACACATTAAGATTGAAAAAATATCATAGTTACTAATGCATAGTCAATCTGTCAACAAATATATAATAGATTGTTTATCAATCACTTTATCAGTAGCAAGTGACGTTTTGATAAAAACACAATGATGCATCAATAATAAGTTTCCGATTTCATTTGTTTTACCTGACAGATTGCAATATTAAATGATCACACTTTCTAACAAAGACATAAAATGAACATATTATAATTAGCACCATTAAAAGCATTTTTTAAAAATACAACACATTTTGAACATTGAATGTAATAGAAGCATTTTCCCTGTCTCTTTATAAACGGTAAAAAATCATTAGAGTCAAACCATAATGATTGCAATCAAACAACTGACATAGTTACTTTGGAAAATCCGTGTTTGGATTGATGGTCCCTGATAATAATTAGCGTAAGGTCTGCACTAACAACATTTCACAGCAAAATTTCATTCAACTACAACATCTCACTCATAGAGGTTTGATCGAAATGCAGAAATCTAGTTTAAAAGACTAATTTGACCAATTTTAAATGTAAAATAATTTTAATACGTAGAAAATATGTATCTACCGAAGACTGGGAAATATGTTGATATTTATGAGTTGCACTTAAGATGAAAGTTTTTTCTGAAAATTATATTTCTATAGGTACTTACTTACGCCTGCTACACCTCGTGGAGGAGCATAGGCCGCACACCAGCATTCTCCATCCAACTCTGTCCTGGGCAATCCTTTCCAGTTAACATTCATCCTTTTCATATCTGCTTGTATTTCCCGGCGTAATGTGTTCTTTGGCCTTCCTCTTTTCCGCTTCCCTTCCGGATTCCAAGTTAGGGATTGCCTCGTGATGCAGTTTGGTGATTTCATCAATGTATGTCCAATCCACTTCCAACGTCTTTTCCTAATTCCCTTTTCAGCTGGAAGCTTGTTTGTCCTCTCCCATAAAACGCTGTTGCTGATAGTATCTGGCCAATGGATGTTAAGTATTTTGCGTAGACAACTGTTTATAAATACTTGTACCTTCTTGACGATGGATGTAGTAGTTGTCCACGTTTCAGCTCCGTACAGTAGAACTGTTTTGACGTTCGTATTGAAGATTTTCACTTTGAAGTTATTTGAAAGTTGTTTTGAGTTCCATATGTTCTTCAATTATGGAAACGCTGCCCTTGCTTTGCCAATCCTCGCATTTACATCTGCATCCGATCCTCCTTTTTTATCAATGATGCTTCCCAGGCACGTGAAAGATTCCACAACTTCAAGGGTTTCACCATCAAGTGTGATTGGGTTTGTGTTCTCCGTGTTGTATTTGAGAATCTTGCTTTTTCCTTTGTGTATGTTGAGGCTTATTGATGCAGAGGCTGCTGCTACATTTGTTGTCTTGGTCTGTATTTTTTTCTGTAGGTGGAGGACATTTAAACGTGCAAAATGTTTGTGTACTCAATAAATCTAATGTTTCTTGATTTATTGTGTGTAATAACCTCAGTGAAAATAAATTAGTTTATGAAAATATGAAATTTTACCATGACTGCGTATTAACCTGCTACTAAAATTTACTTAACATTATAGCATCGAAGGAGGCCTATGAATCTCTATAATTCCATACCCATGGTGGGTCTATTCAATCATTATCTATATGACTGTAAATTAAGTACAATTAATTAGGTTAATATTAGTGTGCTCGTTTGGTGACGGTCCTTGTTGATATATAAATGAGTTATAATCAGAGATTGAAGTCAGTTTTAAGATCGTTGGGAATCAGAGATCTTTGAACAGTTGTCTAATGTTAAGGTCATGGATATTCCCTACCACAGACAGTGGACAAAGCTTACATAACTTTTCCTCTATCCCCAAAGGTTTTAGAGGCAACTGCAGTCCCTGTATGAAATCAAAGGACAATTATCGAAAACATGAATGAATTTCAGTTATTTAGTCTATCTGGGTTTCATATATAATTGTTTATTTCCAAGTCAATTTTAAATGAATGTGTTGGAAGATTTAATTTGACAATGATTATTTTTATCTTATTACTTTCCAACTATGTTAATATTGAAATTATTTTCATCCTGTACATTTTTTTTATGTAATAAATTTTTAGAAGGGGATTTTGTGGAGATTTTAGTAATTTTTTTATATAGTTGAAATTATGAGTCAATTTAAGCTAGACCACCATGGAAAACATGGAAGAACTGGACGGCCATCCCACAATAGGACGAAACGGCCGTCTAGGGCTTCCAGGTTTTCCATGGTGGTCTGGCTTCAATTGACTCATAATTTCAACTATATAATAAATTTTTGTCGATTTTATTATTTGATATTGTGCATTTATAAAACTTAATTAAATCTTACCTCAATTCTAATCAGGGTATAACTTAAACCAAAATACCTCATAAGCAATTACATTTCTTTCTCCTTAATTTGTATTGAGACAGGACAAAAAGCAACTACATTAGTATACATTTCCCCAAGGCGCATATTTATACTATGAGAAATGTTCTAATTACACAAATAGTAGGTATAAATTTGTACTTGGCGACATACGGTTGAAATTTCCCTATTCAAAATCATTATAATTAAAAATTTATATTGAAAAGGAATTTAATTCCAGGTTTCATATTTTTTATGATGTAAAGAAACACTTATTGTAATATAAACTAAGGTACAAAATAACCTTCTACTCTAAAACATATAATACATAATGAACAAAAAAGATAAGTTAAACAAGGGCACATACTTAACTAATATACACCTAACCGAAGGCAGGAGACTTATCACATAGAATACCATATAAAACTACTCATTGATGCAAAATATGTTCAATACAATGTGTTTATTTATCAAATGTGTACATTAACAAGTTTTCCTCATTGGTCATCATGTTTCAGTATGAGGTTTGAAGACTTCTGAAGATGTTCGTTTTTTTTATTTTTATTCACGAATATATATAGTTAGTGAAAATAGTATTTCTTTTAAATACACAACTCACAAAGATAAGAAATCTTATGAATTCATCATGAATTTTTACTGGTTCTTCAATAACGAGCTAAATATATTGTCAGATGAATCTTTAAGTAATGTCTATTATTTCATGTAAAACCTTTGTATCAGTCTAAGGAAGCGACATATCATCTAGCGTAATTGGTGTTTTCCATGAACAAGTAAAATACATGCGTAGTAAAAATGTAGAATTATCAACTAGCTTAATGTTTGTATTCAATTAAAAATACTCTTTTAGCTACTGAAGGAAACGTTTCTCTCTATTTTGTTAGAATGTGTACTTAGTCTTTGAAATTACTAGGACATAAAACGACGAGAGTAATGTTTTGATACATAAAATTATCTTGAAAAAATATTTGACTGGGTTTAGGGCTGTTTTACATTAAATTTGCTTACATTTGTAAGTTTAACATGGTACTTCAAGCCTTTAACTTTTCAACCTATTATACATAATACCAAGTCACTAAGACTAGAAGAATTTTGTTAGCATCAAAGAACTAGACGAGAGTTATACTGGTCACTAGCCAGTGATCGACTAATAGAACATATGAATATAGCAAATAGTAGTGACATTTTTGTATGTTCTAGAATCCATTGTTAATATCATGCCAAGAAAAAGTATTAAACGACTATACAAAAGTTTTTTCATAGAGATTTAATAAGCAAAAATACCTTGGTTGCTCCTTTTTTACGAGGCTACCAACATAGTTAATTATAATCGATTTATTTTTATTTTTAATCTTATCTCTTAAATTTCAAACAATCATTTCCTTCGATTAATTTAAACAATGCAAGAACAATAAAGTTTACTGTATAAAATGAAGTTAGCATATTTCATGGCGTCTCATCGGCTGAAAACAGACTGAAATTACAATTATTAATATAACTATTGAAGATGATGATACAAACTGTACGACTAAAGGTACTTCAGATTGCTGGTTATTGATATGTTAATAATAATAATAATTATTATTATTATACAGAATAGATGGAGTGATGTTATAGTTGCATTAACAAGACTGTGAGAGAAACAAAAAAGTTTAAAAGAAGTATTTGACAACGGCTATAGTCACTAAGAAAGAGAAAGGTTTATCCTTCTATCTTTCTAACAACACAGATCATATTGAAAGAGTTTGGTAGTCATTGTCTTTGAATAATCAAGTAAGATTTATACTTGGTATCTTCCTCCGTCACTTATGCATTTTGACTCTGTTTTGAGTATTCATCTTGACTTCGGTGACTAGGATATATTAAACCATTGTTTATAATTATATTACCACTTGTAATTTTAGTCTGTTTCCAGCAAATGAGACGCCATGAAATAAGATTAATTTATTTTGTACTACAAACTTCATTGTCCTTGTACTGTGTAAACTGTAATTTCTGCTTTCTTACATCATTCAAGCAGCTCCTTCTGACTGTCCTTAGAGATGGAACATCATTTCCTATTTGTTTGGATTATATCACCTATCTTGAATGTTTGAATACTGGGTTTCAGGCAAACTACCAATCGGCACGATAAATGAATTCTACTGTGTCCTTCTAGGAACGACATTTTAAATTATTCATCGACAACTTCTGCTTCTTGTTATCTTAATGTACTATGAAATAAGCAGTTTTCCGAAATCTCGGATATTGTTATATCCGCGTCGCTTATTACTTATACTTGAAAAAAGAGGAACCTCAGCAATTCTCGTGACGCGAAGTAAGAACACCAAGACTGATACAACAGAAGATTTATTAAACCCAAAACACGACAATGACCGTAGTTGAAAATACACTCATTTATGTGTTGATTGTACACCCGTTTTAATTATTAATTAAAATAACATCACATATATGAAAAAATACCCAGAGTTATAGCAGATAACATGTTAAATGTCATGCCGAGCATAGTTGATGTTAATTTAATACAAGAATATCGTGTCTTGAATCAACCGAACACTTAAATAAATTAATGTTATAACGAATAAAATATCATACTGGAGAAATGAAATCGAGTGCTACATTGAGTAATTATCATACTGAATCCAAAAAACGGAAGTAATGTTGACTGAGATTCAAGAATATATGATGACTGTATTTTATTATATTTAGCCAATGATGATCATCTACACTGGGCACCATAAGTGCGTTCAAATGTTTAAAGTGAACTTTAAAAACCAAACAAAAGATGATAAAAATCCTCTACTCTTCTGAATAAATGTTAGAGAACATTCAGATATCTCGGATTACAGAAAAGTTTTTACAACACAGCTAGGCATATTCTTTGGGTCATTTTGTCAGTAATTTCATGAAAAAGTGTTATAAGTTAAAACTGTTAATTATTATGATCTATGATGAATACAACCACTGTTGTGAACGAGAACGCAAGTGTGAACAACCAAATGCATTTAACTACATTATTACAGAATATCTTGGTAAACTGTGAGAACCATACAGTAATACATCATTTGCAAAATATCTGTCGATTGTTTCAGACTGGATTCTTCCTTCGTTTCCTTACTAATCACTCTGTTCTCGTTCTTTTCTGTTCGATTTTCTCAATCTTCTACCACCAAGTATTCCACTTTCGATTGATGATACATACTAATTAGATCTGTCGACATCAGTAGCACATACCTTACCACAATAGCAAATGCAGTTTATTCTGCTAATGTTCTATGAGTTTATTTTCTCGTACTGTCACATTGATTTAAGTCTAATAAAACTAGAGTATGACAGGTTTAATATGTAAATATATATATAATGGGTAACCATTTTAGTCTATGAAGATTTCACTCTTTAAGAAAGAACTATAAGAATGATATCATTTATTTATGGTCCAGATATATTTGAAAATGATTTGCATATCTCATGACAGCTTCTATACACAGTGACTATCTTTTGTTTTGTCAAACTAATCAAATTAATAAATCCTACATAATTCATTAGATAAAGTAAACGTTTTGAAACAATAAGTTCGCTTCATATATGAATTGTATATCTTTGTTTTTAACTTGGTTGTGTATAACATGATTATTATTGATGTATATTTGAAAGATTTAGTAAACTATTTCCATTACGCTTATCCGAAACATTAGTAAAAGTTAACTTCAGGAAGACAAAGTATGAAGTAAGTCACATATTGTTTAAGCTTTAGACATAAGTAGTATGTTGGACTGATCGGAAGTGGAAAACATGGCAGCAGAAGACTTGAAAGTTAACTAGAAGAAAACGGAAGCGGAATTAGAAAGGAACTGGGAATTGGGAGAATCACGCAGAATCTAAAAGACAAATGATGGAGATTTGCAAATGAATTATTCAGTGTATGGTTCTTATATTTTATCAACGTACTTTGTAATTTGTACCATAATACATTTAGTTGTCACCACTTGTGTGTTCTCATCCATTATACTAGCACGAAATGTAGGAGATAAAGGGAATTAGTTTTTTACTTACGCTGATTGTTTAAATAACTTATAAAGGCTTTGGACTTCAGACACATTAGTATACGTAATGTAAATAAGCGTTTGATTGATATTTCATGATGTCCTACTGACTGATCAGCTAGAATCAAAGACGATATCATAAACCGGCTACCACTAAAAACCTCAGAGGCAAGTTTGGTTACATAAAGTATACACTGGTTAATAATACTATCGAGTACGCAAAGCATGTAAACGCTTGTGTGAAGATTTTCTCTGTTCTCTGAGCTGGATGGTTTGGTCGTGGAGCTTTCATCGTCTTTTTGAACGGCATCATCAGCACAAACTTCGTGTAGAAGTGAAATTTGTTGATGTCGTCCAGAAGGACGATGTAAGCTCCACGATTAAACCATCACGCTCAGAGAATAAAACTCCATCAAAATCATCCACTTGAGCTATAAATCTTCTCCATTAAGATTTATGCCATAATGTTTATGGTAACTTGATTTAATTTATTGTTTTACTATCAGTTTTCTATGCAAATATATTAGAGTATCAGCATTAACTCGTTTGCTAGTATAAACAAAATATATCCAATTAGATTTCCAAGTAAAACTGTCATTTAAATTATATGTGTATATTTGTTAATGTGATCCATGAATTCAGGTTCATGGATGAACATCACGGAGTCCTGAACAAAGATGAAACATTCATCTAGCTTTGCCAAGTTCCGAGTAGCAGTCTCATGAAGGTCAGTTAATGATTTAATCTATGAAAAGTTATTATTTATTTCCTTTAGCATAAATACTATGATATTTCAACTTTTATTTTCTAGTCTTTTTCCAATAAATCATTATATTAAGTCTTTTAATAACTAGAGATAAAATATTCTCCCAAGTAATGACTTTAATCTATGTCTACATATTCTTAAGTAATTCTTTATCTAAGCAAAAATATGCAATTATAAATAGATATAAATTACTATACAATATACTTAAAGCAGGTCACTAGGCACAATTTTTTTTGTTTCCATAAACAGTTATAAAATAATATAGTGAATTAGTTTAATGGTTTATTATGTTTCTACTTAGAAATAAATGTAGATTAAAAACTCTTAGATATAAGTATGAATATGAATACGAATGTAAACTGACACGTGATCTATAAATGAGCTTAGTGATATAATGAATTTTATTCATTCTACCGGATAAAACCTGATAAGTTTACATAGATATTATATTATCTCTAAGACTATTATACATTATAATTTTCTTATAAATTCTTTTGTGTTCTTTTTTGTAGACCAAACAAGACGTAATCATACCCGTTACTAAGATATCACATTATTATAACTACCACCATGATTAATTTAATGACCAATACAGATGAATTAATTAATGTACAAATTCATGTGATTAGAGGGTTGGTTTCTATTCTCTTTAGTAATTTTTTTACTGTCTTTTTTCAAAACAAAAAAAACATGGAAAGTAAATTGTTATCACTAGTATCCCATGTATTTATATTAGATCAGGATTATTACATAAGAAAAACGATAATCCCTTTTTTATCAGACGGGGTTTCGTAGAGATTTAGTATTTTCATAGTTGCAAGCGTGAGTCAATTGAAGTTAGACCACCAAGGAAAACCTGAAAGCACTAGACGGCCGTTTCGTCCTATCGAGGGACTCCTCAGCGGCGCGCATTCACGACCTCACCTCGCGAGATTCGAACCCAGGACCTATTAGATCCCTCTTTTTAGATATTTTCACTGTAAAATAAACCAATTTAACGGTTTTTGATGCAAACTTTTTCTTATTGAAAGTTAGATGACTTATGAATAGCCGATCGTAATGCAGTTAAGAAAGAATGTTCACATTCTAATTTAAGGAGAAAACAAATTAAAGTGTGATTGAGTTTCGACAAATGCTAATGTATTTCAATTGATGTTATCTTATACTCAAATTTGTTATGTCAACATTGGTTTGTATATCGTATCGCCTTGTTGTTTATCTGAATACGAGAAAAGAAATAAGAGGGAAGAACATCACAGTTACCAGGATTCAATGGCTTAAAGCTAAATACTTCCGTTTGTCTAATCGTTCAATACAGAGAAAACTATGTTCTAACAAAAAAATACCCCATCACAATAGTATTAGGAATATACTTTGCTTGTAAAACAAAATTCTCTCTGTGGATTAGATCCATCATATTTGAAACAATAAATACTTTTATTTGAAGACAACTTTCCAGTCGTTTGGTCAAGAGATAACACTAAAAAGATAAAAATTTATTATAAACTCCGAACAGTAGACTTATAACACGGATCGTTCTAACGTAATATTCTGATTAATAGCCTTTTGGATAGTTTCACTGAATAATTAAAATTTTAATGTATATTGTTTACAGAAGTATAATAATTCAATAGAATTAAAAGACCGAACGTCCTGGGTCCGAGTCGCACATGGGGGATCAGGAATACGCACTGTTTAGGAGTTCAGTACTAGAATGCAACAGCTATCCAGTGTTTTCAGGTTTTTCGTGGTGGTCTATCTTAGATCAATTTTATGAATTCAACTATTAAAACAAACTGTTACAGTTTCCACAAACCCTCATTCTAATGATAATCATGTTCTCACTAGTAACTAGTTCTAAAATGGATTTCCTGGAGTTCTGTTGAAAAGCTGTGAGCAGTGGGGCTCAATCCGTGCCGCTTGGAGACAGTTATGAAGGGTCGCATAAGATCATGGGTTGGTTGCAGTTAGACAATAATACCGTTGACTGCCGGTTCAACAACCCAGAAGATAAGCGTTTGCGTGAGAGACTAAAGTTCGTGGGTTCGAGTCCAATATGCGGGATCGTGAATACACACTGCTAGGATGAAACAGCCATCATAAACAATAACTATCTGAGAAATTTCTTATTTAGTTGCATAATTTTAAATCGTAGTTGATTTGACCATTTCACTAACCAAACTCTCACCTAACTTTGATGTCTGGTTAGCTACCTTTATAACGTTATCTTCTTGAAGTGATCTTGGACTATGTGTCGCTAATTTTTGAAATTTTATGTACCGCGTGCCAGTTTCTCCTTTGAAGAAGAATATTTTGGAGAAATTAACTTTCAGCTTTATATCGCTCTTACAGCATAAATTATTATAAAATACTTGGTTTCAAAATTCACGTCATCAAATCATACCTTATTATACATTTGTAACAACGAAAATATATATCAATGATGAAAGAAAGTCAATTCTTCGTGTTCTATATGGAAATTCACCTTTTCGAAAATAAAAATAATATTAACGAAAGCTATTCAGCTTAACTCAGTAATACAGTAATTAAACCATTTGCAGACATTTTGATTGAGTCCAAATTGTATTTGACCTCATACTTAAATGCTGAATAATGAATAACGCTTTTTGCTTAAGTCATTAATTTTGATCACTGAATAAACTTTTGTATCATAAACTATAGATCATTTTATTCATTATCCACAATAGTTTTGTGTTTTCAATAGCTAATTTAAATCTTTCATTTCAAAACAGTAAATTGGGAATGGAAGTAGCTAATAATTGCAAAGTATTTATTATAACATATGCTCAGTCAATCAGAAGCCTTTTTTCAAACAAATGATCAAATACTAACTTCATCTAGCATTTAGCACTACCTATATTGTGTTCATAAGTGACTAGCTTCGTGGGGGAGTTCTTGGAACTCTAGTCAGAAGCCGTAACCAGTGGAGCTAATCCATGTCAGGTAGAGACATGTTTTAACTTCACACAATGAAAGATGGTCGCGCAATTCAGTGGATCGGTTGAAGTCAGACATTAACACCGTTGGATGCTGGCTCAGCGATATCGCACGAGACTGAAGATCCTGGCTTCGAATTCCGCGAGTGGGATCGTGGATACCTACTGCTGAGGAGTCCCATACTAGAACGAGACGGCCGTTCAGTGCTTCCAGGTTTTCAATGGTTTTTAATCCACAAATAATTAAAGCTAGAAACTTCAAGTGCTTCCATGTTGTTGGAGTTGAATAAATTGAACATTATGATTTGTTGAGGTTTCCACAACCACAAATATTGCTGTGACCTTCCTCGGGACAAAGATAATTGTGATATATACACAACGTGTTAATGTTATATAATTAACGTATATTTCCGTTGGTTTTCCCACCAATTTATTTTTATACTCTGATGTATTAACGGCTTTCTGGTAATATCCTATTTCGTTTCTGCTTATTCACAGTGAGTTTGCATTATTGAGGTTAGGTCGATCTACCTAACTGAGTTAGGTCCATTATAATATTAGCTGTAATTCACTTTCTTCTTACTTTCAACTCTAATAATTTGTTTAAATCACATTAGAATACATCAATATAATTTGTTCAAATAATAACTGCAGTTGATGTCGTCTTATTATTCCATCAATGGCTCCTAATAACTGAACGAAGTTTATTTATGAAAAATTTAATCAAACATTTTCGTACACTGACAACGTTTTATTGTTATTCACTTTATGTCTAAAGTATTAAGACCTATTGTTGACCAGATAGTATAACTAAATGAGTTTCTACTGATAACATAAAGGAAAGTTTGAAATTTTATTTCTGCTTATTCGGTACATAATTACATTACTTAGGCATAGAATATTGTTAGCTCAATGCTTAAAATAATTTTTCCTTGTAAGCTTGCAGTGTGTGTGGATTACGGATTAGCACACTATTCTTTTTAGCATGCATCTATGCAGAATAATAATAAATCAAAAAATAAATTCACTTGGTGTTGTTTACTTGTATCTTCCCATTGTTATTTAGGACTGCAATTGATCAGTTTCTTGTTGACATATGTGCATACTGTACGGACTGCCTTGATATTGCCTGAAGTCACAAGCTTTATAAGCAAGGACGGATAGTGTCTAGCAGTGGAATACAAGAAGCGCGTTTAGTCCTATTTGGGACTCGTCAGCTGGATGTACCTGTATCTCAGAATTGATATTCACTCTGGAACCGTTCGCTTCAAACGCCATCGCGCTATCTATTTAGCGGATGGTACTGGGTTTGAGTCCCGGTGTGAACATCCGCTCTGAGATGCAGGTACATCCAGCTGATGAGTCCAAAATAGGACGAAGCGCACGTCCTGGATTCCACTGCTAGCCACTGTTCATCTTTGCTTATAAATCAAAAAAGTAGTTTACACCATAGTATCCTATCACGTTTTTCCTAACAGAAATTCATATAGTTTGTGTTTCTTTAAAAAGATAATTTGAATGGCTAGAATATTACAACTGGGTCTCTGATATGATAAAATTTACAAAGAAGTACAAAATAATACTATTAATATATCGGCTCTAACAGTAAAAATAAGTGGATATTTCTTTAAGTTTAAAATTAAAATGGTTAGATATGTGGTCCCGGTGTCAGATTCAGTTTAAGTTTTTGTAACTACAATTTTCATGTTTGATCAAACCACATATTCTAAGTGTTTAACTACATGAAAACTTAATTTGTTTGTAAACAAATAAGACAGATTATCTTGAAAGCTCTCAAACAATGATTCAAACCAATCAAAAATCAGTCTGAGTAACATTTTGTGGTGTTTGAATGAACCAATGATTCCCTTGTATTGATGACTGCTTGATTTTGAATTCCAAATACAGTACATTCGATGGTGCTCATCTAATACTTCTTGATTAAATTGCGTTATTGCAGGGATTACTAGTTCATACTATAATTCAATACTTCAAACCATCACACATTTCCATCAAAACACGTATGTAAAAATAGATGACTGTTTTCAGCTAGACATATGCAGATAAATTAAAAGAATATCAAATTCCTTAGAATAGATATTTTGCTTGAAATATTCTATGAATGAACCAGTTTTATAATGTTATATCGATTGGCTGAGTGCTTGCCCAGTTGTTATATTGATTGAGTGCGTGCTTGTCCGGTTGATGTATATGAGTGATAAGACAGCCAATTAGAGAGCAGTGATTTATCGTTCGCCCTATGATACACAAAATCGTATGAGCAGTCTTGAGTACTTATCAGTCCTGCTTTCCACCCAGCCCAGCCAATTAAGTCTAGAACACCGATAACAGCCTCTGCAATATGAATCATTATTCTCAAACACACTGGCTCTATATACCAAACAAAATGACCACATCGTACCATAAAACAGAAAATAATATTTGTTCAAGATTTAGCCAAATGTGGCTGTGAATAGGGGGAACAGTAATTAATTGACTAGGGATGTCTCAAGAATGGTAAATCGTATAATAATAGTCTATAGGTCAAAATAAAGCTTATAATAAAAGGGGCGTGAATATGAATAGTTAAGTTACTTAACAATTATACAATAGGAAATATACATATCACATTGGTCCATAAATAGTCCACAAAGTTACCATTCATAACATATAAATTATATACTAAGGTGCTATTTAATGGACATATCCCTATTATTGAAGTATATTTTTTTGTCAACTCCCTGTATAAGCCTTTAAGTTCTAATGTAGAGACCATATAGTTCATATATGTGCTACAAACGATAAAGTCGCCGATAAATAACATTTCAGAAGTAGTGAAATATATTATCGCAATATTGTACATCAATGTTGGCTATTCTTAATATATGTAGTACATTTACCAATGATAAATTAATCTTGAGCATCAATTTTATTTCACATTCACTTATAAACTTTTAAGTAGTATAAAGATAATCAATTCATATACTAATCACTTAACATTCTTATGATTGTCCTTAATGAATTCTATACATATTAACTGAATACAAAGTGTTAACATAATTCTATTATCATCTTTTTTTCTTCAAAGATTTCCTGCCATAAATTTCTTGTAAATTAACCTACAGCATAAAGATGATTACGTTTGAATTATGAGTAGTAAATATCATAGACACTTCTACAAAATAAAACAAACTACTTTGCCTTCAAACTTTTTTATATCATGTTTTACATGACTAACAAAGCAATTTCAATGACCTAAGTTTGAAAGTCTACGACTTAATTTAACAAATAACGCAATAATGAAATAAACAAAAGATATTGGTTTTTGAAAATAATTATCTACATATACATTGAAAAAGACAATATCATAACAAATAACGTCCTGACTATTACTTTTAAACAATAGGAAAAGGTAAAAAGTTTAATGACCTAATTCATCAATGAAATCTTTAAGTAACAGTGACTCAACAATTGATAAAGTATTTAATATCTTTTATTTATTTATTTATTGGAAATACACTCTTCATTAATTGATATTAATGGATAAGTGAAAGTAGCAAATGCATAACTATGGGTAGAAAAAGTTAGGAAAACGGAAATATTAGGACATGTAGCGGCTTATATGTTAGTCAAAATGATATCATTTATAGCGAGTCACTGATATTATTGACGTGAAATGAGTATACTCATATCACTTGTGAAAATCTTAATATATATATATATATATATATATATATATATATATGTCATATACAGCTTATTGATGTATCAATAAAACTGTTAGCAATATTACTGAAAATATGTTTCTCTGTCTCTCCTTGATTATGATAGACAATATCCTAAAAAGTTAATTAATAGTACGGGATCGTTTGTATTGTCAGTAAATGATAATTATTTTATTCTATCTGTGAACACTAGGTATCATTGCAGACAACTCTACCATATGAATCCTACCATATTATCAACTTCAATATTCCAAATGGTACATTAGCCAACAGAATACTCTAATGGAAGTCGTACTAAAGGTTGGTCAATTTAAACTAAGTGAAAACAATCTTTAGTAAACATTAGTTGATATGAAACTAAATCTATGACTATAAAAATGTTACTCGTTACATAAATCTGCTGATATTAGGGCAACTAGACCTTACGGAAAGTCCAACTCCTTGAAATAAGATTTCAACAGATAAAATTAACAAAAGATAACATTGAAAATATTTTATTCTATATAGACGATGGGAAATTCTATAAACCTAAGAATAACAATTATGTATATCCAAACAATATTTACTCTATCACATTTTGTTTCAGAAGAGTAGTTAAGTTAGGATTCTAAGTGAGTTGGTAGCGTTACCACAGTCACCAAGTCACTATGAAAAAAAATCTATTTTTATCCAATTCATATATATTCTTTATATCAGTTAACAAGTCACATATACTTTAGTTGTTATAAACAACATTAACTAAACAACGATTAAGTATAATAAGGGTGGTAAACAATTCCATGGAAACATTTCAAAATTAACCGTCAGTTATTTAGAACTTAGTATTTTAAATAAAATACAGGAATTTAACTCTCAATCCCTAGTGTAAACAAGTTTGATTTTAACGTCAGGAACATAAATTTTTCTTGATTGAAAGATGCTTCAGTAATGAAACAACACTTGGGTTAAGATCACAAAGTATACTTGTTATTTGACAAAATAAACTTCATTCATTACAAGTCAAAAACAGAATACTTAATGTTTGAAAGCTTTTTATGAATTAGTTTCTTTGCCCAACTATATACATAAACGTAACAGATGTTCATGTGTTGCACAATTTAATACGTCTTCAGTTCAATAATACATTGGGTAGATTTTTAACCTGGTGAAGTACATTTCTAATTAGGATAAATATCAGTGGTGAAAAACATAATTTACTGCTGTTTCATTACTAATAGTATCATTACTAATACTTGTTTGTTATACATTTTATAATAAAGTTAAATGGTAATTTATTCAGTCTTATCACCATCACAAAACAGTTTATATAACAGGGTGATTCTGGTTAAAAACTAAGCAAAACTTATTGGACGTTGATCATGTGTTTTGAAATATTTTGGATACCCTCACAAGTTTGTATACACGAGATCATCTTGGATCAATCCCAAGATGTTTAAGTGCTGAGGCAAACCTGTTATGAATTTAAAAAAGGCTGTCACCATTTTGTTATGATTATATGTCCGGCTTTTTATCACGTGAATTATCCACCGATCGAAATACAACTAATCCAATTTTAGAACTGTGCCAAAATCAATGACATTCGATCGCTATGAGTAGTCTAGCGTACTCATTGGTCCTTTTCCGCCTAGCCCTTCCAATTGAGTCAAGAACACCAATTACAGCTTCTATTATGCGAATCATTTATTTCAAGCTTACTTGGTTTATATACCAGACAGACAGACAGACCACATCACACCATAAAATAGAAAATAATATTTGTACAAGATCAAGCCAAATGTGGCTGTGAACGTGGGAGACAGTAATCAATAAACTGAACATAATTTGGGAACAGTCAGTCGCATAATAATAGTTTACAGGTCAAAATGAAGCTTATGACAAGAGGAATACAAATATACATATTCTAGTTACTGAATAGTTATACAATAGGAATATATATATATATATATATATATATATATATAGAATAATAGTCCATTAATAGGTCCCGAAAGTTACCTGTACTTATGTCTTCACAAGGATATAACAAAACCCACTAACTCAAGTGGGCTGAGCTTATACTGAAGTCGTAAACGATGAATTTTTCATGAAAACTAAGCGGTTAAAAGGTAATAAGTTTTATATGGAAAGAGATAGTTATCGGTGTTAACTCTGTTAGTGTGATGAGTTTACACTATGGAGACTTATCCTATTAAAATAAAATACTGCACCCTTGTCTACGGCTGTGGTTAAGACGAAGGCAATATTAGTAGTGATTTACTGTTTTCATTCGTTTAGAGATTATCACATCTCAGGAAACCTTTTTCGTAAAAGTCAAACCAATAGTATTGTTGATAACAAGTGGATTTTAATCATAATATGACTATAAGAAAGGATGCTTAAGAGCCCAATGATACTTCGAATGTGCATAAAAGATAGTTATCTTCACTGTGTGTGCAAATATTCGGGAACTGCTTTCAGAAAAAATAAATAATTTATGGCGATAAATCTAATTTTCTGGTAACAGTAAACTCAGTCATTATTTCTGTTTCACCATTCTTACATGTCGTTAAATATATTTCAAAGGGATCGAGCAGTAGATATATTTACAGACCAATCAAGATACTTAATTTCAATATATTGATTCAGTGATAGTGTTATTTTGTGCCATATCCGAAGGGTTATTACAGACGTACCGGTGCATAGCATTACATACGTTATGTTCTAATGTAGCAAACTGTCATCGTAGTCTAAATAAAATCCAGTGGATGTTATATTTTTGGATTTCAAATGTTACATCTGTGTCAATGATCATTGTTAAATGGTTGGTGGAATCTAGAAATACTTGCCAGTTTAGTACTTTATAATCGTTTCCTAACTTAGTAGTTCCAAATTTGAGCCACCCCAAAATTCCAAGCTATTCCTCCTCCATAGATTTAAATGCTAAAGTGAGACTGTTAATTAAAACCTTTTAAAACTTCAATTCTCCTATCTGTATAACATAAATAAACGCTCTGACGTTTTGTTTTCTTTTGTTAACGGCTTTTATTTACTTTAATACTTATTCGCATCAATGTTTTTCGATTTTAAGGCTCTGAAAATAATGCTTATTACATTGACCCAATTGTAATTGCTTCCATTCAGGCCATCTATTTCGATGGTTTCGAAGCAGTGTTGACAGTCACTAGAATTCAATTCTATATAACATGCAGAATGATTTCAACAAACTAATATATTATTTTTCTTCGAGTCTATGGACGTGATCGAATTAGGGTTTACAGATAAATGTTGAATACCTCTTCACATATTTGCGAATACATACACATATATATGCATATAATGCGGATAAAGCTTAATAAACCTACCACACTTGTGATTGAAAATAAATTGAGTTTCTTGTAGATAACATATCGCGTTCCTTTTAATTAACAATAACTGTTCAATTTTGTGATGACTAACTTACTGAAATTTTGGTTATGAGTATTACTTTACAGAGTACTATTGCTAAATCTATTAATTTCATAATATGCCTTTCCGCCTCAAAAATCGGTCATCTTATCCGAATTGCGCTGAATTTCCTTAATTTTGGAACATAGATTATCTAAATGTCGATATGGGGATCTCAAACGTGTGAAACATTTGTTTTTTACGATGTTTTCGGTTAAAAATTAATCAACACCAACTGAAAGTGTTAATACATAATGACAACTTAAAGTTAATCTTTGTAACATCACATTAATAATAGAGACTATCGTAATGGTAAAGCGACAAATATTATGCTAAATTGTAAGTTAGCTTATTGGGCACATGATGTAGTAAAGATCACCCATGTTAGCACAGGCTTGTTTCACTTTAAAACTAGTTAAGGCTTAGCTTGTCCAATTGATAAATTCATTATTTTTTGCTATGTAGGCATACAAGTCAAGTAAACTTTCCTAAATGTACACTTTCGAAATGTAGTTTGATAAATGAATGTTCACTTGAACACTAACACATTGATGACTTAAACTTTCCGAGAATGTATTAGATTTTTGGGGGCTCATTCAGTTATACATATTCACCTACTCATTAACTCATTCTCGTATTTTGCCAGCTACTGTTTAGACTGTTCTTTTACTTTTCTCAGCATAATAGCTTCATTTTGCTACTTCTCAATATGACATACCGTTGGCAGTTTTCGAAGTAACTGTGATTGAGTCAGTTATTTTACGACGCTTTTGCGAATAATCACCTAGCCTACCTATAATATGCATTATATGCGTTATGTTAAACCCATAAATCTGCGATTTCCACAGCATATATAAAACTCATATTCTGAAAACACTCCTGATACTAAAAAATGTTATGATGAACGTAGTTAAAATTTTCGTCAGTACGGTTTAAAGTTTAAGCCATTCAAATTTCGTTAGAATTGCATGTTCAACGTGTTAACAACTTATAAAGCTCATAGCGAAATACTACAGAAAATATAAAAATCCCTCTGTAATGAACTGGTGAAATATGTAGTGAATATTTAGCGTAATTGATGAATTGATTATCTGATACCAAATATTCATAGTGCAATGAACGAGAACTCATTTAGAGACACCCAAACGCATTTAACTACAACATCACAGAATATCTTAGTAAAATATGAGAACCATACAGTAATACATCATTTGCAAAATATCTATCAATTGTCTCAGACTGGATTCTTCCTTCGTTTCCTTACCAATCACTCTCTGTTCTCGTTCTCATTTGTTCGATTTTCTCAATCTTCTACCACCAAGTATTCCACTTTCGATTGATGATACATACTAATTATATATCTCGACATCAGTAGCACACACCACAATAGTATCTAGAGTAATTTATTCAAACAATAAAGAAATTAGGATTACATTTTATTGTTCCAGTTCCTAAAATACATAGCTTTACGTTTATCACTAAAATCCTTATATTTTGTGCAAAGCACACTTATTTGTGTATGCTGTTTCATCCAACCATTTCAAATCTAAATCTAATATCTAAACGAAATAAATTTTATCGTCAGTCATTCATGAATCACTTATGTAGGTGATGTGAAATAGTTTCTTACTATTCACTGAAAGTTAAGTAAATATGTAGGAAATCAGTGATAACATGAATTTGTAGAATGTAATTTTTAAAAAAAAATTGTCTTACATACAAAGAACACATTGCCATTTGTCTTATGGAAATTGACGAAACGACAAACGATATATACTTGTAATTGTTGAATGAATGAATAAAGTCTGTAATCTGATTATAATATTGTTCTTCCTAAACTTCTACATCTTTCCAACAAACTTTGGTATTCGAAAACGAAGAACATGATTTTGTGGAATTACATCACTTTTTTTATTGGTAATACTGAACTTTTAAAAATTTCTTCTCTAATGTCATAACTTTACAATATATTGACGTCATGTATACGTTTTTCATCATAAATCTAATACAGAAAATTTCTCCATAGTTGCAAACACCATAGATTTTTTGCGCCAACTTAACAGAACCCTGGTTATATCTATTTGAAAGCTTCTAGGACTCCTGATTTACTTTATTAGTTATACATAAAGGTTATGATAACAAACCATTGAAATCAGTACAGCCATGTGATGAAAAATATTCTTGCACACCTTTTCCTTCAACATTCACAAATTACAGTAAACAATTAAGAAATTAAGAAACGGGAAGAGATCTGTGCATTTCTAATTATTTATCCATTTGTATAGTCAAGTCTAAATATTATAACTTTCAAAAACGATTAGTGGTTATATCGTTATAATATAATAAACTATTCATTTTCAAATTAATTATACATTCATTTACTGAATAAATTAATAGGGAATCAGTAATGTTAGCAACTTCTTATGGTTTATTGATTTCGTAATCAAATCGATAAGGATACTCTTTGTTTACTAAATAGAATGTTTATCATTAATCTTATTTGAAGTATGATGATGAATAAATCGAGTAGAAATTTCTTTTGTTTCGGAAGATAATCATTTCGCTTTCCTGTCCCTTGTGACCTTAGTTATGTTATATTATTTTAAAAAACAAACAAACCTATTTTGAATTTTTTTTGTGCAAAAAATGAGAAAACAATAAATGATCACAGTATGTTTATTTATTTATGAAAGCATAAGAAATTATATGTGCTTACTTTACTTAAGAAAAAATGATCTTTCAACATAGTGAGGTCTCCAAAATTACAAACATCACTAGAAAGTTATCATGCAACAGAAATTTCCTCAACTTGTTTTACTTTTGGAAAGCATTGATAATACTGAGCGAGGTTTCGAACCTAAATAACCAATCTATGAATGGCCGTGAATTGAAGGTCACTCAAATTATGAATGAATTTGTCTAATCAACATTTAACAATCAGTACAGATTTCACCTGAACTGTCCTTAAGTTTGACCAACAAAATAATGGACGAATCACATCATTATTAAGTGTTTCATTGATAATTATACCCAATAAAACTGATACTGAACGAAAGTTGATCAGTATGGTCAACATTTCAATCAAAATCAAATGGTTAGTTGTCCTTCATTCGACAGCCTATTTTATTATTCTTTAATTAATATGTATATTTTATATGAAGTTTCAAAGGATTTAGGGCAATACAATGAAATTTTGGAAAAGAATTTTTGTTTTATCATTGTTACTAGACAAAATCTGTAATTTTAATGTTTAATTATTGATCTAAGTGAATATATCAATTCAAGATGCACCATACAAATAACTGTTTCTATAGTTTTTAAATTTACTAACGTTTGTACAGGAGGTCTTTTTTTACTGATGACAACACTATCTGAAAACAATAATCACTTTGAAGAAACTGTTAACTAGACTTTTAAACATTATTTCATAAGTTTTATTCACTTGGTGTTGTTTACTTGTGTCTTCCCATTGCTACTTAACACTGTAATTGATCAATCTCTTGTTGGCATATATGCATCCCGTGCGGACTGCCTCGATATTGTCTGAAGTCACAAGCTTTATAAGCAAAGATGGATAGTGGCTAACAGTGGAATCCAGGACGCACGTTTCGTCCTATCTTGGACTCGTCAGCTGGATGTATCAAAAATAGAACGAAGCTCGCCTCCTGGATTCCACTGCTAGCCACCGTTCATATTTGCTTATTATCTTATTATTGTTTTATAAGTTTTATTCAAAAGACTTTAAAAATACTACCTATCATAGGTGAAAAAAATAGAGCAATTTTTTCATATAAAGCTTAATGACAGGACAATTTAGGAATATGTGTTTTCCAACTAAGATATAATAACAGTTCGGAATCATTTATATGACATGGCAAAACCTATCAAAGACTGGCCCTCCTTGTCTTTAGAAATGCTATACACCTCATCAATTATTGAGAGAAGTTAGGACGATGTCTAACAGAAAAATATATCCAACCTTTTCTTCAATTATACTACTAACCACTAACGTTCTTCTGTCCTTCTCCATTGATACTTTATTACCTGACTTACTTTTGCTTCTATATCCCTTCAGATTATTTTATATATTTTTATGGAATGTAATCCTTTTCACAAAGTGGCAATCTTTTTTCAACTTCTAGAATTTCGGGTAGATAATTCACACTCTTAACTAGATTTCCATTTTCCTAATAAGAATAAAATTTTACTCTGCTCTTATTTATTTTACTCAACTGCTGTTAATTTTGTTCAATTATTGATATTATCAGTAAGAATTTTATTGATTATAATTGTGTAAAAAGGTATATGTTTGAAGTCATTCAGGTTTAACAACGAACGACAAAACACTCCGTGTTTCATCTAAGTGGGTGTTTTCCGTTTACTGATTTTCTAAATAATGATAAAAAAAGACTATCGGCATCATATGATACTTTTGCCTATCATACGACCGTCTGTACTCATTTTTAAATGAAGTAGACACAATAAAAACCTGGTTTAGTGGATTACAGTATTCACTTCTATCTATGAATAAAAACAGGCGGCTACTTTTTTGCCATCAAATCGTATCACGTAGGAAATGAAGTCAAAATAAACATTTCAAAATTGTACCTCACAATGATGATTTGAATGGAATCGTTTTTCGGAGCTAAGTGGTTCAGTCAAACTCAGTCTTAAAAAAGACATTGAATACAATGAATAAGATTGTTTTGTTCATGAATAACACAAAATGGATAAAATATCATCTCTAAACAATTCCATGTTAGTTGTCATTTGTAAACAATTCAAACTTAATCCTTAAAACAATAAAGTCAATCATAAATACAACATATAATGAATTTTAATTTAAAACCAGAAACATGCATACTGATATATATATGAATATTTATCAAGATGAATGTTTGTGTCGTATTTTTTATGGAATCATTGTTCACTTCACAATAAAACAACTGACTTATGCATAATTGTAGATACTTATCCATGATTCGTAACTGTCATATCATTTTTCATTTCATTTTGTTGCTTCAAACAGGAAGTTTTGTTTATTGTGGATAATTACTCATGATGCACAGAATCAAGCTAAAAGATGGACTGATACCGTGTTTCATCAAGTGAACTACATATCAGTATAGGCTTCAATTCTTGAATGAAATCATGGACCGATTAATGTTGGACCATCATTGAGATTCTGGAAGCACTGAGTGCCCGTTTAGTTCTAGTGTAGCACACTTCTATGGTGCATACCTATGACCATGTACGCGAGAATCAAACTTAAGATGTGGATGTGCATTACTGAGTAGTCCCATACCAGGACTAAACGGTCGTCCACATCAGGTTTATTTTGCTTTCTAACTTTCATAACAAATATCCTTTACCATGGTTCCATTTCTTCTCCAATATTAGTCACATGTTGAGTATTTACTCAAAAAAGAGGTTGTTAGAAAATGTTTTTCAATTCTAATTTCAGATAGAACTGCCTGAAGTTAATGCTGAACATATTTTTTTCTTTATAGTGCTGGCAGAATAAATAACTTTGGTCGAAGAACAACTAAGTATTTAAGAAAAGGAATGAAAAAAAGTGATTGGAAGTGGTGTCTTTAAATCATCACATGTTTCTTTTTCTACTCATCTTTATAGAGGTTTGATACCTAATTATCTTGAAAATATAGGAAAATAACATGGAAAGGTTGACAAACAAATGTGTTTAACTCTAATGGGGAGAATATAAATATATTGAGTAAGAAAAATGTCTGATCAGATGTTAGTGGACATTCGTTTTTCAAATAGAGCTTTGCTTATTATAATAAGCCATGAAAAAGTTTAGTGAATTCCATGTAGAAACACTTTTTAATAAACATAGACCTTAAGGAATATAAATTCTTTGCTTAAAAATCACGAACCAGGTTTTTAAAATAATAATTAATGACAATGTTTTTTTCAAAGAGCTTCGATAATTTAAAAATATGAGTTTATCAAGTTACTATCTAGAGCTTCAATAGAATATAAATCTTAAGAAACGATATTATTCATTAGCCACAGACTTATCACTATATGAAATCAATCTATTCTATCTCTTTTGCATTAATAAAAGCATCTAGACATAAAAGTAAATAACAGAGTTTCAAATAAAAGTTCTGAAAGAATCGGTTTTTTGGAAGGCTCCAGATTTGATTAGCTGACAAATGCCGACTAACCGACAATGATTTTATAACTTACTTTAAATAAGGCATAAAAACGTAACATCTTAAACTTCATTTCTCTATATAAAATAACATAAAGTATATAACTTCGCATGGTAAGTAATTTACATAGAATTATATTACTAGACATTTCTATTTTTTATGATTTATGCCGATATACCTATTTCTTAACAAAGACTTAGTTATCTGATTTTTTTAAGTAAACGGTATTAGACAAAACAGTGGATATTGTACGATCCACACATTTAGTCTATATGTTTGATGAAATTTGGGTGTGAAAGTGATTCTTTTAACGAATTGACAAAGTCATAGAACCACTTGAAAGGTGACAGAACACTGATCGTTTGTAACTGCTCATCCATTATTTGTAAGGAATTACATGCTATGCCGACCACTAACGAATTATATCCGCAAGTCATACACTGTATATTATTCATTTTAGTTAGTTTGTATTTCGGAGTGATTACTAGTCAATGGCGTCTTTAGTCATCTATTCAAAGTCATCCGTTATAGTTCAGTTCACATTGGATGCATACTTTAAAAAGATTTAGGAAATCTATCATAAATCTAGGCACTTGCTGATATACTATCAGTATTCACAAAAGTACCTTAAGTATAATTATTTTATGACACTATTCTAACAGTAATACTCAAGAACCAACTAATGATTACGGTAAATTTCTATATGTGTACGCTTCTGAAAACAATTTTTTTCTAAAGATCTACTAAAAAAATATTTATGCTCATACTAATAAATAAAACAGAGCAACATTGAATAATTTAACACCGCACCAACACTTTTTAGATTATTTTCTATAATGATGACAAATGCCGACAGGTATAGAAAATAAATTCAATGATTTGTAAGTTGATTGACAACTTTTTGATATGCTTATTTTGTATTTTGACTGATAGAATAAAAACATGAATGTTGTTTGATAAAACGTTCCCCCCTTACTTATGCAAATTAATTTATGAGTGAAATTTCATCAGGAAATAAATATTTTCGTGTATGCTACTTATGTCTGCCAACATAAGTAGTATGTAACGCTAACGGAAGTGGAAAACCTGACAGAAAAAAGCTAAAAAGATCGAATTGAAGAGAATAAAAAGGGAAACAGAAAAGAATTGTGAACTGGTAGAATAATACAGAATGTGAAGGATAAATGATGGAAGTTCGCAAATGAACTATTCAGTGTATTTTCTTCATATTTTAAAAAGATATTCTGTAATTTTGTACTAAGTAGTAGCAAAATGGTTGTTACTATTGTGTTTTAGTTCACAACGATATCATTAACACGACTTGTCAACATATAAAAATATCGGTAACTGAAGGATAAATAGTCCTGATATTTATCTTGAAAATCTGACTTACCATGCAAAATCACATTTCCAATGTCAGATTTATTTAATTTTCATTATTGAGATACTGACTAAGGATCATTTATATATATATTTCATTGTGTTCCATTTAAAACGTATTCTCAGATTATTATGAAACGAAATGTTTTAAAATAAATTGATATTTAAAATGGTTAGCAAATTGATAGTCGTGTTTTAAATGCAACGAATTCAAACAATTGAAGATTTTATAGATGAAATCATGAGTCAATTGAAGCTAGACCACCATGGAAAACTTGAAAGCACTGGACGGCCGTTTCGTCCTAGTATGAGACTCCTCAGCGGTGAGCATCTACGATTCCACCTCTCGAGATTCAAACTCAGGACCTATCGGTCTCACGCACGAGCGCCTAACCTCTAGACCACTGAGCCGGCATTCAACGGTGTTAATGACTAACTTCAACTAAACTTCTTCTGATAATAATCATATGCTCAATAGTGACTGACTTCAGGAGATACTTTTTGTAGTTCTGGTGAGAAACGGTGACCAGTGGAGTTCAACAGAGTCTGTTATGAGATAGTAACTCGCTGAAAACAATGGTGGACGCTTATTCATTTCCATCGGCAATTAATGAGCATTAATATGTTTCATTTGTTAAATTCTGATTGTAATGTGTAATCTATGTAGATATGAATACTCAATGTGAATTGCCGCATATCTTTCACTTGTTGGTTTAAATCTTTGTAGATAGTTTGATGAATAGATAAATAAGCGAAACGTTAGAAAAATCCGTCTGAAAAAGCTACAGATACTCAACGTTTAGACCATAGTATTAATTCAAATGTATGTACACACCTTAATATATCAGGATAAAATTTCAGTTTTTACACTTAATCAACGGCTTTTCCTTAATACAACCAATTTCGCTCCTCAAAAGTAACATATATCAAGCCTTTTTTATAATAAGTTTCAGCTACTTAGAATGGTTGACTTTTCATTATCAATCTTCAAAGAGGTTGAAAACTGTGATTATTTTTCATGTCTTTTCCTTGTGTATCAAAACATCAAGTTTGGGAGCATTATTAAGTTAGAATTTCTGTTTTCTCTTTAAAACGACTGATTTCCGCTTAATCTATTTTTAAATTATTTTGGAGATTAGGGTATACCTAGAATACATCATATAAAAAATAATCATCTCGAAAAAAGACACCTTTATGTTGTCAATAATATGTATTCTAAAATTGATAACGGTGTTCGATATATATAAACAAATTGTTTTAGTCGGCATCACAATGTTTAGAACTGTCATTTAAAAATGAAAAGAATAGTTTCCTTTGAATTACTAATATTGTTATTAAATTGGCATCAGAAATGTAGGGAAACTAAAATTGATGCTGCAACAATGAGAAATTATAATAACTGAAATAAAGATATTATATAGGAATTAATAATTCCTTGAAAAAGCTTGGACCAGATTGCCAGGCGAAACGTTGGATTTACTTCAAATTCATTCACTGAGATTTTACAAATATATAATTCCTATTTAATGTCTTACATCAACTCGGCGCCCGAATACTGTGAAACTATTCGCTCTAATTTAGACGAGAGTTTTTATATATGAAATAAAGATATTTCATATAAGTGAATATTGTTTGACTATAAATATCAAAATAGTGCTTAAACAAGCGTGATATAAGAGTGTATTTTCGAACGTATGACACTATAAGATCGGCATTGGTGAAAGTTAAGGATAGGTTACCAAAGGAAGAACAACAAAATATTGTCTATGAGATCAATTGTCATGATTGTAATACAGCTTATATTGGAGAAACATCCAGACAATTGAATGTAAGGTTGAAGGAACACAAACAGTGTTTAAAAAATGTTCCCAAAACTTCGGTTGACATAGGAGAAGTTGAAAATTAGTCTGCAATAGCGTTACATGCGTTAGAAACAGGACACAGGATTAGTTTTGAAGGGGCCAAAAATACTTCAGAAAGGTTTTAACACTCACAAAGAAAGATTGACAGCAGAAGTGCAATATATATGGGCGAATAAGAATAGCCCAAACAGAAAGGATGGTTTTCAGCTAGCAACTATTTGGCAAATATTCATTAACAAGTAATTGGACCCTTTCTTTATTCAACCCATTTATTTCACATGAATCGTTATTTTGATTAAAATTCAATATGAGTTATGTTTAGCATTACAATTATGTTTTTGATGATTCTCATTTTTACTTGCAATTCAATGTTTCAGAAACAATTTTTCAACCCTCAATTTGCACTCTCATTCTTATTTTTACTTCACATAGAAACATATAAATACCGAATATCATTCATTAATAACTCATTCTTACACATACATGCACACGCACACTCAATTCATCTAGTCTCCTTTTATCGTTGAACTTTTCACTTGATTCTCATTCAACTGACTCATTTTTTCCTGTTTACATAAATTCAACATCCAAATATGATTGGCTTAACGTAGTATAAATTTTGATATGATTGTTGAAAAACACTATATATTCCTTTGATGATTTAGATTATTACCCTGAAGAAGTCCAGACAAGTTAGCTGAACGAAACGTAGAAATTATTTAAATTTCAATCGCTGAGACTATTTCAAATATAATTTTTCACAAAATAATGCTAAGTTTATTCAAATTCATTTTGTATTGTTTGTTTGAATGTTCCCATTGATGTTTAGAACTGAGATTGATCAGTCTCATTGGCATATGTGCATTCTGTACGGATTGCCTCGATATTACCTCAAGTCACAATCACTATAATTGGAGAAAGATGGTGGCTAGAGATGAAATCCAGGACGCTTATTTCGTTCTATCTTGGACTCGTCAGCTGGATGAATCCAAAATAGGACGACACACGCGTCCTGGATTCCACTGCTAGCCACCATTCATATTTGCTTATAAGTTTATTCAATTGTGAATAAGTTATTATTGTTTCCTTCCATACTCAAAGATAAACCGTAGTTCCAATATCTACCTATCACAGTTTAACAATACCTTGTTAACTTTATTAAGTTCGCAGTTTTCAGATAAGTTTGACTTTAATAGGCGAAACTCTTCCATGATAAAGAACTTTTCATTATAAAACAGTGTACTTATCTAAACAGACTAAACGTTCATCCTTTTTACATCAAAGCTTTAATATATTTTTATGTAGAAGGTTGACTGTAAAGTTAACCATCCAACTAACTTTTATATGAAGTTTGAACTTGGCTTAAAGCCCATATTACGAAAGTAAAAACAACATTATATCTTCATTAGTAAAATTTGATTGAACTGTTTACCATTCTCTATAAGTAGAAAAACTGAGTTTATAGATTCCAGTTAGCCAGCATTTTTTAGTAGATTAGGGAGTTGTTAGCTTAATCTATTATGACGTTGTTCATTTACAGCAACAAGTTTCAACTAATCAACCAAACAATGAAAAATAATAAAAAAAAGAAATAAGTGTTTCTCATCACGACTAGATGTTATGAAATGTTTTAAGCACTAATGAGGCTATTTTAAACGCGATATATTTTAAATAAAATAGTTTTTAGCAACTACTAACCAGCATACGTAAAAATATGTTCATTGAGATAGTGCTTTCGTGTAGTCCCTCATAATTTTTTAGTTGTATGTATTCTTAGATTAACAAAAAAACCACCAAGAAAGAAAATCTATGTAATTTAAAACAACATTATAATCTTTTATGAATCAACCCACGTCCGCATTTGCATATACCTATTTACATAGAAGATACTGTAGTGAACAAAACACGAGTGGGGACCATCGAATGTATTAAAGCTCAAATTACAAACTATCTTATTAAGATCTGATAACCATACAGCAAACAGTTAATTTGCAAAATAACAATCAATTGTCTCAATCTTCACTGTTCCTTCTGTAAATATCAATCCATCCCCTCTAATTTCATTGTTTATACATTTTCCTGCCAACTTCGCTTTATTTCAGTTCTTTCCTTATCGGTTTTCTGCCCAAATACATTCTATGTCTGACCATCACCATACGTTACTTATATGGATATAAGTAGACCACACTACGATACTACTTATTAAAAGGATGTTCAATCTAGAATATTTCTTTAGAGTAAAATAACTCTATTGGAATGATTCAGTATTGAATAGTTAATAGTTAACTGATGTTTTTGTTTCATAACCCAGATAGATATCAGAGAAAAAATATTTTTCAACATCATATGTCTGACATCAATGTCTATCAGTCATAAAATATTTAACATTATTCAAATATTACCAATTTTAATAATCCAGGGTTTCAGAGGAATTTATTACGACGGTTTACATAATTTAAAATATCATACAATAAAGTAACGATTATTCCCATTTTATCAAGTGTAATGGTAATAGAAAAAATATAGCATATAATAGACCAATATGATTATCCGTCAAAATATGGTTTCCTAGTGGTATTTGACTAAATATAGACCAACTATGTAGACTATCTTTAAAATAACCTTTTAAATAAAATCACTGAATCGTACGTCTACCAATTATTCTAAAAATATCATAGCAACAAACACCTATGTACATAATTGAATGCCTTTCATAAGTTATGAAGGTTTTTCCTCTAAAACTGATATTATCATTTTATGTAGTTAGGAAGATACAAAATGATTGTTTGAAAAATCTCTTGATAGTTATAGTCTTTCGTGTGCAACTCAGTTACATCGTAGAATAACACTTTAATCTTTATAAAATTTCACCAATAGGTTTCCTTATTGTCTTTTAAATATTTTCAAATAATAAAAATTCCCACTGAGAAAATTCTAACAACTCAATGTGAATCCTCAATAATTTAAACCCCCATGGGGATAGTATTGTATTAAAGGCATCCAATGAGTTCCTAAAGTTTAGTACACATCTTACCTAAGCGAGAGTGGTCTTCAAAACTAAACAAATCAAATTCGAACTCCAAACTATATCTACACATATATAACTCTATCAAAAGAATGGTTATTTAGGATGGTATAACAAGGTGTTTTTGCCTCAGAAGATTGAAGATTTTTTTCCATTTGTTTGAGCGAATAAAAATCTCATAGGAAAAACATTTTTGCCATGAACGTTTGTAATTTATCTTCAGTACATCAATATTCAGTCACAATTAGCGCTATTTTACTTAAGGAACTTAATGATTTATCAAACTTGTTACGTGTCTTCACTTCAAGTGGAATTTTACTATCCACAAGAAACACTAAATATCCTCAAATAAACATGTTATCTGTTAACTTTGTGAGTGAAGGTTAAGTCAAAGAAACATTTTTTTGCATTACAAAATGACTTTGTTTCGTAGTATTATAGAATAACAGTTTATCAATTTGTTTAATGCATTTTTATTTCAGCATATTCCATCCAACTATTGAATATATAATTTCACCTAAGAATTTGCAGCATGACTGATATATTTTGTTTTTCTTATTTCTATAAATTGTATTATAAATCACAATAAGGTTTTGTTAATTTTGTATGCTAATTCTCATTGATTCGATTTTGATAAACAGCAATAGGCTAAACGAATGGTTTATTTAGATGAATACACTTCCATCTATATTTTTCTTTTATGATAGAAACATTAATAGGGAGATGTTTACTAAATGATACTTTCTTACATTATTTTTCCACATATCACGCTAGTCTTAACCAATCAGCAATAGTAAATAAACAAATATTTAGTCAAAAAAAGCAAAATATTTTTTAAATATACTACTATTTAAAAATATTACTAATATACCCTCATTTATCGAAAAATAAATAATAACATTTAAATTCATTTAGTATTGTTTGTTTGAATCTTCCCATCGATGTGTTAGGACTGCAACTGGTCAGTCTCTAATTGGCATATGTGCATACTGTGCGTATTGCCTCGATATAGTTTTAGTTCATAAGCATTGTAAGCAAAGATGGATAGTGACTAGCAGTGTAATCTAGGACGCGCGTTTCGTCCACTTGCACAAACGAGTGGCTACCAGGACTCAGTGGCCGAGTGGATAACGCGATGGCGTTTGAAGTGAAAGGTACTGGGTTCGAGTCCCAGAGTGAACATCAACCCTGACATGCAGGTTCATCCAGCTGACGAGTCCCGACTAGGATTCTATTGCTAGCAACTATCGTTCTTTGCTTACAATAACATTTGAAGAAACCCTGTAAATTTATAACGTATAATAAACACAAGATTGTTGATGTTTTCATCGACACCTAAAAATGTGTTTTTATCTGATTATATCAGTAAGGGTGATTCAAATCCTATTTTATGTCGGGTATATTAATGCAAGAAAAAAAGATGTTTTATCATATTTACGTTTATCTCTCAATATCTATCGTCTAGTTAAGTGGTTTACTAATATCTTATTAATAATAGTTTATAATTTCTAATATAAAACTTGATTTCCGTCAAAATAACGACGATACAAACTTACACAATGAATAAAATGGAATTAGATCGGAACAGATGTCTAGTTATTTGCTTATACATCCATCTGTTCATTTAAGTAGTTGTGAAATGCCAAATGTAAATAAAGATTTGATTCTGTGTGGTAATTTTACCCTGGATTTTATCACTCTACAACAGATCGTCTAACTAATAAGCGGGTACATATAAGAACTGTATCGTGTACAACAGTTGGAGTCTGTCTAAAATTTGCCGGTTATAAGTACTGATTACCATATCACCATGTATTACATTTGTCATTTTTATATCCAAAAGAAGAAAAATAATACAATGTTACAAGATTTAGATAATATATTAAAGTAATGTTTACAGACTGTTCGTTACGAGTTCAAAGATAATATATTAGTGGATTACTTACTAAAAAGCAAATGATGTTAGTGCTCACTTGTCTTATCTCCTTGCACTTTATAAATATTCAATGCTGAAAAACAGAATATAACCATCTAATAACAATATTCAAAGCAATTAAGTATGTAAATCAATCTTAGCTTAGATATACTAATTTAATACTTTTTTTTCTGAAAAAAAATGAATGTCTAACTTGAAAATAATCCTGAAACAAACTACTCCCTTATCTACTAATTGGAAGTATACTAATTTACAAGAATTTCGAAATCTTCAAATTTATGATTCATTGAACATTTTTAAAATGAAAGTTTAGTTTAATTGAAATAAACAAACATATTCAGTAATTCAATCAAGCTGGAATGTAATTTTTTTTCAACAAAAATAAAATATTACATTTGTCTTCTACTTGATTGTTGATTGTTCCAGATCAAATAAGTGGTTGCAACCAAGTGCTGATACTTTACTTCATACATTGAAGTGAATATTGTTGAAGATCTAGTTTATTATATAACGAGTAAATAAATGATAAGATATTGAAAATGTTTCAGAATATACTTCGAAATCTATCCAAAATAAAATAAAGTGTAAGAAACTTTAGGTTAGCAGGAATTGAAAACAGTTAAGTATTAGAAAATGACTTTGAATAATTCTCGTTACGACAGATGCCTGTTGATAACTAGTATGCATATACCCTTAAGTTGAAGTTTTTCTTTCATCTTGCTGAAGAACACTATCTTAAAAAGCGTTGGGCTACTCTCGTGATCTAGCCCTAATGCTTATTCAGTGATGAACTGACAGGCTATTTTTAATCCTATGACACCAATAAGCTTACACTAAGTACGAAGTTTCTTATTGTACAGCATTTACCAACTAGTGGTAAAGTGTAGTATCGGTTGTTATGTTAAGCCCACATACTTTATTCTAGCTTCTTGCCAAGCTAATTCACCTATACATTATGAGTCATATTTTGATCTTGTTAATTATTCGCTTATTAACCTTGACTACTTTTTTATATGAGTGTATTGTGTGCACACTTCGTATCTTATTCATCATATGTCTATCATTCATTTTTGTCTGACCATAAATGTTGATTAACGCTTGCTTAAAATGAGTTGGCTTCCCCGCCAACTCCAACATGCATTATTTTCGCTTCGCTCTCGAGTTGGCTTCTCCGCCATCTCCCATACGTGTCATGTATGCTTCGCTCGCTAACATATGCTCATGTACTTATAACCTTCTGGTCTGCATCATTCATCAATAAAAATGTAGTTGCCGCTTCCTTTTGCCTTCTGATTCTATACACCGTTAAGATTGGTATAATAACGGTTATTGAGGTGAACTGTGAACGAAGCACGGCACAACATATTGGTGAGCCGTATTTGGAACACGCAACAAAAGAACATTTATACAAGATTTTGTTCAGTTGAGGTTCATTTCATTATACAGCTTATCGATTTTATAAATATTGCATTATCATTCGATTGAATGAATTAAATAACTTCGAGCTAAGTTTCAGTTAATTGACAATTAGAATACACTTAAAAAATTTACTTTCATCATTGCAACCACGTAAACTGAAGTTATTTTATTCAGAAGTCCCTTAGATACTCGATTTCCACTAGCTGGTAACTAGAGTATCTTTAAATATGGTTTTAAGAATAATTATATTCTTGGCAACTTGTAGCTATGTATGTTAACCATGTCTTGACAACAAATATTTAGTATATTTTTCCAGTGTGAAAATGTATATAAACTGTGTAGCAAATATTGCCACTTCGTGAATGTGTCGACCTCATATTCATATGAAATGTGTTAGATTCATCAAAGGTATAAAATCCTTGAAATTTCATTCGTTTAACAGGATAATATTTTAGCCAATGATACGTCAAGGATAAAGACTGACGAACAATGATGTGGTTTGGAATAATAACATAAAGTTGGTAGTGTTCTTCATTATCACTTGACTGTTTTCAATTATTTCATTAAATAATCAACTAAGTTTTTATCTCCATTATCTTATGTGTCTGACTTCAAGTCTGTTCATTCGCAGCGGTTTTTTTTCTATATTTTTTCAACATGAACAAAGCCAAAAGAGCAATTGTAACAGATTAACAAGAATTAATCCATTTATTCTACCTTTGATTTACTACTATAATACGTGTTCATCCATCTAAATAACACCAGGATGTTAATTTCAGTACATGATTTTGGTTTTTGAACATTTTAAACTGTAAATGATCAGAAACTATTGAAGTAAGACAGATATTGTTATGTAGCATTTTGATTAGCATTTTATTCAACCAAAAAGAGAAAAATATTTACGTGAAATGCGAAGTTGTGACTAAAACATGTGTACGATCAATATCGAGTATGAGCTTTACCATAACATATCTTCAAACATATTTAGATAATGAGACGTAAATTATCAAATAAACAAGTTGGAAGATAAGAAAAGCGAAAATAATATGCTAGAATAGAGTGGAATAATTATTAAAATGAAATACTGCTGAGTGACAAATTTTGATTTTCAGAACTTCTGCTCCAGTATGAACACTGAGTTTAAAGGACATATTACGGTAGAATCTCTGTAAAACAGATTTTCGTATTGTCTTTGCTAGATGGCCTATGACTTGCAGTTGTGTGAAGGATAAGCCCCCACTTTAGGCGAAATCAGTGTGCATTTATCAGTTTACTGGCTCATATAGAGTAGGTGATATTGGCTGTACAAAGTGAATTCTTCTGAAACGCATTACCTCGCCTGGCTTTCTAAAGTATTACAGTAGTTAATTAAAAGCTCAGTCTTAGGACATTTGGTTAATTACGCCCAATCCTCTATACCAAAAGCCTCTTTCAAAATTATACAAATATTCAAAGGAGTTGACTCAAAAGGAATGCAAATAAGACATTGTATATGGCAGAGGCTAGTGCTAACCACCATTTCAAGTCTAAACTTTGCATATAAAAACAGAATGTCCAGTCTCTCATTCTTCTGTGCCCTTAGCCTTCCCTTCTATCTTTTGTTATCTATCATCTTTTTAAATCATTATTTTGGCGAGACTATAATTTATGGACGAACCAATCAGATTTACGATAACAGGTCTTCAATTTTGGTGCGAAATCAATTCATTCATTTGGCTAGATAGAGTTTTGGCATTATAACGGATGTCAGTTTTTGATGAAAACCTGATGTCCAATTCCAAACCCTAACTATCACACTCGTTTATAAACCTCATTTAGCTATAGTATGTAAGTAGACATTCTCAAGTTCCTTTTAGCGTCGCTCAAAAGTCGTCCATAAATTATAGTGTCACTATCATTTCTACTCCTTTCGAATTACTTTCACAACTATTAATCAGTCATTATTACAATTTTTAGCTACTCTATTCTTAATAGCTCTCAAGTGGACAATTATCTTCTTTCGATCACTTTCCACTAGCCAATTACTACATAACTTTTTTTCAATGTCTGGTTTTCGTAAACACTTCATGATAAGTTACCATTTCAAGTTTTTTAATCATTTAATACCATTATATTTTACTATAGACTACTGTTTTCGCAAATAAAATTGACTATACATATGACTTTTTGTACTTTTCTGATACTGAACATAAAGTTCAATATGCCAGGAACATTTTATTAATTGATTAATTATAGTCTCATACATTATACAGCTTCAAACAAGCATATTGTAAGTAGATTGTTTCTGCTTAAAAACACGATATTTTGATGTTTTGTTCACTCGCTTTTTTTCCTGTTTTTAGTGAACTCAAACCATTTTTTATATACAATGACAATTTCATATAGCAAGTAATCCAACTCTTATATTTTAATTTTAAAACCATATCACTAATTTCAAATTAATGTAAAATTAAAAGTCTTAAAAGATTAGCAGAAAATTTCAGTTTATTAAAAGATCATTTAGAATCCTTTTTTTAAAAAATGTTTCTTGTTTGTTTAAATGAATAAAAATTAAATTGAGGGCAATATAACTTGTCAAATTGTTTTCTAGAATTTATTTCAATTAGATAAATAAAGTAATTGATCAAAGTAATTGTTTAAAAAAGAAAAAAAAAGAAAATACCGGTTTGATAAAAGTAAATTTAGGTCACAGGATTATTTATTTAAAACAAAACAAATAAGGATGGCTCGTTGCCAAACTCAAGAAAGCCTCGAAAAGGCCAGAAAGAGACGAAGACATTCCATGTAATCACCGCCAGAGGAACATTCTAGAATGTCAACGTGTAGGTTCTCTATTGGATGAAAAAGAAGGTTCCCTCTATGTGTCTATTGGCTGTCCAAAATGATAATTTACTTTCAGCCAAAAATTACTTACTGGTTTACTGTCTTCTCTCTTGTGACTTTGCGGATTTGATCGTTCAAGTAGTCTAGTAGTACGAGGTATAGCAAGAATCCGAAGCTCTAGATTTAACAATATCAAAAGAATTGTATTAAATAATTACAATTTATCGATTTTAGGATTACTTTAACTGTCTAATAGAATGGCAAAACATGTTACATAATGATTATAATGACTACAAATATATTGAAAAAAGTAAATTAAAGCGATTCACTTCATCAATTGAGATGGGTGGGACATGTGTTACGTATGCCCAACCACTGACTGCCCCAACGTCCAATGTTTTATGGTGTAGGAGTAGGTTAGAAGAAAGCTAGGGGCGGCCACAACAAAACATGGTACACATCCATGAAGTCACTGACAAATGAACTGAGCCATGTTGGTAGGTGTAGACTACCTGGTTGGGATTCGCGAGATGATAGCAATCGATGGTTAGAGACCTTGAATGGCAAGGCTCAAAATCATTTGCGACGGCGCAGGTGCATCCACTCTTTGTATTCTACCAAATTCTAATCTTCTGAATTCTTCATGTCTCTATCTTTTTTCTCTTTCAAATTTATTTCACCGGATTATACTCCTTGAATAACATCTTTAAGCCCTAATCTTTTCGGCTACTGCTTATACTTTTACTACTTCTACCACTATGGGATTAGAATCGACAACTTCATCTCTGTGCTAATGTGGTATGGCGACTCGAACTGATGTACGTACGTACGAAGTTCTACGTTGTGACTGGCTGAAATTAAAGCGATAAAACATGAGCTACTTGTTTTCAAGTTAAAATTTCTTTTTAAAAAAAATAATAATAATAACAGAAATTTTTGCAGAATAACCAGTAACATAAACAACAAAATTTTGAAAGTAGAATAAAATAAATAAATAAATTTAAATATTTTCTTTTTTTTATTTATATTTATTAAGGGAATGCATAGTTTTAAACTGTTGTCATTAACATCTAAAACATTTTATCACTTTCGGATTGCTATAATGGATTTTGTTGGTTTTTGATGTGTCTATTTTGATGAATCATATACTACTTTCTTCTACCGTTCAATAAAGATAGGTGGAAAAAACACTTATTCTGTATGTACCTTAAACGAAAAACAATTATGTGTGAAGTATCAACAAGAAAAAAAACGATTTCATATTAGCTATATCTTTAGTAACACACTCATTACCAACTTAAAATACTAGTTTTATTTTATTTTATTCTTTAAACTTTAGAATGATAAAAACAACTTTTATTCACATTCTAACTAAACTCTGTCGTGAATCTGTTATATCTAAAGCTTCGGATTCTTGTTATACCACGTACTACTAGATCACTTGAACGATCGAACCGACAACGTCGCAAGAGAGAGGACAGAAGACTAGTAAGTAGGAATGTTATTCCCAAACAGCGTCAAATATAGTACAAAAATCTCATGTATTTATAGGTATCATTACCAAGCTTTGATTTGATAATTTCAAATAAATTGAGTATTGGGTAGATTGTTATAAATAAATAATATATTTGTAATATCCCAATCAATAAAAAATTAGATTTCGTGACGTTTTGTCACTCAGTGTAAGCCACTCCATCAGAAAATAAATAACCAAATTAAGATTTTGATTGATCACCTAATATTCGTGTTGTTCCGTTGTACTATTTAAACTTGGATTAATGTTAATTTGGTTATTTATTCTCTGAAGAAGTGACTTACACTGAGTCACGAAACGTCAGAAAATCTAGCTTTTCTACTCACTGAGCTACTACAAATATATTAATTTATTTATCATGTATTTATAGTTTTTTTGGCTGAAAGTAAATCATCATTTCGGACAGCCAATAAGCACATAGGGGGACCCTTCTTATTCATCCAATAGAGAAGCTACACGTCGACACGTTCCTCTAGTGGTGATTGGATGGAATGTTTTCGTCTTTTTCTGGATTTCTTGAGGCTTCCTTGAGTCAATCCATCCTTACAGAATCATATATATGTATGCAGATGATATCTCCATGAACGGATAAGAATTTAACTGCCTTTACAGTATCCCCAATGTATAACCATTCTCATCAGATATGTTTTTTAAAACAAAAAACACTCCTAATATTTTATGTTTGTAATATTTCTATTCTATCATTTGGGCATTGAAAACTAATTGTATATATATATCTTATAATTCAACATATTATGTTTCTTAAACAAATAGAGAAATAACCTTTTCATTAGACATTGTCATTATTATTATTATTATAAAGGTATTTCAATAAACAATAACATCATATATTATCCACTATTTCATGTATATATAGAGAGAGATACTGATATAATAAAACTGATTATTTATAGTTTGATGAAAAACAAAAGATTTTATTTCTAAACTTTATATTATTACTTTTTTACACTGGAGAAATGTTCTAAATTAATATAGCAACAACATTTCTGATAAAATTGAAGTCTGTACAATTGTACAGTTTTATGTGAAAAGAACATGTCTAGTGTTTCTTTTTGATGCAACTTGTTGCTGAGTTCTTAAAAATGGCTTTCAAAATGTTTTACTTACATGAGAGGGAAACTATTGTGATTGACTAATATGATCCAGTACTAATGATACAACTGTAGTTAGGTGTTGTTAGCTTGATAACAATTTTCCATATTTCAAGTAAAAGTCCTAAACTGAGTGAAAACCTTGGCAAAGGTGATCAACAGGCACACATAACAAAAGTTACTAAAAGAAAATAAACAGGAATTATAATTGATTAACCGGAATTCCTATAATCAGCTTTCTTAACAAAATTCGAACGTGAAAAATTCGATAAACTTTGAAAGTTTATTTTTGGATCATAAAGCACTCGATAGATATTAATGAGATGGAAGCGATATAAATTAGATCAGATTGACTAAAAATTTAGAGATAGACACTATGTGTGGCATATGAGAAGCTAATGGAGTCTTATGAAAACGTGATGTTTAACTTGTTCTTGATGGATTTTATTGAGGTGATAACGCAAACTGTCCTTCAGTCTTAGAGATAACTATCAACATAACTTTGTTTTATTATTAACCGCAACATTACTTTCTGGAATTTTCAACCTTTCAAAGAATATGTAACAGATCTCAATGTAGTAATGTTCGTAATCCTATTATTCTTTAACAGTAATTTCATATGTGACACAATGAACTAAAGATCTAACAACACCATTAATCAGGTTGTAGAAAGCTTATTGACTATGTATTTTGACAACTATTTTATTGGACATTATTTTTTCATTACATATTTTACATAAATGTAAATCACAGATAAAAATGGTTTTAAGGGTCTTAGTCAATCTTATATGAGAAGCATTTAACTTCACTTATAATTATCGAACATTTCCAGCTATAAAATTGCTTAACATTTTCTACCACAGTCCATGTCTCAACATGTAAAAGCTAGCAAAGTAATTACTCTGTAGTGGCTTAACTTCGTTAATCAATCACCTTGATAACCGTTTTTATATGAATCCCAATGGTGTTTGAAGTCAGAAGGCAATAAGAAGTGGCGACTACAGTTTATCAGCGGATAGCACAAATAACGAAGTTAAAAGTATATCAAGCGAATTTCGAGCAGAGAGACTAATGTATACGATCCAGTGAATACAGGAGCGAATTTATAGTCAAATCGAATCAAGGATCAACAAGGCAGGGCAAAAGCTATTAATAGGATCCGAGCAATATTTAAGCTATCAACATTTTAGCTAGAGAGTGATATGTGCGTAGGCTATCACATGTGATCAAGCATACACGCTTATACAGACGTGATAGTGCTCATAAAAATACAGAGTAACAGACAAATTGCTACTGTACGAATAACATTATCTGTTAAATAAGTTGGCAAAAGTGCTTGACAAAAGTTAATCATAACCGAAATTGATTGTAGGAGATATGCTATAATTCGATACAGACTTTCAGTTTTTCCCAAAATCACTTATCAGACTTGACAATGTTTAAAATTACTTAATAAAATCTATCAGATGCAAATAACATTTACTAATCACTCATACAAATTTTGTGCTATCATGTATCGTTTACGATATTGCTAGACTAACAGCCATATATGGAATTCCACCGAAAGTGTCTCGCACTCATTAGTGATAATTATAATATGTAAAATGTCATAAACTTATTATAAATATCAACATTTCATAAATATCTACCCATTCATAATGATATTTATTAAATTGTAATTTTATTAGCCTTTGGTAATAAAATAGCAGTATACACGATAAATCACAGACAAAACAACGTGTGAATATTTATCCAATTCCTAGTTGATGGAAAACTAATTAAGAGTGAAATAATAGCCGTGAGCTAATGAATAAAAGAAAAAGTCACATGTAAATAAGGATTAAAAAGTCTAATAACTTTTTCCGTCATATTTAAAAATACTTGTGATTCGTATGAGAAGACCAAATTCTATTACGATCCAAGTAAATGAATCTAATAATAGCCATATGATATGTTTAATCCATTCCCTTTCTTGACTAATTATATTACAATGTTCCGAATTCCAGACGTTTTTAAAAAAAACAGATAAGTCACATGATGCTAGACCGCAAGTTGTAGTTCCATTCCTTTTTAGTAGTAATTTTCAATATCATTATTTTTGATGAGACATTTTCTTTCCTCTTTGACATTATTCTCTACTGATCATGAAGTTCAATGTTGACGTAGGCTTGATAATTTTGACTTCCAAACACAGTATTGCTCAGACATTTAAGCACCCGAAATCCCAAATATTTTCAGAAATGTTTTATTGATTGTTTTTTTTAAATGCATGAAAACCTTAAGTTTCTCTTGATGGATCTTATCACCTGAAACTTAAGTACTCCTTATGATACAATGGTCTATTTTGTTAATACTTGGTCAAATAATATCCTGTCAACTACCCCTAACCACCAACTCATCTCAAGATGGAGCATGCGGTGTTGAGGCACCTAGACTCGTGTCCACATTGAAACTTCATCAATGGGATTCGATCCGCACTAAGAAAGACGACTTATGACATTGGTCATTAGCCAGTGATCACTGAATTGTAAACTCGTTACGCAAAATCTCATACTCCTTAATAATTCATCACTGTACTAACGTCTAAATACTTCAGAATAACAATGAATAACTACGGGAATTTGTATAAATTTTTCAGAAAATATTCAAAATCAGAAACTAGCTCATTCATTCAAAACGTACTGGATATGTTTCGTCTCAATTCTATATTACTTCTAGTCCTACTACAGATTGACACTGTACGTAATCTCATCATTTTAAATTACCTTTTATAGCGTTATTTTTTTGTTGAAACTATATTCCCTGTTATTGTGTGAACAGAATATATGAGGAAAAAAGATCAGTTTCAATAACAGGCGGCTTTTTCGATTGACTACAAAAATAAAATCGTTTTCTGCTTAACCTAAACATCTACCCAAGCTACTGAAATGCTTGTCTACACATCAATTCCTTTATGTAACATAAAAGTATACTTAAGATAACATGAACTTTATGTCTTAACTGTCACGATATTGATAAACATATATATATATATATATATATATATATATATATATATATATATATATATATATACGATTTCATTATGAAACAATGTGCAGTGAATCAAGAAAAACAAGTGGCTGTGTCAACCAAAAAGAGTTTACACAAAAATGCATGAGACCGATAGATTAAAAACACGTTTACCGATCATTCACGGCCATCAGGTACCTCGAATACGCGTTTTATGCATAAGCAACACAGTAAGCTATTACCTAATAGTATTCATGTTACAGATGGGATAAATATCCATACTTTTTAATTTATCATTAGCCCCTACTTTGAATTCATAGTGAATTTTAGGCTACAGAAATATGTTCATTTCAATGACATATTATTGAAATAACTATGTTTCTATTTCACGCAAACGTTGTTCAAACGTCGCATTCATATCAAAACGTTCGTCGATAAGTAATGAGAAGTGATAAGATCCACGCTTTGTGAACCCACTCAAAATCCAGTCAATACGTGAGAACTTGCAAAGAAGACGGAACTACCCCTTAAGGAATAATTATCATTACTATTTAATTATTTTAATGGTATTCAAAACAGAATTTTAAAAATGGTTATTTACAAATAGATTTAAAAAATTGTGTACATAGATAACGTATAAGTCATATAAGTCAGATGAATTCTTTCTACATGGACGAATGGTTAAACTCCTCTATAGTATCTCATGATGAAGCTACTTTGTATCGTCAAAGGTTAAATCATATAAAAAGATGTTATGCATTGTGAGAAAAACTGCTTATGCCTAACCAACTAAAAAGATGATTATATCAGGCAATTCGAAATTAAATGAGGTACTCGAAGTTTCGAATAAACTGTTTTACTCCATAACTAAGATGGTGATAATATGATCTAAAAATTAATTTTTCATGCAGCGCAGATGTACACTTGTACTATTTCGAGCTTATAAAGGAGATCAACATAGTTATGAACGGCATATTTCAAAGCTCACGGCAGAATACCAAATAACTCTCTATTTCAAAATGTTGATATAATTGGTAGCTCTACACTAATAACTCTGAGTAGTTGTTACATTCTATCGTTCATCAAGTGAAGTTTATAAATCAGGACCACTAAATTTAAAAGTTGAAAGTATTCACTAGAATTCAAAGTATTTCATTGCACCTAATGATGAAAACTACTCATTAATCCCTAGACATATGCCTAAGCTAGTTAGAGACCCTTTTCTCAGATCATTTAACATAACTCGACTCAATGTTTTAATATTAAATAACATTTGAAAAGATTCAACACAACTGTAAATCAGTGAAACAATATGACAGCTGATTCTTTAGAGTTTAGATTATAGGAACATTTCGTTTTTTTCTTTTTTCTTCTGTATTTAATAGCATGGCAAATGTTTATAGTTAATGACGAAGTAAATAAATTTAAAGGTACGAATCGAGCAAAGAAACTTCTTTTCAACTAGTTTTTCATCGTGGCTCTACACTAATATATATATATATATGATTTATAATAATGAAATAACACTCTTCGAGGAGATAAATTATGTAATAATTATATAATGACATATCGAGCATAAACTAACATTAATTAATTGGAAGAAAGAGGATTATTAATCATCAAAGTAATTATTCGAAAACTAAGCAGTTGCTATGTTGCATAAAATATAAAAAGAGAAGAAAGAACTAACAAAATATTTTGATGAATGGTCAGTAATATAGTAGTTATGTAAGAATCAAGAGACGAATGTAGAGAATAAGTAAAATACAAAAATGGAAGGAATAAGATAATTGTTTATCAAAGTTCTGCTACAAGCTCCGCTATACCGATGGACAATGTATATATCTTAGTGTAGAGCCACGATGAAAAACTAGTTAAGAAGAAATTTCTTCGCTCGATTCGTTCCTTTTTTTATTTATCAAATGTCAAAATGGGAATTTTCAATTTAAAGATGATGATGAAAAGTGAATAAGTCTAATTTTAATATTAGAAAAGAATAGAAAATAAATTTTACCATTACACATATACATTCATTTACATTTATGAATATATTTATAACTGTAATTCATTTTACTTCCTGAATGTTTTTTTTAAATGACATAATAACAGGTAATCAATAAAGGTGATAAATTAGTTCTCAATTTATTGACATTACACATGATTGGTTGATTGTTTGGTTAGTTGGTTGGTATTCAATGAATGATGAGGCTAAGATATTTGACTGTAAACACATTATTATTATTACTATTGTTCTTGTCAACACTTTTAACTGATCAGAACAAAACTGAAACTTTTTATAATTTAAAAAGCCTTGAATACAATGGTGAAATCATTGTTTTACTGAAGTAAAATATATTAAAACTAATATAAGAACCTTATTCTATAATATAAAGTTAATCTATTTGAATTTCAATTCAATCAATTGTTCATTCAATCTTATCAAAATATATTATTATCCTGTTAACATTTTTTTTACTGAATTTGCATATACGGTATTTAGATAATCACTAAGGTTGTAAAATTCAACGTCATAACATTTGACTAAATGTAACTGATCAGCTGTTAACTAGTAAATATGCATAGTACAATTTATCAAGTTGTGATAAAGATTGGTTAATATACCAAAAGTCAATTCACTTTATTAATTTAGTGAATATTTAAACAGTATATTTGTATTTATCTACAAGATGAATATGTATGAAACAAAAAACGTCTGATTAATCACGTTAGAATTCAGTTACTATATTAGATTTCCCTAGTAAACACTGAAAACGTGTATCGTAGAAAAACATTATAATGTCATTTTGATTAACAAACATATATTTTATATATTTGAGATCATGAGTCAATTGAAGCTAGACCACCATAGAAAACCTGGAAACACTGAACGGCCGTTTCGTCCTATTGTGGGACCCCTCGGCAGTGCACATCCACGATCCCACTTCGCGAGATTCGAACCCAGGACCTATCAGTCTCGCGCGCGAGCACTTAACCACTAGACCACTGAGCCGGTATCTGACGGTGTTAGTGTCTAACTTCAACCGATCGACGAAGTTGAGCAACCACTCACTAATGTCTTCAGTGAGTTGATATCTCCCAATCTCCATAAAACCCCCTTGTGATAAACATATATTTGATAAGTGAACACTACCATTACAAAGTTATATTTAAAACTGTCGTGATAAAATAGAAGTAAATGACCCTTTTTCTGGTTAGAAATGATAATATCAAATAAGTTTGTCTGGACTTCGAGCACTGGACGACCGTTTCGTCCTATTGTGGGATTCCTCAGCAGTGCGCATCCACGATCCCACCTAGTCAGATTCGAACCCAGGACCTATCGGTCTAGCGCGCGAACACTTAACCTCTCTAGACCACTGAGCCGGCATCCAAAGGTGTTAATGTCTAACTTCAACTGATCCACGAAGTTGAGCGACACTGCTGAGGAATCCTGCAATAGGACGAAACGGCCGCTCAGTGCTTCCAGATTTTCTTTAATGGTCTAGCTTCAATTGAATCATGATCTCAACTATTAAAATTATAAGGATTTGTTTCAAATCTACCAGTGAACTTCTCTGAAAAATGACAAAATCTTATCGTTCTAACAATGTTTTAATTGGAACAGAAAAATTGTGAATTTTTTTACTATAATAACACGTTTTCAAAATAATTACCTTCCAAACAGTATCATAGATTAAATATATGTTTTAAATTATAACTATTGATAAGGTTTGAGATGAATTTCTAATGCTCTAGTGTCAAGATAATGCTTGTTAGTTCTATCATTACAAAAAAATCAAATGTTTTCAAAAGGCACATATATCGTTATTTTATTTAGATGGTCTGACGGTTTACGTCACAACAACAAACGTGAAAATCATAGAGTTGATTATACATGGGTTCGCTGGTATATACTAGCGAATTGTTTCCAACTCAAACCAAATATTTTTCTAATGCTGTAAGATTTGAAAGAGGAATATTCTTTTCGATAAATTCTCTTCATGTTCTACAATTCATATATCCAAATTAATAATCAGAAAAAATGGCCAGGTTAAAGGCAAAGTACATCGTTTAAAGCATGTAAATTTAGGACTTTGATAGTTGCAATCATTTAGATCATGAATCAATTGAAGCTAGACAACCAAGGAAAACCTGGAAGCACTGGACGGTCGTTTCGTTCTATGTGGGACTCCTCAGCAGTATGAAAAATTTGTAAGACGTAATAAGGACGGATCAATGTGAAGCGAATGAATCATGTATAGGGGAGATAAATATTGATGTCTAACCAATAATAATAATAATACAAAGATTTGTGAATAAAGATAAGAGAGACAATTACATTTGACTACGAAAGGTCGTAAGTACACGGTCAAATTAGGTTATCCAATAGCTAAGATTACTAATGATTAATTGGCCCTGTGGTTGGCCAAGGGAGGAGCAGGGGTTGGAGATATTTCTCCTGTACGCCTAGCTCCGGTTACTTCATCCTGATGGCTACTGCCTCAGCTGTTTGAAGGACTTTAAGCCTGACAAGCTTTGGTGAAAAATTACTGACCCTATAAATAATTGAAAGGAATTGGTTTATAGTAGCACTATGACCAGTTTGTACTGAATGGGCCAATATCGAGCTGTTTACTTTCTTCACCAAACCTTTGGTTAGTCACGCTGGGAGAGATGTTCGCGTGCACGAAAATGTGAATTCCTAGAACTTCGACCAATATAATTTGCTCCACAGGAACAGTCGATCTAATACATACAAAATGAGGGGGTCATTCTAGGTAATTCATCTTTTAGCCTCGATGTCACCATTGGGTGCGTAGAAAACACTAAACGTAGTTCACCGACCTTGAAAGATTTTTGGATTGTTCTGCGTAATCTCTGAGTTAGTATTTCACTAGCCGCATCCCCTCTGAATTGCAAGCGCATGAACAGGGACTTTTCCTTGACCGTCTGAATTTCGCCTATTTTCACTTTCGTGATCATATATTTAATTATAAACTTTCTGGGGTAACCGTTCTCCCTCAGAGCATTATGCAAGCTGTTTAGCTCATCTTCAACTATATCCGCAGAACATATAGTGCGTATTCGGTAACTAAGGCTTTTGATCAAGTTTCGTTTGTACTGTAGAGGTACAAAGCTAAGGAAATGTGTATACCGCCCAGTCCATGTATTTTTTCTGTTTACGTTTCTTTTTAACGATCCATCCACTCTCTTAGTTAACAGAACGTCCAAAAAGATTATTCGGCCATCACTCTCTTCTTCTGATGTAAAAAGAATGGCTGGATGCACTTCGTTAAACTGCCTAAGAACGTCTTGCTGTGAAATATTATCTTTACACAGGATGAATGTGTCATCCATATATCTAAAGTAAAATTTGAATTTTTGAATTATCTTTTCCAGTGGACAGTTCTTCAGTTTGGCTACAAATATATCAGCTGTAAGATTTCTCCTAGTCTTTTAATTGGTCACAGTTTAGGATGACAATCACTTATATGTTTCCTCATGAGCTGCGAAATAAAGAAGTTAGAAAGATCATCTCTCACTCAGTTTATCTGTCACATGAATTTCGTCCCGCGTACAGTAATAATATAACAATTTAATGACTAGAAGAACAAATAGCTTTAATGCATTCATTCTACTACATCTTTGTTTGTTGTCGTTATATACTTCAATATATACAAGTCAAAGCGTTTTTTTAACGAGTTACATTATTAAATGTGCATATAGCCACCTTTACTTGTATCATATTGCACTGGTTAATTATGTAGTTATGTAGTAAGTATACCGTAATTAAACAAACAAATCACTCAACAAAACGTTTTTGTATTTAAAACATTTATGTCAATTTAGTTCTTGCCTATTTGTAATTTGTTTTCTCTCCTCATAATTAATTTAAATAGACGACTATTAAAATCAGAATGGGGGTTTGTGGGGATTGTGGTAATTTTAATAGTTGAATTTATAAGTCGATCTAAGATAGACCACTATTAGAAGCCTGGATGCACTGGACGTTTGTTTCGTCCCATATTAAGATGAAACGGCCGTTCAGTGCTTGCAAGTTTTCAATGGTGGTCTATCTTGGATCAACTCATGAATTCGATTTTCAAAATAATTAATGTTTTAATCCAATTCATAAATCAACCAAAGAATACATCATCCCGCACTATAAATTCAATTACGGCAAGTTCAAGAAAACTGATCTTTTTCATCAACCCAAATACACGACAGTATGGTTTAAAGATAATTATATAGATAAAAGTTTCTATTTATTCTACATAATCCAGTCTATTTATCAACAAACAACCTTAAACTCTTTATTATGTATTATTATGTGTTACTTTGTGGATTACAGTCTGAAATGTTCAATTTCCTTGGTGAATCGATCTCTCGGAATTAGTTTAGATACAATTACTATGATATAGAAAATAACAAACTATGCAACTAAAATGAAATTTTCTTAAAATCTGTCATATAATAAGAGGCGTGGATTTAATTTTAAGCAATCCATCTGTAAAGATACCTTAGTTGTTTTCACAAATTAGCATTGGAAGTTATCATTCTAAGTTTTAATATTATCATTTATTTATTTGAACACATAAATATTGGTACAAAGGGTTACCAGATATATATGCGCCACAAAAATCGCCCCCAAATACTCTGGTATGGCCGAGAGTGGGGAAAGTCCGCTCTCCCTCTCCAAATGCTCTCACATGGCAACGTGTATATAGCCCCTGCCACGGAAGTCCTACTCACTGCCTTCTCACAGTGGCATTACTGTTGTTTACGAAAGTTTAGTGATCTAATCGGGTTGCTGGACACGGCGCGTCCAACTAGGGCAGTTGTAAAGTTCTGGTTCCAAACTGTTGTTTACGAAAGTGAGAGGACGAAAAGCGAATGTCTAGTAATCTAACCGGGTTGGTGGACACGGCGCGTCTAACTAGAGGAGTTGGTAAACCCTGATTCCAAACCAATGGTGCACATCGGCTCCAGTATCCTGAGGGAACGAATGGCGTATGAAGCAATTGTTGGTCATCGGCTACCATGGGACTGCATCTCCTCACGATGCTCTACTGCCTTGTAGATCAGACCTTTAGGTTAAAGGCTCCGGGTGTGGCCCCCTAAGAAAACCACCTGCTTCGGCATGGGCACCTGGACAGTATCACAGCCCTCACACAAATCACAAATCAAAGTTTTAACATATATTGCATGTAAAATCTATTCTGATTCTTGTCAAACGTATATCCGATTTTCAAGAATGTTCCTACTTCCAACTTTATCTTTACTCTTGTATACATAAAAATCATAACATAGTTATCAGTGGATTAATAATATTCCCATGTACCCCACATCTTACATAAGCTAAATTAAGATAAGAAAAAGGTAAAAAGAATAGTATCATTTGATTAATCCTACTATGAACAATATCTTTATTTCTATAATATTTTAACTTTTTAAGTTTGCAAAAAATCCAAAAATGGAAACTCAGTTAGTGTTTGTCGTCATCAGTCTCAAGAACTACAAAGTTTAACTAAATCGTGACTGTTTTCTTTTTTAAAGAGCCTTGAAAGCCATCGTGTTTTTTTAATATAGTCCTAGTTAATTTGTTTGTAGTTTCAGTTATAATCTTCTAAAACGGACAGATTATTATTTTGTTTTTCATACCATTCATTTACCACTATTATTTTCTGTCATTCACTTTTAAATGTACATTTTTCATTCACTAGACATGTCCTTAAAATATTGTACAAATCTTAATAATTACGAATTCATGTGATATACTTAACAGACATTACTCGTTATCTACTTTGTTAACAAAATCTTCAAACAATGCTTCCTTTAAGAAAAATACTTCATCTTCAACTTAGTTACACTTGAACGTATAGAAATTCCTAATTTTGCAATTGACGAAGTAAACCTTTGTAAAGATATCCCAATAGATTAATCAGGATTCATACAAAATTTTATTTTTCTTTGTACTATATTTTTCATGTGATGATCAGTACTGAGATAACCATAGTGAAGAGGTTAGTATATATATATAGTAGTGCCGTGCTTCGCTAATCGTTCACCTCGATAACCATTATAATACAAATCTTAACGGTGCATACAATCAGAAGGCAAAGAGATGCGACAACTACAGTTTTATTGTCAAATAACGCAGGCCAGAAAGCTATTAGCACATGAGCAAATATCAGCGAGTGAAGCAAAAGTGACACGCATTGGAGATGGCGGGGAAGTCAACTCCCTTTAATCAAGCGTTAATTAATATTTATAGTCAGATAAGAATAAGTTACAGATATGTGATGAATAGGATAAAAAGTGTACACACATATACGCTCGTATAAAAAATAGTCAAGGTTAATAAGTGATTAATTAACAAGGTGAAAACACGACACATGATGGGTAGGTGAATTGGCTTGTCCAGATGCTAGAATAAGGTATACGGTCCTAACATATCAACCGACACTACAAACTCGATGATATACAGAAAAAATAATCTTTCAATAAAGAACTTGATTAACATATACCATAAGTATCTTTAGAAAATGACTGATTTGTGACGAACTTCTTGCATAGGAATATTTCACAGACAGAGGTAAAGTTTTTCGGCCGGACGAATCCTACCAAAAGAAACAGATTTGTTATTAGTAATAAAGGCCAACGTAATACGTTCAAAACATTGAAACAGATTAATAAATCGTGCTATTGTAGAAGTATAAACAATTTATTTGCTTACATTCAATTTTCAAAGGGAATTCGCTTAACAAATCAATCATTCAATAAATCTCTATCATTCATGTCAATGACATGAAATATTTCAAAGTAATAAACAAACATTCAAGCTAAAATCTTTCAAACTTTTCTGAAACCATTACACTCATATCTCATAAATCTGATTTTGGAATTTAAAAAGAGATAACCGCAAATTTATCTCTTTGTCGGTAGAACCTAAGTCAGAAAAATTTTATATAACATTTTAGATAACATCTTCATGTAACTTTTCGATTCTGTTCTGAATTAATAACTTTATTTTAATTAGTTAAACCTTGATCACTATATTCTTACATATTTTTAGTGTTCGTTCATTGAGTAAACTGTTTGTTCCTAACTTTTTAGTTTTTTTTTGTCACTATCTTTCTTTCAAACTATTCATACTGGACTAAATAATAATATGAGGATAGGACTATGCATACTGTTGAATTGCGCTATGATCATGAGTGAATCTAAGTTAGAAAACTATTACTGTTGATTTGATTTGAAATTCAATGAGAAAATGTAAATTTGGATTTCCTTCTTGTTCATCAAACTTTATCATGTTTGTAAGAAAAGAATTGTTTAGAAAGAGGAAGCATTTTTTCAGTCCAGCTGTATCTTTAAAAATGAGTAATAACTAGGTTTTGTTTGCTTCTTATTGGCATACTTGTTAGTATTTTTGATTATTTTAAACAAAAGTCTGTTACATAACATTTCATGTTACTCTTTATATTGATGCATCTTTAGTTATTTTTCAAGAAATACAATATCCATATTTTACTTTACACATTACAGAATGAACAAAGTTACATTTCCGCAGGCTACATCAAAAGAAACTATGTATTGAACTTTGTTTTGTCAAAATATTGTTCAAAAAAACAATGAATATTGATCAAATAAATTAACATTTTAAAATTTTGGAATTAACTTAACAATCTGGAAAGAAATCTTTCACAAAGAGGATCTACGGTAGATAACCTACCACCACAAATAAAATCACAATTTATGGATTATACTAACATGGTAGCGAAAAGTAGATCAAAGAAATTAGAGAAAAAAACTAATTCAGTCACTGGAACATGATAAACCTGAAAGAAAATTTCCTATGGACCCTGAGCGGTACGTTCATAACTTTTCTAGTGTTACGTTAGACAGATTACAATTAGAGGCTTTGTCGCTCGGCCCTAGATTTTGTGACTATAGGAATAAAATAAATCAACTTGATACAGATGTGCAGTTTGAAAACTTATTTACACAAACAACAGATTTGGTCCCTACCTCTCCTGATGAACTTACTAGGTTTAAGACCACATTGGTGGACATCTGCCAACAATTCAAGAATAGTAAATATACTGTAAAAAATCCACTTACCAAACAGCATCGAGACGCTTTACATATACTTAAGAAAGATAACACTCTAATCATGAGCAAACCTGACAAAGGAGGAGGTCTAGTTCTAATGGACAAAGCCGATTACATCGATAAAATGAACTCGATTTTGAATGACACGACTAAATTTCAGAAACTCAACGACGTAAAAGACATAAATATGAAAACAGAGAAAATGTTGACTAATTCACTCAAGGAATTAAAAAATAAAGGAATAATCACTCCGAGTATACACGATTCACTTAAACCCACCGGATCGAACATGCCACGACTATATGGTCTACCCAAAGTTCACAAGGCAGGTCTTCCGCTTCGTCCAGTTTTAGATATGTATAATTCACCCTACCATAAAACTGCAAAGTGGCTAGTTCAAATCCTGGAACCCTTACACAAACTAGTCGTCAACAAAAGCGTGAAAGACGTTTTTGATTTCATTTCGAAGGTGGAACATTTGAACTTAAGTGGTAAACGGATGATATCTTTAGATGTAGCTTCCCTGTTCATCAACGTTCCACTAACTGAGACTATTGATTTTGTGTGTCAACAATTGCATGAAAAACAAATCAATGTCGGAATTCCTGAGGTCAGTCTTAAAGAGTTACTTTTGAAATGTACAATGAATGTTCATTTTGTCTTTAATAATACATATTATAGACAAATTGATGGTATAGCGATGGGTTCACCTCTAGGTCCTATCCTAGCGGACTTTTTTCTTGCGAAACTAGAGAATGGACCCCTCAAAGATGTTATCAACAAGCTTGACTTCTATTGTCGGTACGTTGATGACACTTTTATTATCGTGGATCAGGACATTGTCAAAGTCGAACTACTCGAACAGTTTAACAATAAACATCAAGCTATTAAATTCACATGTGAAGAGGAAATAGATAATAAATTAAATTTCCTTGACGTATTGTTAATAAAAAAAGCGAACGGTTCCATCAGTAGAAGTGTGTTTAGGAAAAGCTCTTCATCTAGCCAGTACACACACTTCTTAAGCTTCGTACCTATCTACTATAAAAGGAACTTAGTCAAATGTTTGGCAAATAGAGCTAGGAAGATTTGCTCAGTCGATTCAATCAACAATGAGTTAGAGGTTATCCATAATATGTTGATTGAAAGGGGTTATCCACAAGGATTCCTGAAGAAACATTTACATTCAACAAATAAGAAAGTAAAGATATCAACAGCTGCGAAGAAACCACTCTTCCTGAAACTACAGTTCAACGGCGATTTAGCTGATGATGTACTACGGGATAGACTGACTAAAGCAGTTAAGAGAACGTTTAATGCTGCCGACCTCTTTCTTTCTTACTCGACACGATCTATGGTGATTCCCCAACTAAAGGATAAGTTGCCTGGTTATGCCACTTCTATGTGTATCTATAAATTCAGCTGCTCCTGTGGAGAAAGCTATATTGGGCGCACTACCAGACAATTGAACCAAAGAGTTAGTGAACACCTCCCTTCGTGGTTAGGAAAAGGTATGGTCAAGTCGATACGGAGCTCGATTCTTTCACACTTGATTGATAGCGGTCATGAAGTTGACAGAAACCAGTCTTTTAAAGTTATTTATCGTATTCCTACTACTTTTCCTTATGGGGTTCGATCTCGTCTCCTACACATAGCAGAAGCTATAGGAATTCGATCCAACAACCCAAGTCTTTGTGTTCATAAGAAATTTGTAACACCCTTATCCCTCCCTTGGCCTTAATAAATAATCTTATTTTCCATACTCTTTCTTCGTTTATTTTTCTTCACCCCCCTATCAATTATTTACTTATAATTTTTCTAATATTCGCTTCCAATTATCTGAACACTTCTTATTACGTAATCTTATAATTTCTATGAATGTTATTTCAGTGTCTATATTTTTCTAATCATTGACCTATTTTCCTATTATGTAACATTGATTCAAGCCTTTTTATTATTCTTACCACAACTAGTACACCTGTCATTACACTATCAATTTGTACTTTTCACTTATTATTAATTTTGATTATGTAATCTATTCCACTGTTATCATTGACTCATAAACTGCCTTGATTGGTTTAATAATTTCGTATATGCATATAAATATTACTGTATATTAGAGTAAAGCCTGATGAGGATCTAATCGAAAACAATATTGTTCGCTTATATATGTTGTTCTAAATCACAATATGGGAATTTTTCAAAATTAACTTATTATCAATGTAAAATGAATTATGAGTAAAGTAACTATGAAAAGTTTAGATTTATTCTTTTTTAACCACGTCTGTTATGAGATAACAACTCACTGAAAACAATTGCCCAAATTTCGTGGATTGGTTGAAGTTAGGCATTAACACCGTTGGATGCCGGCTCAGTGGTCTATCGCTTAAGTGCTCTGGCGCGAGACTGATAGGTCCTGGGTTCGAATCTCGCGAGGCGGGATCGTGGATGTGCACTGCTGAGGAGTCCCATAATAGGACGAAACGGCCGTCCAGTGCATCCAGGTTTTCCCTGGTGGTCTAGCTTCAATTGACTCATGATTTCAACTATGAAAATACTGAAATTTCCACAAAACCTCTTCTGATTTATTCTTTTAATTGACTAAGAAAAAAAATATTTTGTTCCGTGCATATCAGTTATACTGATATTAGATCTGATATATAATTATATGACATTCATTACAATGAAACAGGTAATATCAATGTAATGGGAAAATTTTATTAAAACATAATAAGAAGTGTAAGTTTACATTTTACTCTGTCTATTCTAAGATAAATAACTGCCAATAAAATAATCCATTTTTCTGATCATAGATAATCGATAAAATAATTTCATCCCAATGATTTTGAGCATGAAATCAATAATGTAGATTACATTAAAGATAAATAATATAAGTTTTCTTGTGAAAATAAGTCATGACTCCCAAATCCTCAAATCTCAAAAACTCTGCATTTACCTAGAATATGTATTTACATAAAAATGTTAGAAATTAAATGAAGACGAATGAAAACTCATGTGTTAAAGCATTAACTTCTAGATCACCACTCAGTAATAAATGAATGCATATATCGCAAACTTGTAGGGAGGCAGTTGCGCTACAAATAGCTTAGCAGTAACGTCTCAAAATGTCATGCTGAATGGAGCAGGTTATCATCCCATACGAAGTACCGGTTATCTCAAGGTCTCAGTACGCTTTACTAATAAATACCAACTAACACGAAACCTAGATAGAGTTCCCTGGGTACTACTTTCAACCATTTATCACTGAATCTACAGAAGAGCATGAATGAGAAACCATTTAAGCAAACGAGATAACTAAAAACAGCTTCTTGAGATATTTATATTAATTTATTTGTTTACATTTTAAATAGTGGTTACCAGTGGTATTTAAGATGAGCACTTTTTAGACTTCTCAAACAAAAGAATCTGGATCTTAGCATTAATTTTCACTTTGATACTTAAGCACATTTTTCATCACAACAAAAGTGACCATATTACAGACTATAGTGATGAGATACAATTGTTACTAACCTATCCAACGGGAATTCAATTCAATTGTTAGTTATAACTTTAAGCTTTCCTGTTATCGGTATTCAAGGTTTCTATTCAGAACATAATCATTTTGTTCCTATAGGCTATATTCATAAATCTGAGTAAACAACCTACATGTCAACAAAGATCAACAAAATGAATCCTTGAATTTTAAAAACAAAATAATACAAATCTATACAAACAATAATGAGATCTAAGTTCATTTGTTATTTATTTATTAACTTTATAACAAAACAAAACCTTAGCCAAAAGGCATTATGAAATATAAACAAAACAAAAAAAGAAATTGACTTAATGATTAGATAATATTCAATAGAACTAAAATTTTGAAATAGATAACAGATAAAGGCATACCGGAGAATAAAAATCAAAATTTATTTGAAGGAACCGACTAAAATATTGTTGAAATAGAACTAAAGATGTTGAGAAAAATTGATTTCTAATTATATGCAAAAAGAAAAAAATTCTTATTCAAGTACTAAGCAATATATGATATTTCATTAAAATCATCTTTTAATAATGTATTCTTTATCAAGATGAACATCTTTTTATAATCAATATCAGTTAAATGGAAAAAAAAGGATTTGATCATCATTACCACTTCAGAGCCCCCAAATGGCCTGGTACGGCTGAGAGTGGGAAGAGCTCGCTCTCCCTCTCCAAATGCTCTCATATGGCCACGCGTATATAGTCTCTGTCAGGGAATTCCTACTCACTGCCTTCTCTCGGCATTACTGTTGTTTACGAAAGTGAGAGGACGAAAAGCGAATGTCTAGTAATCTAACCGGGTTGGTGGACACGGCGCGTCTAACTAGAGGAGTTGGTAAACCCTGATTCCAAACCAATGGTGCACATCGGCTCCAGTATCCTGAGGGAACGAATGGCGTATGAAGCAATTGTTGGTCATCGGCTACCATGGGACTGCATCTCCTCACGATGCTCTACTGCCTTGTGGAACAGACCTTTAGGTTAAAGGCTCCGGGTGTGGCTCCCTAAGAAAACCACGTGCTTCAGTTTGTGCACCTGGACAGTATCACAGCCCTCACACAAATCAAGTGAAATTTATGTGGCGCATACATATCTGATGCTTCCTTGTACCAATATTTATGTGTTTAATTAAATAAATAAATAAATAACCACTTCAGAATTCTGAATGATAACGAAACTCATTTCATGATAAAGATGAATAGAGTAATTATGAGATTTAAAAGAATATATAGTTTATCAAATTAGTTGAAGTAGCTTACTAGAAAATTCCTTTATTAACTAGTAACTATTACGGGAGTTGAAAAATAGTGTCTACTTGTTCAAATATGATTAAAACCTAAACAAAGATTCACAAGTCAATAGTAGTTTACTGCAATTATTGGTTATTACAAGTACTAAATTGTTAAAGAGTTCTCATAAAATAATTCTGAATACAAATTTTTGAAATGAGAATGGTTTTAGTAGTTAACTGTTTGTAAACCATGTGGTGATTTAAATGGATTAAGTCGGAATAACCAAAATGCTTCATTTAAATTAACTATGTATCTTTTATTTACAAAGAAAATAAGAACACGGTTTTTTAATTTTCCTAAAATACCATTCTCATGAAAATGAATAAATACGTCTAAAAATTCAATAAAGAACATTTTTAACTGCTTACCTTATCTATTCAGATATACATGTGGTAGAACCAAAACATCCATTTTACAATAATAATCCTTAGTATCGATTCTTTATTTATAGGTATTAGGATCCAAAAGTCATACAATCGATTGCATAGTGTATGCTATTTTATCGCTTTCCATGACTAGTGAGCTTCTGTTTAGTTAAATAACAACAACCCAAAACTCGACTTCAGAGGACACTGGTTTCCTAGGAACTAATGCCGTTTAAAACAATCAACGTCTATTCTTCATCTGAAAAATACCTACATTTAAAAATGATAAACCGTATAGCTGTTATAAATTGTCTGCTATTATTTAAATCTAACAGTCGATCTAACCGTCTCAGCATTTAGAAATAGTATACTAACTTCTTTTTCCTCGTCCAAGTTGATTTTAACCTACACATTTAAGGGTTGTTTATCAAATACATCCCTATTATCGAGATTGAAGTCGATTATATTTAATTGGATTTTCTTTGGTACTCATATATAACACGCGTTTTGGTTTATTTTGAATCGGTCTCCAGAACTTCTCTACGACTCAGTAGAAGCTGTTAATTAAAGAAAACCAAATTCTGACAACCAGTGTCCAAAACTCTTTGGTGTTATCCAACAAAATAGTAGACCAAAATAGCCATATATTCAGAGCCAACTACCTGATTACATTCCATTAAAGATTAGTCATTTCATTGTTAGAATAAAAAAGGAATTCACGAATTGTAGTAATCATATATTTAAAATCCATCAGTATTGCCATATATTATTTAAACAAGCTGTAATCCATATCATGACAACCAACGACGCTGAAGTACAAATACCCATTTAAACACAAAAATATGACTTTGCATATAAAACCCTAAGCTTATTAAAACAACTATGTAGTGAAGCTGAATAAAACATACATTCTAAATTCCACTGCTAACAGTAATTTAACTTTGCTGAAAATTCATAATTGATGCTACCATAGGGATAATCAATACAGGATACAAACAAGCAAATAAAGATTGTTTAGATCTAGTCATTAACATCGATAACTACATAATCTAGTATTACAATCTTTCTATTACATCATGTTTATTAGTTGTCAACGGAATCAATACTTATATATATGACTGTACAGATGGATTGTCAATTCGTTGAAAAAATATCTCATCTCCGAACTCTTTGTTTTTCATATTTCAGTAAGAGAGATATATTAAAAATATTGCTAAACTTTTCAATTGTCAAGTAAACGATAGAATTACGTCGAAATGACTTCTAAAAAACATTTAAATAAATTTCAGTGGAGCTAACTAAATTATGCATCTTCATTATGTCAGTAAAACGCCTGCCAGTCCATTTATTTCTAAAACGTCATCGTAAAGTACCAACAACAATTAAGTTATTTTCCCCGAAATTTATAACAGTACTTAAATGCAGAAAATATAGCGATAAAGTAATATCTATTCAGAAAAACAACCAAACATTATTGAAAATAAAACAGGTGAAATGAAGATATTTCTAGGACGAGATATCTACACGGATTCCAGCATAAATTCTAAAAAATAAGAAATACATCTCCAAAGATACAAAATACAAAGATTGTTTATGTAATTTTCCGAAAAAACATGTAACAGATTGAATTTTAAAATATTTACAGTAGTCAAGTTTTTTGAAAATATAATTACTATGTTTGAAGTGATTACGAGTTCACCGAGTCTGCGAACGGAACAAAGACTTGTGACCAAAGACCAATAAGTTAGTTCTTTTGATGCGTCCCAGCCCTGCTGACTAGAGAGACAAGCCGAAGTTCGAACGGGAAATAAATATATTCCACAAGCAGCCAGAAGCACAAGCAATCACAATAGGTACAAATCAAATGCATACATACAGCATAAAATTGTCCTTGGGAAGCGTTACAAAATAGCATACTAAAAGATACAACGAACCAATAGCGTTTAAGATCCT
>NC_031502.1:13485181-13486405 GCF_000237925.1 Schistosoma mansoni | reverse complement strand
CCGTCCAGTGCTTCCAGGTTTTCCATAATAGTCTAGCTTCAATTGACTCATGATTTCAACTATAAAATTACTAAAATCTCCACGAAACCCCTTCTAATATCATTCTTTAGCCATCCTCAAACTATATGGGTAAATTTTAATCAAGTTGCAAAGTATCTTTCAAAAACTTTTCCATAGGGTTTAGGTAATACAAGTAAATAATTTATGACTGACTTATTCTTACATATGATGAATATTTTGTTTCGCAATCCTTTTGAAAAGTGAGAAGTGTTGACTTTTTTTAAGACTTAAAATAGTATCTAAATTTTATTTATCTAGAATACTGCTATACTGATATATAGAAAACCAACCTAGTTTACGTTAGGATCAATAAATCTATTTAATCCAATGTGTTGTACTAACTGCTTTTAATACCAAAGCATAAGAGGATTAATTATGGATAAGCCCTTAAATATCAGTCATCGACAGTCCAACCATCAGTTTGGTTACATTCTTTGGAACTCACTCCTAGTGTACTTTCAGGCTACAAATTATTTGGTGGTTCCATACTAAATTGTATCTACCGTGCACTAACTCACTAATTATTACTTTAAACCATGATTTGAACAAAATGTATTTATTATACGCTCTATAATTTAAAACAAATGACTTCTTCTATAATTTATTTTTCAGTCAGTTACCAGTGTATTTTTAACAGTGCTACATTCATTCAGCTGGATGATATGATTTTAACACCATATTACTTTTAAAAGATATCGTTATGCTTTATTTCAAACTGTAACGAACGTCTTAGAATTATTCTATAATTCTTTAACTGGTTTCTTCTACTCACTTCACTGTTTAACCGAAAGAGATGATTTTCATTGTTGAACAGTAATTAACTTTATATAATATTTCAAATTAATCTATTTGGATGGATCAAAAATCATTTACTTTCTAACATCGTTTAAGTAATTTCATAAGGATTTTAGTACACTCATAAATGAATAAATTTACCAATCGATACCAACAGAACAATGTTGACCAGTTCAATAATTGATAATTAAGATCATAGTGAATTCTGACCTATATATTCTATCAAAAATGTTTTGCTTTTTTTCACTACTACATATCATCTTTTTATTCGATAAGAAGTGCATTAAGATCAAGCAAATAATTGACTCTTATTTAATCTGTACATTTAAAACTGTATATTTACATGAAATACTCTACAATTTTTGAATA
>NC_031502.1:13440738-13484958 GCF_000237925.1 Schistosoma mansoni | reverse complement strand
CGAGTTAATTATTTGTGGTTTTTGAGGGACGAATTTGCAAAGTTTAAGCACGTTGTTTAACTCAAAATTTCTTCAACGGTAGGGTAAAACATGAATTACATAAATAGTCACCTTATAAATATGAATAAACAGAATACATGATGTTACAAAATTTTATTTCCTTGAAATGATTATTCTTTACAAAAGATCTTGTAGATTTTGCGAATAGTTGTTATAAAATAATTCTGAAGAACCAATTTTTTCAAATGCGTTATCTAACCTCTGTTGAATTATTCACAAACATTTTATCAAGCCATTCATGATAATTTGTTGTGTTTCTGATATAATGCTTTTAAATCTCATATGAGACGAATTGGGTCTTCAATATAACTGACAACAATGTACATAAAATATCAGTTAGTGAAAAATTCTAGAATAAAAATTATAACTTCATCGAGTTACTCCTTACTAACAAAACCTTCAATTAAAAATTAGTCTCCATATATATTAACTTTTCAAATAAACCAGCTTAGAACTAATGCTCTCAAAATCAAACCCTATTATTGAAAGTGTACCAATATCATTTTTAACATTCATGGTTATTGATTTCTTCTTGTAGCGTTCAACAAACTGTCTTATTGTTTTTCTTCATCATTTATCTTATATAAAAGATTGTTAGCTAAGGAAAAATACATTGATTATTAAATTACACGGTTTTTCAAAATCCTTAAATAGGTATTCTCTTTAGTTTTTGTCAACTTAATTGAATTTATTTACTTAAACACATAAATATTGGTACAAGGAAGCACCAGATACATATACGCCGCACAAATTTCACTTGATTTGTGTGAGGGCTGTGATACTGCTCGGGTGCCCAGATCGAAGCAGGTGGTTTTCTTAGGGGGCCACACCCCGAGCCTTTGACCTAAAGGTCTGATCCACAAGGCAGTGGAGCATCGTGAGGAGATGCAGTCCTATGGTAGCCGGTGACCAACGGTTGATTCATACGCCATTTGTTCCTTCAGGATACTGGAGCCCATGTGCACCATTGGTTTGGAATCAGGGTTTTCCAACTCTTCGTGGTTGATTTTCCGTGTCCACCAACCCGGTTAAAGCACCGGACATTCGCTTTTCGTCCTCTCAATTTCGTAAACAACACCCGTGGTGTGAGAAGGCAGTGAGTAGGACTTCCCTGGCAGAGGTTATATTCGCGTGGCCATGTGAGAGCATTTGGAGAGGGAGAGCTTACTTTCCCCACTCTCTGCCGTACCAGGGTATCTTATATATCAATGAATACTAGAGTAGATTCTTTTGAAATATACAAAATATTTAACATTTAACTAAACCAGTATATTGATTTTTTGTTTGTTCCCTTGTATATCAATTTGATAAGTGTCAATAAATGAATAAAAATTGAATATCATGAATGTTGTTTTGTCAAATATTTTTATATCGAAAATTACTTAATACTAATAGAAAATAAGTAATATATGCAGTGATAGTCACCAAATAGAAATAAATATAAATCATTTGATCAAGTTTCATTGAATTCACTAGTTGATATCTTCCTTTTATTGTTGAGAAATAACGAAGATGAATCATTCTGTCAAAAAAAAATATTCATCTTTGATCATAGAAAAACTCGTTACAATGTATATAATCTACAATGTAGTTGTATATAATTGAATAGAATCTTTTCTTTTTCAGTTCCTTGAAAAACCCCTTCTTCATCTTCTTTTTTTTTCTTTGTCATTAAATAAACGTCATTTGAACATTTATCTTTCTCATTAATCTATAAGTGACTAACCAATAAATATTGACAAAAATCTTTTTTTCGGAATTTTTTCTGTAAAAAAACTGAGTGACTACATTCTGAACTTTATAGTTTTCTATAAGAACTCTCGTCTAAATTAGAGCGAATAGTTTCACAGTATTTGAGATTTTACAAATATATTATTCCTATTTATAGTTTTATTTTTTATTTTTTTATTTTGGCAACAAAAACTGAAAAAAGAATAAAAGAAAAACAAAACAAAAGGAAAATAAACTACATAGTTTAAAGAATATAAATGAGAATTGAAAAAGTATTTCGGTTATTGTTTAACATTTAGCAGTCGTAAACAATAATATTATAAATGTCTAAAGTTGTTAAATATATAATTAATCTTGTTTTTCTTTTTGTTCATTATGTATTTAAACAAAAATTGATCATAGTGTAGCGCATACTAAGGTTTATTGAAGCTTTAGCCATATGAAAATTCAAACCCCCTTTGTGTATCCAAAAACAGTTTGTTCTCTCCTTAAACTTACCCTGGTAATATTAGCTTATTATCCAGAGTGATGATGTGTCAGATTGTTTTCACATTATTATTATTATTATCCTTGTCTCCTCTTACCCCCCAATTCTAAGTCTAGTTGACCTTTTATTTTTATATATAAATGTTCTTAACAAGTATATGTGTGATCAGATTGTTCGAAATGTATTGCGCTAATATATCATCACATAGTTCTGGTAATCTTCGTCTTCTTATCACATTATCGAAACATAATGTAACTATTGAAAAAACAAATTGAATTACATAGATAATATACCGGTATATTTTTTATAGTTAATTTAAACTTTCTAAAAAATAGGTTATCGATAAGCATAAATTATATATAAACTTTTATATTGTTGTGGACAAGAACACGAGTGGAAACAATCGAATATATTAAAGCACACATTACAAACTATCTTACTAAGATCTGATAACCATGCAGCAAACAGTTAATTGGCAAAATAACAAGCAATTGTCTCACTCTTCACTGTTCCTTCTGTAAATATCAATCCATCTTCTCTAATTTCATTGTTCATGTACTTTTCTACCAATTGCGCTTCATTTCAGTTCCTTCCTTATCGATCTTCTGCCAAAATACATTCCATGTCTGAATATCATTATATACTACTTATGAGGATATAAGTAGACCACACCACAATATAATCACTAACAAAGTAGTTGTCCCACTGATTACAATCCTACCGATGTTTGTTTTGTCTTATTTTGTAAATGATTTTAATATCTCAATTGTTCTGTTTAGTAGTAATAAAGTGAATGATGTTGAATATTTTTTTGCTCATGACAGTTTTATTGTATGGAGCTAAAACCTGGAGAACTTGTAACGTCTATTACTATGTCACGCCCACAAGTGTTATCGTAGGTTTTGTGCAGATTAATTAATTTATTCTACTCAATTTGTTAACCATATACATGTTTTTACCTTGTCAATTTTTCGTTTACAAGCTTAATTAGTTTTATATAAGCGTGTGTATGTGTGTCTGTATTATTTACGCTATTCATTACATGTCTTTTTCTCTCGTTATAAACAGTGATTAACGATAAATTCATTTTCTATTTTTTGTTTGAATGTTCCCATTGATGTTTACTACTGTAATTGATCAGTCTCTTATTGTTATATGTACATCCTGTACGGATCGCAAGCATTATAAGCGGAGATGATGGTAGCTAGTAGTGGAATCCAAGACGTGCGTTTCGTTTTATTTGGGACTTATCAGCTGAGTGTACCTGTATCCCAGAGTTGATGTTCACCTCGGGACTCGAACGTTTTTTTAAGTGTGGTGGGCACGTTGGCTTCCTCTGTTTCTCTTCGCTCTTTCGCTTCTAATTTTTAATGTCGGTCTGGGTAAACGAATGCCTGGAATAAATCAATTCAGCCAAATTCGTATTTGACTTCTTATTATTGCCGTCACATAAACGTGGTTAGCCTAGATGCAGTATACGGAATTAGACAGAAGATTTATGTTTATGACACATAATTTCATCCAAATGGGAGCCAGATCAACTAGCTACAAACCAATTCAACTATAGACAAAAATGTACAGGTATTTATAAACAGCCATCAACGTAATATACTCCAGATCCTTTGACCAGACACCATTGGCAACAACTTACTCTGGCGAAAAGCAAACAAACTTCCAGATAAATAGGAAATCAGGAAGAGACACTGGAGCTGAATAAGGTACTTTCTGGAAACCATCAAACTGCATCACAAAGCAAGTCGTAATTTGGAATCCTGAAGGTAAAAATAAAAGAGTCAGACCAAAAAACACATGTCTCCGGAAATCGGAGGTAGAAATCTAGACTATGTGTAGCACTCGTGAACCACTGGAAATGAAAACCCAGAACGGAGTTGTTTGAAAAGCCATCAAGGATGGTCTATGCTCCTTGAGGGGTTTATTCATTGATCCTTATAATGGAAGCAAAATACGCAATTAGTTAACTATATGATTGTTCCCAATGATAGTTTTTGCTTATTTCGCCGTACAAGTTAGGAAAGAGAACAATCAGAGACATTGTGGTTCCTGACAATATAGATCGACAAGAATTTACATTATTTAAATGTCGATTCCTGAACTTCTAACATCTAATTGGCGATCACTCAATATTTATCGTTATGATCGATCAAGAAATAAGAAGCGGAAACTTGTTGAAATACTTTGCGCTGAAAATTCTACAATAATAATAATAATAATAAAAATGGGAATCATTTTATTACTTATATATATCAAATAACAGAGAGGCAAAATGTTTACTTCGATCTACTTGTGTATACTAAACTTGAGTGAGCACACGATAAACATTTGTGAATATATATATATATATTTCTTCGTTTAGCATTCAATCATATGACCATCAAGTGTCCTTCATGAGTTACAATTAGAAGCAATTCTTTATACAGAAACGTGCAGAAACTACAAAGAGAAAACTGCTGAAAGATATATGCTCAAAATATCCTCATTATTTTCTTTTCTAAATAGTCATTTAATACAATGAATGAATTGACCAAACGCATTAAACGCTTGAACAATGAATATAACAAATAAATATTTCCAATTCAATTATTTCTTTATATATTCAGATTTAACTAAACAATATCCCATTATACATGTACAGAAACGAGTTTATAAATAGTGAAATAGTGAAATTTGATCATATGTAAAATCCGATATTTTTAAAAACGTGTATATTTATATCCTATAAATTATTTTTTATATTATTTTTTTAAATATAAGTAAAAACCAAAATAAATAAAAGAATCTATTTAAAAGTGTGACAATAATAGTTGCATTCTTTATTTCAAGCTTTCTTTTAATGCGATTATGTTAACTAGAATACAATTAGAAGGGGTTTTGTGGAGTTGTAGTTAGACAATAACACTATCGGATGCCGGTTCAGTGGTCTAGAGGTTAAGTGCTCTGGTGCGAGACTGGTAGGTCCTGAGTTCGAATCTTGTGGGCGAGATTGTGGATGTGCACTGCTGAGGAGTCCCACAATAGGACGAAACGGCCTTCCAGTGCTTCTAGGTTTTACATGGTGGTCTAACTTCAATTGACTCATGCTTTCAAGTGTAGAATACAATTGTTAATTTACAGCGAACCGATTTCGAAAATGCTTAAGAAGATTTAAGCTTTGCCATTGATGCTAATATAATATATATAATGATCTAACTACTAAGAATAACCCAACATTTATTTATTTATTTATTTAAACACATAAATATTGGTACAAAATAGCACCAGATAAATATGCGCCTCACAAATCTCATTTGATTTGTGTGAGGGCTGTGATACTGTCCAGGTGCACAAACTGAAGCACGTGGTTTTCTTAGGGGGCCACACCCGGAACCTTCGACCTAAAGGTCTAATCCACAAGGCAGTGGAGCATCTTAAGGAGATGCAGTCCTATGGTAGCCGGTGACCAACGATTGATTCATACGCCATTTGTTCCCTCAGGATACTGGAGCCCGTGTGCACCATTGGTTTGAAATCAGGGTTTTCCAACTCCCCTAGGTGGACTCGCCTTGTCCACCAACCCGGTTAAAGCGCCGGACATTCGCTTTTCGTCCTCTCAATTTCGTAAACAACACCCGTGGTGCGAGAAGGCAGTGAGTAGGACTTCCCTGGCAGAGGTTATATTCGCGTGGCCATGTGAGAGCATTTGGAGAGGGAGAGCGAACTCTCCCCACTCTCGGCCGTACCAGGGCATCTAGGGGCGGAAAATCAAACACCAACTGATACTTACGATAAGCAAAAATTACAAGCAATAAAAGGATTATGTAAGAATAAGGGATTGAACACAGCTGTTTCTACTACATAGATCATGTTTGAACTGGGGGAATGATTGTATATAAACGGCCAAAATAACTTCCTTGACAAGGACAAATAAATTGATAAATGGACATTGAGATTGTCCAAAGCGGAAATTTATTCTCGACAATTCCCTGAGTGATGTTCGTGATAGATAGAACAATTCGGAGATCAGCTGAATAAAAAGTATTTCTTTGGTATATTTGATGCTGTGTCGCCTTTGAACACAGTCTGTGAAAAAGACTTTCTTTTTAAATGTGTGGATACTTTCAATTCGACGTTTTGGCATTTGGTTACTACCAGTAGACCGGGGTGAGAGACCGCTCATCCATGTCATCGCCAGATTTTCTTCAATCCACCGTCTATCATGTCATCTGCGTATATTCGTCTGGCTCTTCAGAATAGAGAATACATTCAGTTTCTCCTTTAAACTCTGGGAGTTTGTATACTGTCCCTTCCATGTAGGCTTTTTGTAAAACGATCATTGTTGAGATCTTCTTGGTTTTTATTTCAATAATACATCAAGAAAATAAAATCACAAGTCCAACTAGGACTCCAGTGGTAACGTGACAGACTACTGGCACTTATCTAACTCATGGAATATATTATTAGGCTCGCTGTTTTCTTCACTATGATGACGATATCATGCATATATCTCTCATGGAAATAGAATCTGTCGATTATTGCTCAAAGGACAGTGTTCCCCAGACTAGTCATAAAACATTCTGTTGGAAAGAGAATAGGTGGAGATTCTATTGCAACACCAATTTGTCCATAAAAATCATCATTAAATCTGAATCACATCCTGAATGAGTAGGATAAGAGTAGCTCTTGAAGGTAGATTTTTGGGACTCCGACGTATATTTTATTATGATCGATATGATTGTACAGAAAACAAATTGTATTTGAGTGAGACATTTATGAATAGAAAAGTGACATTTAAAGATATCACTTTTCTGTCCTCATACATTGACGTTGATAGAGCAGATTTTTTTAAGTGAGAAAACATCATTTACTGTTACATAGAATTTAAAACTCAAGATACACTATATAAAGTCCGGGAATTCTAGTTATGATTCAACCAACCTAGAATCCAAAACTCCTCAAAAAATAAAACCCTCAGTGACAACGACAACTTCCCGTTATTTCTTAGTGAGAAAAAATATGAAATATGACTATTATAACTTACTATTGTCGAAATCTTATTACTGTTGACCATGTAGAATGTACCCAAGTACACTAAGCTTAAAACAGTTTATTTATTTTGAAAGCAATGGTTCATCTAAAGCAGCGATTAAAACATCTATTTCAAGATGTACTTGCTCTTCAGAAATTCATTAGTCTAATATATACCAGAAGAATATCTTATTATTTAGTCGGAAATCTAGATGTGTAGTAGTATAAATGTGTTAATTTGAGAGTTTTGCATCCGAAGACATAATTTTCATTGATAACACAAGCTACTTGCAAGTAGTGTGTTTTAAACAATAAAATTTACCTGTCATACCAAGGAGCCAAATGTAAATCCCACTCGGGTAGTGGAATACTGTAGTCAACTATTATTTAAATGATAAGTAAATAATTCTTAATATTTCATCACACTGTAAACAAAATTTTCACAAATAAATAGTTCAGTAAATGACTTATTCTCCCAAATACCTTGAGTAGAAAGCCATAACAGTATTCTAGGAGGAAAACGATGAAGAACATCAAGTTAACTTGTCATCTGGAAACTATTATTCATTCTTTATATGACTAAAGATATTCTGTGACAGCTGATAATACTGAGGTTGACCCAGTGATTAATATAAAAATGACACAGGAGAACTTTCTGGTGCTCTCTAGATTTCAGTAGTTATTGACTTGTGGTGAAACTGTATCGAATCTCTACAAAACCACCTAGCTAAATAAAAAGTACAAGGATATGAAGGGGTGCCCACACTAGGACCCTAACGAAGGAACAGGTACAAGACCCATAAGTCTTTGTGTGAACACGCTACCGTTATTATTTGTCCAACCAAAATGATTCCGTCTGCTTCATCTTAATAATATATTGTCTAGAATACAGAATGACGATAATTTTTTCAAAGAAATTCTAACACATTATCATTCAAACTCTATTTTATTTAACAAAGGTTGAAGAATAATGCATACATATATACAGAGTGAAGCAAATCTATATGTACAAAAATCTTCAAACAAATGAATAAACGAGTAAACAGAGACAATAACTAATATTTACGACATTTGAAAAGCCGAAAAATAATTATGATAAAACAAAATTATATCAATCACAATTTTGTATACACACATAAACAAAATAATACTTAAAACATACAGTAACCAGACTATTTAAATATGATCATCATAGATTGATCCAAGAAAATGAAACAAAATAAATCAACAGTGTTTTATGAAAATAGACTAAAACAAAGAACCAATTGGATCAAATATGTATAATGTGCCTGTATTAGAATCGACTGTTACAATAGTAGGCGGAAGATCAATTGATGAAAATGGACCATAATTTTTATCATTAGAATTAATCTCCAATAAACGACTTGAACTAACCATTAAAGGTGGTGATGTCCCAGTTAAATTGCATGCACCAGAAGAAAGAACTCTTAATACACGACATTGTTGTATTTCGAACTTCGGTGTATTTAAAGCGGGCACTTTATCTTGAACACTAACATGTCTTATAAAAGTAGCAGGACTGCTTGTATTATCTGAAGAATCATTAGAATCATCGTTTGGTAGATCAAATTGTTGGATAGATTCAAACGGCCAAACACATAAACGATCAGAGAGACCAGCTAATAATCTTCCATCTGGTGACCATGTTAATTTATGTAACCAAGTTGATCCATATCCAGCAGCTGTTGAGTAGTAGTCAGGTCGTTTATTAAAGAGACGATTATCGTTAACATAACCACTTCCAGATGAGAAACGTTGCACCGAATCAGAGCTTGGAATATATACTGTAGATTTTTGATTATGGTCGACACCACATCGATGTAAATCATGGATCAAGGGTCGTCCTAAATATGAAATTTTCTCATTACTAACAGTTTTGGGAATATATGCTATTTGACTACATAACCTAAAATATGAAAATAGGATAAATTAGTTATCATTTGGCTTAGGAAAAGTGTGAGCAAATTTAACTGAAATATAAGATTCAAAAGGAAATAGAACTAAATAAACGTATGTTCATGTGATAAACTATCACTAATCTTGTTGAATAATAATCGGATATATCAAATGCCTAACAGAGCCACGAAGTAGGTAGAAAGGTTATTGAACTACTGGATCTTCAAGTACTAAAACAACGATTACCGGTATCTTACAACAAAAAACAATGTCACTTAAAGACATCTAGGATATATTACCGATGTTAAAGATAAAACTCATCCTAATTTTAAGATTAAATTTCATTCCTATCAAAAAATTAATTTCTCTTTAAAATGAGATTTCATAGATTGTGAAAATTAAAAAGGAGTTCCGTTTGAAATACTATCGTTAAGAACCGATTTTATTAAAAAACATTTATCAAAAACAGGGTTCACTATACAGAATTCAGATTTCCATCTAATTTTAAGAGTCATTTTCATCCTCAACAGAAACGATCTTAGATGAGTTTGGTGGAAATGTTTATAAATTAATATAATCACTTATCTGTCATTGAATATAAGAGTTATGATAATGCATATTAACACGATGTAAAGATACATATGAAATACTCGAAAAATGACAGCCAATCCAATCAATTGGAATCTTTGACCCTGTTAGTTCAGGAAGAAAAATTGACAATTAACATTGTCCAACGGTTTATAACATAAAAATATTTTGTGTGTGTGTGAATATTTCGCATATAAACTTATCATTTTATTGGATAAAAAAATAGAGTCTTTTAATATCAGTTCATTAGCGGGGTAAGGAAAATAATCCAATCTCATGAGCAGTTATTAATTGGCTATGTGATATCACTGTATTTCATCTATCAATATGTATGCTATTCATTCATTTTAATAACTAAAATGTCATTCAAAAAAACCAAGACTCATAACCACATAGTAAAAATGAAAAATGTAACCACACAATACTTACATTTGAGTCGTCAATCGCCAAACACGTAAAGTACCTCCATCGTCACCGGTTACCATAATTAGTTCATCACCTAACTCAACCACTGGTTGGAAAGCCACAGAACGGACACACATTGGATGCATACCTGTGTCAAAAGCCAGTATTCCGGAAGGTAAAAACCATACCTTGATAAAACAAAAAATTCATACAGAAATCATACAAATAATCTGTAGGCTGAATATACAATATCTTTAAAAAATCACTTACTTATTACCAAATGTTTAAAATTACAATCAATTTTGGAAATGAAATACATAAGACACTTTCTTTAACAAATCTTCTCAAACGGTTTTATGCAAAAGTTACTGTGACGTGCTTACGAACGATGTTTATTAAAAACGACTGACAGGATTTAATAACTCAAGAACAAGACAGTGGTATGATCGGCTACTAATGACGCTAACCAGCTTCAAAGATTATAATGAGGGAAGTTAGATTTAAATCAATCACACAATAACTGACCTTATATTATTAATCAAAACCTTTGACGATTAGCTTCGTCACCCTGTTTCTCAGTACAAAGTACGATGTCCGTGAAACGATGAAAGGAGAAAAAAATTCATTGAACCTGATAGAATAATTTAGAGAATGCCTGCAACTCAAATGATAAAAAAACTAACTTTTGCAGTCTTGTCTGTTGATCCAGTTACAAGCCAGTGGCCACTTGGTCCGATATCAGCGTTTGTTATAGTCATTGGTGTATGAGCCTCTAAATCCAATTTCCATCGGTCACTCTCAACACCAGATTTGTTTTCTTTATTGACGGTAACTGATTTATTATCACCTGGAAGAAATAATTTACGACCAAAAACTCGACCATCACGTCCAGAGGTAAACCATACTAGCATTTTACTTTCTTTCTTATCAAGTGACGATCGTCGTCCAGGAGTTCGTGTCCGATAATCACATACTAAAGGATGCTGAGAACGTTCAATTAAACGACATGTTGACCAAGTAACAACTGAATTACTGTTGTTTGGGAAAGAATCACTCAGGTGACCTGGTTGAACATCTGACTTTATTTTTTGATCATTCACTGAACCATTTAAAGATTGTATATCACTGTGAAGTTTTGGAAAACATTCTGTAGGGTAAACATTTACGCAAGGTATAGTGGGATTTGATATTTTATAACAAGCGTCAGAGAGGTACCATACCTAAAAAATTAACAACAAAATGCATGATGCAACTATACACTAATTATTACTGTGATTTTAATTGCATACTGCTTTTAAAAATAAAAATCCAACTTGTAAGCAGTAAACTGATTTTTATATTGTCAAGTAAAATGTGTATGTATTTTAAAGTTTCTAGTTCTATCCATTTTGAGTAGGCATTTCTTTGTATATAATAAGTTAAATGTTATTTAAAGGTACCCTGAAATGGTTATATAAATCTACTACGTGCTTTCTGATGTCTGGACTATTTAGTATCCTGTTGCAAATAATGAAACATTATTTCCTTCCATATGATTTACTTCAAAATAAACGAACTTACTTCAACATTATCCTATCTTCACTATGGAATTTAAATAAATTTTGTCAAACAAGAGGGAAATAATGTCAGGTATTTAGTAAGTTTTCATTACTGATAGCTATTTAAATAACACCGACTTTTCATGAAAAGTACAAAAACTTGCAATCAAAGTAAAACTCGGATAGTCTAGTAATAGTAACGATGGTTGTTTATATAATTTACTAATCAGTCACTAATATGATGCTAATAACATTTAAATTCTGATTGAATTTCATCCCAATAAACTATAATGTGCATGAATAACTAATATAATACTTGACTATGAGATCTTAAGTGATATGAGCTTCAAATCTCATGAAGAAATAATGTCTTCTTAAACGTCAATAGTATATTATACCGATAAGTGTTAATTAACAGAAAGTATAGATTAAAGAGTCTTGATATCCTTTACTGATACAACGTCATGCTAATTTAGATACAGGCAATTGCGATGACTGATACAAAAACATTTATCAAATCATTTATAAATTTGGTGGTTAATAGACTTGATATTAATTGGAAATAGACTAAATCACGATCTCGCACAAACTGTAGGACTATTCGGAACCAGAAGGAAATACTCACGCATTTCATCATAGTTTGAGTACCAAACAGAAGTTCCCACTGATAGGAGATGAAACTCAAGATCTTTGAATAGCTCTACAAGCATGATACCACTGAGCATACGATTCAGTAACCAGTGGTTTTCATTCTCAAGTTTGGTCGATTTATGATAGCGTGCTATCTTCAACCGATATCATCAACAAATTATTGTCTTATTCACTGTTTGTTTAACTCCAAAAATCGCAACTAACCGCTAAAACCTAAGAAAATTCATTTCTTGATGTGTGAATAATCATGTTAGATGGATTTCTGATAAAATCATTACACTAGACTAGATAACTCTTACGGAAAAAGTTCAAAAAACAAAAAAATAAACAAAAACTAAAGTTCAGTAATCAAACGACATAGTTACCTAAAACACTTTATTTAGAAACTAAACACCAGAAACAATTATGTAATCATATGCTACAATATGACTAAACGTTGAATTTTTTTTTAAAAAGGTCAATAACAAAACAGTTCACCCGATTTATATGAAGAAGTGTAACACAAAAAAAAAGAGAATTGATTTATAACCCATTACTATTCGATAATAAGAATAATAATAATAGAAAAAGATCTATCATGTGATTAATTAAATAAACAATTAAAATTTTTCATACTATGACAGATTGTCGGATTTATATTTTGTTTAAATTGAATAATTGATATATACAATTAAAAGAAAGTACTGTAAAATAACAATTGAAGGAATATGCAAAGTGAATATACAAATTAAAGTATTCAGATTAAAATAAACTTAAAATTTAAACAATGAATTTAGAAAAATAACAACCAGAATAATAAATCCTTCGTTCAATTATAAGTATTTTGTATTATATATAAATTTGATTGAAATGAAGTAGTTGAATAATTTACCTACTCAATAAGTTAATTAAGTACAAGCAAATGTAATTAAAATCGGGACTCCTCAGCAGTGCGTATCCACAACCTCGCCTCGCGAGATTCGAACACAGGACCTACCAGTCTCGCGCCAGAGCACTTAACCGATAGACGACGCTTTCAACTATGAAAATACTAAATCTCCACAAAAAACCCCTTCTGATAATAATATTCATATGCTCACTAGTGACTGACTTCGAGAGGAAAATCCAGGAGTTCTAGTGAGAAGCGGTGACCAGTGGAGTCCAAACCATGTCTGTTTTGAGATATCAACTTACTGAAGACGATTGGTGAACAGTTGCTCAACTTTGTGGATTGGTTGGAGTTAGACCCCTTCTGATAGTAATTAAAATCAATTTATTCTAAGTAAATTAGAGGAATAATACCTGACAGATAGACTATAGAAATCACTGAGATACCAAGCATATTGTTATTGTAATTGAATATAGTAGTTGATCATTTCAATTAATTGTTCAAACCAAATTAAATGGAGTGGATTTTACAAACTTTTAACCTATTGATTAAAAATTCAGTAACTCTGTCCCCATTCTACTTTATTGTCTTTGATTATTACATAATTTTACATTATATTATAAACTATTAGTTTAAAAGAATTTGATCAAGTTTGTAACAGACTCGATTATTCATTATTTAATTTTTATCAGTAGGATTAATATAAAATGGAAATCTTTTGTTTTCTATGATAGAAAAACACGAGCTAACAGATCATCTATATGTTAATACAAAGATATAATCTCCTCAACGGTAGAAAAAGGCTCTTAATTAACTAACCAGTTTTATTTATACACTAAATTTATTATTAGTCAAAAAAGTATGGACTGAAATATTCAAATTTCAAGTAAATTACATTCACACAGGGTAAAACAATCAAAAATGGAATCTCTATTACAAGCTGTCTTAGACAAGAGATTTTATATGGAAAATGATAATATTGAGTCACGGTTTTATGGGACTGGGTTGGCTAACTCGCCTATTCCACCTCACTTCGTTTTCCACTTTTCCAACAACGATCTCCACTTCGCATCACTTTCAAATATATATATATATATATATATATATATATATATATATATATATATATATATATATTTGATTCGCATCTGTATTCACTAGCTCGCGTGCATTAACTCTTTTTGCTCGAATTTGTTTGATGTGCTTGTGTCTTAGTGATCTGCACTATTAAATAATAAACTGTTGTCAGCACTTCTTGTTGCCTTCTGAATTTATACACCGCTGGGATTTATTTAGTAACGATTATCAGTGTGATTGATATACGAAGTCTAAGGAATTATCTCAAAGCAAATCCACTAAAATATAATGAATCTTAAAAATATTTTTTAGGAAATAATGAAAATAATAAAGATAAAATTATCATTACTTTTACACATCCACTTCCATAGACACCAACCACAATTAAAAGTTTACAATCCTTTGAATCAATTGACTCGGTACAATCTTCATGCATCCACGTATGAAGATGTAGAATATGATCGTGTAGTGTAGAGGAAGACGACAATGACGATGATGAGTATTTCTTTTCTTCATTATTTGTTTTATTTAAATTGTGATCAGAAGCCAATAGGTGATAACGTCTTACTATCCCATACAATTGTGAATCATCAAAATGAAGTGAATATACCTTGAATTAAAATGAAACATAACTTTTTTTAAAAAAATGAACAAAAAGGCAAGTATCACCTTGGAAACTGTCACTATGATAAATATGAATGAATTTCTAGTAACTTGTTACAGATTAGTTGGAAGAAGAAAAAGATATTTATCATATTTTTGAAGTAAATTCCTGTCATTAATATAAACTAAAATTATAAATGTTGTAATCTAATCGCAGATTAAATATATTCAGTCAATTTGATAAATCAGTGAAGAAATCTCTAATAATCTAATAAATTATCCATTGATTCAATTCTTATTAAAAAAGGAATATTCATTTTAAAACAAAAACTCATTACTTTGCCAAACTAGAAATAATTAGGAAAAAAACTTTTAAAAAGAAAGCGAGAAACAAAGATTTTTAAAGAGATTTAGTAGCCTGATGATTAAAAATAAAGAGTTATTTAGCAAAGAAAATTTTCTTTCCAACGAAATCATTTACTTAAGCTGTGAAACTGACGGGATGTCGATCAATAACATCTACTGACGTCTTGAACGATGGACAGAGTTTTTTGAGGAGCAGTTCGATCGGTCAGCTGCCCCAGCAACATCGATTAGACTTCCCTACCCTCCATGACTTTTGACGACTGATCCACCTAACGAGGTGGAAGTCCTCAAGGAACTTCAACTTGTGAAGCGCTACAAATCACCAGGTCAAGATGACTTTCCTCAGGCTCCTTTTAAAGACGGTCGTGACTTTCTGGTTAAGAAACTGATTGAGTTATTTATAAACATCTGGCAATTAGATAGAGTCCTAACATCTTGGAATGAGTCGATAGTTTTCCCTATATATATATATATATAAGACGATAGAAAAGATTGCATCCTAAAGTGATTCGACATTTTAACTATTAAAAAGGGATTGCTTTCATCAAATAGAATTTTTTCTTTACTCAATCCTGTTTTTATTCAATAACACAACCAATTACTTTAAGAATCTGATGACATTTAATTATAAACGATTATTTTGTATCGCTACCAATGGTCGTTTATTTCGTTAGACAGATAATTTCGATGCCTTTTAATATCACTATGATTATTTAGGACTATTCCAATTAAATTATAAAGTAGATCTATGTGAATATCGACTGAATGATATCCGATAAGATGCCACTAATATGAGTACGAACAGCTATAAAATAGAGTGCAATAATCAAAAAACCACTAATATGAAATATAATGCGAAATCCACAAAGTAGTAAGTTAAAATTTAAATAAACTCAAATAGATTTTCTAAAAACTTGAAACTCGTATAATTGAGGAAAGTAAAACACACTATAAGCTCTACAATATCTAGGACATTGATGGATTGATGTGAATTATAACGATTTCTTTACGATATTTAACACTCGCAACTACTATAAATGTTAGTAAAAAATTGAGTAAATTTTATTTTATAGTTATATTATTTTAAAGATTGAGACTATCCTACATAGTAATAATGATAATAATAATTACTCACAATAACATTCCCAGTATTAAAGCCAATAGCTACCCAATTACCATCCTTCCAAAATGATACAGCAGTGGCAACTCCATACATTGAACTTGATAATCCTGTAGTTAATATCCAATGTTTAAAAGGTAATGGTTTCTTTGAACTTTCTATTGATGAACCAGGCTGATGATTGTTTTCCGATGAATTCTTATGACTTTGATGACCAATAGATTCACAGGAATCAACTTCTATACATTTATGTTGAACTTGTGGATTCCAGTATGATGATTGACTAGGTCGAATAGTAATCTCTTGGAATGAACAAGTTGTTTCATTATTATTATTACCATTATTACTCAATTGTTTAGGTCGAAATAGAAACTAAAATTTTTTTTAAAAAAAAGAACAATAACGATATAATATTATTAGAAAAGATTTATTTCATCCACCATCGATTGTTGATAAATAGAACTAACAAGTTAATAAAAGATACAATTTATCTAATCGGTTTAGTTTTCCTACTCAATATAGAGTTAAAATAACAAATATGATCCGATTAAAGATATTCAGAAACGATTTGATAAATGAGAAGCACACCCCATGTGTGAATTTCGAGCAGGGTATCCGAATGAATTTATAACTCTCACTAGTCTAGTAAATTAGCATTTAAATAATTCAATCAGGCTATTCCATTTAATACGGATCAACAAGCACACATAAATATATACACCTACAATTTTAAACTATACTGATAATTATTGAAAGTTGAGGAGTGTCGAGAATTCAGTGAAACTGTAATAGACAATTAAAAATTGATAAATAGTAATATCTAAACTCAATTACAACTTCATTCACAATGTATTTACGATATTCTATAAATTTAATCATTTTTGTTTAGTCTAAGCTTGTGAAGTGAACAAATTGTATGAAATCGAATAGTTTGCAAAAATATTAAGAATGAAAACAAAATATTGATTCACACTATGAGATTCAGATAAATTTGAAGACTCACTTAAATGTTATAACAATTATCTAATTTATACAATTTTAGCAAACCAAAATAAACTGGAACCATAGCTGTTATATCGATTGAGTGCGTGCCCCGTTAATATATGACGTGATGATTCCCGCAAATTATAGAGGAATGAATTATCGATCAGAGCAATAATACACAAAAGCCGTATGAGCAGTCTTGAGTACTTATCAATCCTGCTTTCTGCCTAGCCCAGCCAGTTAAGTCCAGAACACTAATAACAGCCTCTGTAATATGAGTCATTATTCTCAAACATACTGGGTTTATATACCAAATAAACTGACCACGTCGTATCACAAATTAGAAAACAACATTTGTACAAGATTCAGCCAAATTTGGCTGTGAATAGGGGGAACAGTAATTAATAGACTGGATATAACCCAAGAATGGTAAATCGTACAGTAATAGTCTATGGGTCAAAATAAAGCTCATAGTAAAAGGAACATGAATATGAATAGTTAAGTTACTTAGCAATTATAAAATAGGAAATATGCATATCACATTGGTCCATAAATAGTTCTCAAAATTACCATTCATAAATCGATTCGGGATATAACACCCCCCTTTTTTTTGAAAGATCCGGAGTTGATATCCGGAATTTAAATTTTCCGCGCTTATCGTCCCTCACAAAACAACGTTGGATCCTCATGTTCACAAGTTACATTTAGTGTGACTCTGTTTATAACATTTTTCCTGCACTCAATAGAGAATTTGCTAGGACTGACTGAAAGGTGAGGATCGACATTTAACATGAGGTCAGAGTTTGGTTCATCTGAAATATTGTCATCACATTTATTGGAAAAAATCACTAGTAAATAGTGAGTCACGATGATAATCAGCGTCCATCAAAACTGCACTAGGTTCTTGATTATCATTTGATATATGTGACATATTTTCTGGTAAAACATGAGAATCTCGACAATTAGATTAGTCAGAAATCTCTATTGTAGAATGATGAGCGATATTTAATAATGAAATTTATTTACTACAAAAACCTTTTAGTTTTAGCAGACACTAAAATGGACTAACATAACTGTTATGTCTTGACATTTGAGGTTCAATACAGGAACCATTGAGCTACTCTAATACGACTGGTTCTATTTTGTAAGTCGATAACTGTGACTAACACACAACACTTTAACACAACTATTACCAAAACACAAAGAAGACGAACTATACGAAAACTGAATAATTGAGGTAGAGCAAGCAAAACAAAAAGAAATGGTACAACTCCGTATATATATTTACGAAAACATAATCATTAAGAATATAAAAGTTTAGCGGACTGAAATTAGAGATGATCAATTAGAAAAAGGAAAAGGCCATGTGGGTATTAAATTAGATAAAAGGCATTAGCAATCATTTTTTTCTAGTGAGATCTTAGCATCGTCAAAAAATATAGGTAATTTTCTTATCGCCTTAGCACTATCTAGGTAATTCAACCGGGTGTTTTAAAACTAACACCACTGTACGTATGTATACCTCATATAGCTGTTCATTTGTTCTAAGAGTATAAAATTAGCCACACCAAAACTCCTAATCATTAGATAAAAATTTCAAATCGAAGCTTACTACTGTTTGAAAATTGAGTGGCATTGCCATCTGTCACACCTGAAATTATTAAGACATAAGTGTTTAGACGAATAATTTATGTCATATTTAAAATAAACATTATCTAAAAAAGGAAACATATAAACAAAATTATATACAGTTGGTACGAAGTAAATAAGAATGTCCACTCAAAATCTCAAGTCCGAAATGTATGTCACGTGTATACAAACATATATATATATATATATATATATATATATATATATATATATATATATATACACAACTACAAAGAAAATAGTGATTATAAATATGACAAAACTTCGGTGGTATTAAAATTGTAAAGGAAATATCACCTGCAAATCAGAAGAATGTCGACGACGTCCAACAACTAATAATGAACCATGTTCACCAAACCAAACAGAAAACACCTGGGTCCAAAGCCCATGTACAGCAACTGGATTTTGTATATTCGAAGAATTTGAATGCCTCTGAGATGATAAACCGGAACCAAAAGGATACGGCCAGACAGGACCAGTTGGAGTTGGAGTTGTAGGAGTCGGCAAGCAAGTCGCCCCAACATCCCAACGTTTTATTACACCATCAACAGATGCTGTAAGCAATCCAATAGGTAAACAACTTTTATTGACATTAAAATCAAAATAATCTCCATCAGAAAATTGTTTGAAATCATCTGGAAGTAAACGTATAGCTGTGACCCAGGAAGCATGCACACTCAATTCTACTAATTTACAACCATCCCGAACACGCCATATCTAAAACAAGAGTAATAATGAAGTGATATCGGTTAATACGTTACAGATGTTTAGTATATTAGTTATCACAACGAAACTACTACAAAAAAAACATACAAGAACACGTCCACTAGCTGTTCCACCAGCTAAAATGCATTGACCTTCAATAATACGTGCATCCATCGACAATACTGTAGAAGCACACGAACACAACAAATGTAAGCGAGGGAAGCTATTGCGGCACAATGTCTCGTTTTCCAATATTCTTGATTCAGAAAATTGATACTCAGTATTAGGCAAGCACCAAATCTGAGAAGAAAAAAGTAGACATTTACTGAGTGTAAGAAAGATGTATGAAAATCAAGTGAACTATCTAACACAGCAGTTTTCGGAATTCTTTAATCAAGACCACAGTAACTCATGAGGCGGGAGTTACATTCAATATGTACTGTGTTTAAGAAATGACGATACACAACAGCTGACTTAGAATAATGTAGAAGCAAACACTATTAATTAAAAATCTAAACTATAGGACTTCAAATTCAGATGAATAACGTGGAAAGTTTACAAAGTGTCTCACTATGTATGTATTCTAACATTATATTTCTTTACGGTAAAATAAACCATTGTAACAGTAATACCAGGAGGAAACATTATTTTAAAAATTTTATTAATATATTTTTATTCGACTCATGAATTCAACTATTAAATTACTACTATCTCCAGAAATCCCCCATTCTGATTAAATAATATGTCTGCAAAATCACTTACAAGCTTATTTTATTACCTAAAAGTACGACATTTAAACAAGAAACTATGAACTAAAATACGCATTGTAGACAAAAATGTTAACAATAGGATATCCACTTTGTCTTTTTTTAATACCATTCATAATAAAGTATCTATCAAAACAGCTTCAGATACAATGTTAACCACTTTCCCCTCCGAATAAAATGTTTATCTATTACAACGCCGAAAAGAGACGCAGGAAATCTGATGACGCTTCATATAAGAAATGATTAAGTGAAATACCACAGAAATAGGGTGGAATTATAAAGTACTATTCACACACAGGAAAAATAAACATCAAGTTTTCATATACTAGACTCACCAAAACTTGAGTAGACAAAGATGCAGCGAAAAATATTGGTGCATTATTCATGTCGTTTGGGTCACCACAATTTGTAAAAGATGGTAAAAATATAACGCAAGATGCAGCTGGTCCAACTCCAACTTCTACTGTGTTCGCATCGAATAGCTATGACAACAAGATGATAAACAAAAATATTTATTTAAATGACTTTTAAGGAAAAAAAGTAAGTAATTATTTTCTTCCCAGACAGCAGCAGAAAGTGTTTGAATAGAAGGAAAAAATGAGATGAAATAAGTATCAAATGCAAAACACACACTAATTTTGCCTTTAGTGCTAAAGATGGACGAACCATGATAAGATCCTAGTAGGTGAAATCATTGACTGTTAAACTGATTCATGTTGGTAGATACGAACTACCTGGTCGGGATCCACACAATAACCGTTGATTGGTGGTTGGACACGTTAGGTGATGACTCAGAATCGGCCATCATTGATCAGATTACTCTTTATATACCACTACTTATTGAATTCTAGTATTCAATTTTATAAGTTACTTGAGCTCCGATCAACTAAAACCTAGATCATAATATCAATACAAGAAGCTAGTGCCGAAAGAAACGTTGATCAATTCACTTTAAAAAATGAAGAAACAAAGATCTTTAAAAAATAATATCCTCCATTAAATCAAATTTCCTTGAAGGGTATACAAGGGACACTGAAGGCTTCAGTTAATCCAGTATACCCAAGATCTTATTTGTAAATTGTAAGAATGAATAAATATATGACTTTTATGTATCAATAGATTAACGTATTAACTAAATTCATTAACGATCTCATTCTATTTCTTAGTAAATGTTCTGAATGTAGAGATTTGAAATATGTAAACATCTACATGCTACAAAGCAAAAATCAGAAATAAATTAAATAGTTGACCATCAACCTATTTACCTGCAACCGTTCATATTCTTCAAATACATCAATTGAAAATCTTTGAGATAAGAATTTCGTGACAAAGTCTATAGATAATTTGGTCGAAATACAAGAAATCCAACAGATTATATCCAGATTATAAAACCATATAAATCCATCAGATAAACAAACAGCAATAATATTTCCATCTTCTGAAACAGAAGCAAGATGTACTTTTGAATTAGAATCGGTACATAACTGTGGATACCAATGGTCTGAAGGAAGATAGGGAAGTCTTAATTCTCTGGAGCAATCAAGTCGTAATTTTCCACCACTTCCACGTTTCAAGTGATAGACATTTGGTAGTTTTGGTATAATTTTTATGTAGGCACTTGATTCAATTCCATCCACATGATGTGACACAGAATCAAGACAACCTTCACCGGTCATAATCAAAAGATCTAAGGAGGAATTCGAGGCTATACATTGAAGTTGATATGTTGAATCAGAAGAAACTTCATTAGGCTAAATAAATGAACCAACAAACAAAACGTATACACAATTAATAATAACACATACAGTCACACGTATACAGTCTACTTTAGATAAATCATTAGAAATTCTAGAATTGATTAAACATTGAATATGTCCAGGCAAACTGATTAGCAGTATTTCTATGAATATGTTTATATTTCATGTTGATTTTATAGAATTAAACTATTTGTATAATGTTATGTTTTTGTATCTACATCTGAGCATATTAATTTTATCCATTGATTGTATTTTTGGTTCAATCAATAATCAGAAATTATTTTTACATAAAATAGACATTTCAATGATTCCTCAGACAGTATTATGACTTTTGTTCGGTTAATTATTACGTGATAAGATCGCCAGTTAGAACACGGCTTATATGACCCCGACACTGTACCAAACTAATAACGCATAAACCAGTACGAGCAGTCTGGAGTCGATTCTGAGTCTTTATTGGCTCTTCTCACTCAGTCCTGTCCGTCTGAATCCAGAACACAAATCTCAGCTCCCATTGTATGAATCATGTATTTCACACATACGCAGCTTATATACAAGCAAGTCAGACGGCACCATACAATAAAATAGAATAACAATTATACAAAATCAAGCCCAAAGTGGCTGTGAGTGTGAGAGACTGTAGTTAATAAATTAGGAATACCTTAAGAATAGTAAATAGCATAATCGTAGTCAATAGATCAAATGAAAGCTTATGATTAAAGGAAGATGAATATACATATAATATAGTTACTTAATAGGTATCTAATAGAAATACATATAATAATAGTCCATAAATAATTCCTAGCGGTTACCACTCATTTATTCTTTATCAGGATATAACAACCAAAGGTTAGTTGATCACACTATCGTTTATTCTTCTGCCTATCATTTATCATTAGATGATATTGGTTAACTAAATGGTAGTAATTTAAGAGAGTGAAACTTCTCAACATTACCATTTTTACCTTCTAGTTATCATGGACAAATATGCATTTTCTCAGTTAATATTTTTAATTGTTCAATCCGTGCCAAAATGAACAAAATACTAACCCATGTCCTACATCTTAGATTTCATGAGTTTCAAAGATCACTGAATCCTAATTATGTTTTTTTCATCGAATTTTTTGTCTTACATTTTTCCCGTAGAAATGTTCGTGTATTTTGAAGGCACTTTCAGTCACGAACTATAGTTAACAGGAGAGTGAATCACTGACAACCAGAGAGCACTGAACACGCTATTTTATTTATGCCAAGTTAATAAATTACAATTACAGAGGTTTGAGCAACCAACATGTTGCTAAGTAACTGAACTATAATAAAAATTTGCCTAAACTTTAACTCAAACACTCATTCCAATACTATTGAATATCTTAGTAGCATAAAATCTAAGGAAAAATAACAATAAAAAATAATCGATGGATTACGCCCTGTGATTCTGAATCAACATAAACTTTAACAACACAAATGTAGAAATTAATCTGAGAAGATTCAAAAGAAAAAAAAGAACTTTTTCTGTTTCGTTTCGCCTTCGTGGAAGATTTGCAAATCTAGAGAAAAAAAGAATGTAGTATAAATTAAATTTTATGTTGTAAATTATCACTTCAAACCTCCATTACTAATGGGCATACAACGGGGTAAGTGTAATCATAGGATGATATTTTTTTAAAAAGTAATTTGTTTACATAATCCGAAATCACTAAAGGAAACAAGGAAACCCTATCAATCAATGAGTAGTCAGCAAATTAAATTAAATTTAGTACCCAAACGTTTAATTTTAACATTAATTACTGATAATTTTATTTACATGAGCTTCAGGAAATAATGTGACTATAAACAACAAGACAACAAACCTGAGAAGTTATAGGCGGTGTTGTAGTTTGTGTGTTATCAACACGAGCCAATTCAGTTAGTCGAGGTAGGTCAGCTAATACAATAGGTGTTGGGACATCGATAGGTGATGAATCATAAACTGGTGAAACAATAGTTGAACGCTTTCGACGTCTAATTGTCCCTTCAGTAGATACTTCCGAGTCATTTGATTCCAAATACATGTTGATATTTTCTCTTGTTGAATGTTGACTAACGTGTTTCGAATCAATAAAGCCATTATTGATGCTAACATCATCGTCATCACTGCCAATAGCATCTAAATTACAACTATCTCTATGATTTCTATAGTAGTCGAAATGAAATGTATCATTTTCATGGTTTGAAATAATTTTATCGTATGGAAAAAATTCTTCATTTGAAATTTCCTCGGCGACAGGAAGTGTTGAAATTCTACATAATGATAAGAATAAGAACAGTAATAAACGATAATAATGATGATAATAGATAAAGCTAAAATGGAAAAAAATCAAAATACGAAAGCACTAACTACACTAAACAACTACACATCATGAAATTGATGTGTCAAGAAATAAACCTATGACTATAATACTGATTATATATATATATATATAATCTCTATAAACACCCTCATATCACCAATATTAATCATGCACTCACTAGTCATGAACTTTGAAATGCAATTCCTGAAAAACTGGTGAGAAGCCGTGACCAGTAGAGTTTAACTATGTCGGGTGTGAGACGGTTATCCACCATAAACACTGGGAAATGATCGCGCAATATCGTGGGTTGATTGAAGTTAGACGTATAGATGGATAGCGACTTAGAAGTCGACGTGCTATGTCCGTGTACAACACGGAAAGTCCTGGGTTTGATCCTCTACAGTAGGGTCGTAGATGCCGACTGTTAAGGAATCCCATAATACGACAAAGCAGCTATCCAGTACTTCATAATTTTCAACAGTGGTCTAGTTAATATCAGTTCGTGACTTAAACTACGAAATTTCTACAAACTACCTATAAATATAAATATATATTCTTGAATATTTCTTCACTGTTCGTCTTTTTCGTAAATGAACATAATCTAGACGATATGATACAACCTGGATCCAGTCATTGGCCAGACACCATACATCATAGTACAGGGAGCAAGGTATCCTAATAGAATCTATTTCCTAACAAGATGAATTTATTACTTCTGGTACACATAGGTAATGATATAATCAAACAAACAATAACAGGAATCATTATTAATAAGTATGAAGGAGAAAAAGTCATAGAAAAAGTAGTCATTCAGATCAGTCATTCCATTTATATCAATTAAGAGTATCGGATGTGTTCATTTTTCTTTCGAAAAAAAAACAACCCAAGCGAAAAGTTCGCCTTAATAGTGAAATTCACTAATACAATGGGAGATAAACACAACAAACCTACACTAAACTACCATTGGATCCACAGGTTAAACATTCTGTGTTATTCGATAAGAAGCTTAAAAACTTCACTTCAATTTCAGGTGAATATACCTAAACAAAAAAAGAAAAAAATACGGAGAGAAATAACAACAGAGATAAGACTGAAGAGGTAATTGGAACTGTATACATAAAGTGACAAAATAACAGGAACATTAAAAAAGCATACGAAAATACCAAGAGTAATACTTTGCAAATATCATTCCGAAAAAGTCTTCCTTCCTACCTAAAGAAAATACGTTGTGAGAAATCCGTTGTTTAGTCACAAAACAATGTTTAAATTTATATGCCAAGGTGTCATACTGTAATGATGTAAAATAGGTTAGGTTAGAAAACCATGCCCAAACTACGAATTGACAAGTTGATTTGCTTAGCTTAGTGTTTAACGGAGCAATCCCTTAATGATCAATGTACTAAACTTCCAATCATTAAGTCCTGAATTCGAAATCCTCTTCACCGATTTCGGTATGAGTACCATGATCAATAACCTTTACACAAACAGTATGGTATAGAGCCCAGCACATAAACCTATAGTTGGTAAATAAATTAATTTTAGTTTAGATTTTAATTTGCAAGGATATACATACTCAATGAAGACCAAGAATAGACTAATTTGCAAATTCAAAATTTAAGTGAATCCATCTACGTTACGACTATATCAATCTCCGTGCATAGTCAGTTATGAGGTACTACACTACTGAATACAAAACAACTACCAACTGAGCAATAATTCCAAATTTACAATAATATCTTGATAATACCCATTTTTGGAAACCTTTTAAAAGTATTAAAAAAATTGGGACGTATAAGGATCCGATATTCAGAATTATATTTTATTAACATAGTATACTTGCTTAGATTCCTTTTATAAGTTCAAACGTTATCATAAGACTTCTTAAGAAAGAAATGAAATAAGTCTTCATGTGAAAGCAGATGCAGAGTGTAGAGAGCCAATAAGTACATCTATCTCCAGGAAACCAAAGCAAGTTGAAAATCCGATTGATATTACCAAAGTTCAGATACAAAATCAACCTACTGTTGGTGAGCTCTTCTTGAGCTACTCGCTATTATTATTTTTTATTATTATTTAAATAAACTCTTAAACTAGTCTACTTACTTGATGCAGTGCAACTTCATAGCCTGAATTCGCATCCAAAAGAAGAACTCGACCATCACTAGTTGAAGCTAGATATCGTTTACGATAACGATTATGATGTAAATGACGTGAATCATTAGCTAAATCCTCCTGATCGTCTGTACTTACAGTTTCCATCGAATCATCTGTTGGGACGTTTGCAAGAACTGAAGATATGGTATATGGTACCTCAACAGCCAAGCATGTGACAGCTTGACATCCTGTTGGAATGGCCCATAATAATTGAGAAGCAGCTATGTGACTGTTACTATAGCATGAAAAGTAAGAACAAAACGAAAAAGTGGCAGAAATGCGCTTTAAATTTACCAAGAAATTATGAGACATGCATAAAAGAATCTGAAATTATCAATAAGTTACATTACATTGTGAATTAGTAAATGACCAAGTAACCTACAATATCACAGCGTTGCAAGCTTGACTTCATCTCATACAAAATAAACTCTAAAAATTTCATCAGAACAAAAGCAGATAAAAACCTCAACTATATATAATACTCAACTGTAAACTTTGAAGTACCAAATAAACTGTTCCTTCTCATAAAGAAAAAGTTATCTTATACTTCAATTTCCACGATAAATTCAACGTTATAACAGTATTTAAGTTCAGGTCCATACATAAATGAACGATGGTTATAACATAAAAAATAGATCTAACGAACAGGACCTAGTGATTTAATAAATAAGACTTGTGTTTTCTGTAGTTTTGTAGAAAAAGTTTTCGCGAGTGACAGAATTTACTGAACAGAGTATACCATAGGAATTCTCATGAACAACATTTGTTTGGAAATGTAACACATTAAACTGGTATGGTCTAGTGTCATGTTTTAACCAAGCATACGTGTTCAATTACACTAATCTTTTAAATATTTTAACAGCTTAGTAGGGGAGTATGTTTACATCATACTAGTTAGAAAGAACTAGTTGACTTAATAACCGTACTTGGATTACCATAGAGTTAGCATAGAGTCAGTCTGACTCTAATCATCTACTCACTGCCTTCTCGTGGCGGGGTGTTCTTTACGAAATTGAGAGGACAAAAAGCGAATGTCCGGCGCTTTAACCGGGTTGGTGGACACGGAAAATCAACCACGAAGAGTTGGAAAACCCTGATTCCAAACTAATGGTGAACATGGGCTCCAGTATCCTGAAGGAACAAATGGCGTATGAATCAATCGTTGGTCACCGGCTACCATAGGACTGCATCTCCTCACGATGCTCTACTGCCTTGTGGATCAGACCTTTGGGTCGAAGGTTCCGGGTGTGGGCCCCTAAGAAAACCACCTGCTTCAGTTTAGGCACCTGGGCAGTATTACAGCCCTCATACAAATCAAATGAGATTTGCGCGGCGCATATATATCTGGTACACCTTTGTACCAATATTTATGTGTTTAAATAAATAAATGCTTGATAATTATGTTGAAACCAAAAAATTATCCTTCCTAATTAGAAAGAATTTCAGTCTCACATATTAGTATAAGTTATCGATTGTGGTTAAAGAATTTTGACACAAAATCTCACTGGTTAACGAGGTGATAAATAAAAATGAAGGTCAAACTTTATCATAAACCAATTGATAAGACCAAATATAGGCTGAACTCATTAAAAATGAGAAAATTCAGGGGACTAAACTAGTTTATGTATAAAGGTTGATCTGATTAGTTCCCGCTTAAATAAATTGTGGAAATTAGTTCCGTTAGATTAGACTTTGTAACAGACTAGGATCGCTTAGACAATTATAAAAAATTAAAAGCATTTGGTATCTATATCGCTCTAGATCCAAACTTTTCAATAGTGACAAGTTGGTAGATCCCTACTTATTATTATTATTACCTTTACTTAAATTTTCCTGTTGATTTCCACTAGCTGTAACCAATGCACGTTTGTCCCACAATAGTGGGGTAATTTAAGTCAATAACCAGATGCTGAGACCTCCCATCACCTTGCAATATCATATTACTGCGTTCATCTATCGATCGGGATTCCTTGCATTCATTTCAACAACACAGAACTCTTACATTAAACCTTTCCACAACATATGGTACATGTTTGTTTGTCTATATGTGAATTGATGGTAAAACTGTAACCTTTTAAAAGTTGGAAACTATGACCACTAAAACAATCGTAAACACTGAGTTCCCAAAATATATTCTACTCTATCAAGAAACAGAATAGATAATGATCAAAGACAAAACGTGTAAATAATTTTCCAACACAGTTTACCAGCAAATAAAATTACAAACGGCTTTATAAAAAAAAACGTTCACCAATCAATGAAATACACATGTTAAAAAATTTCTAGGAAATCTAAAACACCATCATGTTGATTTATTTGACAAGTTAGTATGAAAACAATGAACAAAGATTATGTAAAAAGCAGAATCTGAGCTAATAAAATTCCTCTATAACTTTGAATTCTAAGTATGATTTTCAACATCAAACAGATTCAACTAGATTATTTTTATTCATAGTTGTTTTGTAGACTATTTACTACAAGTCCTAGTTTACGCACAATAGTCCTCATATTAATTCGTACTCTCCACACACATACACTTACAAAATAAGTAGTCTTGATATTTGCCAACAAACTCATTTTTGCCAAATCTTGGTTAACTGGTTTTAAATGTGTTATACATAAAGCAGGTCGACACCTCTAATTTTCGGGTAAGTTTATTCCAGTATAAAAAAATGGATTTACAACTTACCACCAAAACCAATAATACTTAAATGCTCTAACTATTGATAAAGTCTTGGACACTTCTTCTTTGGAGGAGGGATTCATTTTTAAGACAGATTGATGACGCTCGGTTAATAACTGGAAAGCTTGCTGAAATACAGGGTTGTCTTGGGAAAGACCAAGTCCCAGCTGCAGTAAGTCTATACCCTTAGGTGATGCGGTATTATAACTGGAACGATCAGGTATATTAATTGAATTTGACCTGATATTTCTTGAAAACAAATTTCGCCGTGATTCAACAGGACTTATACATCTAGAATCAGGTCTGAAGTTGGGAGGAGACAAATCCAAGTTGGCCACAGAACTCCTACGAGATCCTTGGCATGGAGATCTAGACCGTTCGCAGTCCTGAACAATAGTTGGATCAATTATATAGTAAGCGTTTGTTTGAATAAAACGAAGATAAGCCAACCTAAAAGTTTGCAAAATAAATTACATTTAAATTATATTATAGTTTAGTCAGTAAAGCAGACTAACTTTACAAAATAAACTAATTTTACGATTTTCAGTTTTCAATGCTGGTAGAATTTCATCGAGCAAGCCCACAATCTATCTGGTAACTAAATAACTAAGTTAACAACTTCAGAGTTTAGATGATCATTAAGTATCCTATGACCAACTAGGGAAAAATAAATAGAAAGGCTTAATATTTTGATTTAGATATCAGGTACAAGTATGTGTACCAAAACATCAGATGGAGCTATTTTGTAGAGTAAAGACACTTTCCAATTCTACAACTTGAAGTATAGGAAGTGGGATTGTCAACCATTTGATTCGATACTTCGAAGCTGAACATTTAGATCAACTAACCCTAAAGGACTTAGGAGAAGTTTCAATGTAACTATAACATCTACAACTCTGAAAATAGAAAATATGGATTCCACCAAACCAATGAAAATTTTGTAGCATTGTTATCTAGCAGAACTGTGTTATAAAAGTAAAGTACTATGTACATCAACCTAACTGAATCTCAGTAATAGGATTACGTTTGGGAATTTCATGAGGGAAGATAGTAAAATAGATACTACTGCTACTCCATTAGATTTGAGATTGATGCCTGAGTGGTCAGAAGCTGATAGTGGTAAATGAGGTAACACATATTCGAGTGGAAAAGCTCAAAGCAGTAAGTCCCCTTCTCGACATACATTCCGCTGTTCCGTATATGCTAACGAAACTAGAAAATTTACATTCATAGTTCTTAAGGTCACAAGTAAGAAATCGCAAGGAAATGAAAATAGCTATAAACGATTACGGTTATTGAAAACAAAACCATATTTTGCTACAGATAGAAAAACATTTTTTCCATATATATTACCACCTTCAATTTTTATATCAAATATGAACCAAATAGCTGTAACATATGGGTTGGAGATAGACAGCCAAAGATGAATATAAATATCAACACAATGCTAGAAAACACTGATGATAGTACATTATTGTTTGAAATTCTGATGTACTTGATTTATCCATACAATAGGAAAAGACGGTATTGACTGGTCACTAAATTGTAACCAATGGTGTGTTTGTATATTCTTACTGCCGATGGGATTCAACCCAACAAGTTACGATATCGGCGATCAGCTAACATAACTCGGCCACTAAGTCCGAGGTTCGAACCAAACTCCATCAACTTCGGTTTAGGCAATCGGGTAGTATGATTCGCAAAATAATAAGACTGCGACCCATGCACAAATACTTGGTGGATGAATCGATAACAATAAGTGACTCAACAATGTATGGTTGGAAGAGGTCGACAGGAAACCTTGAACCCAAGCTCTCGTGACAGATGACATTCGTTGGCGAAGGGTCCCTACAATCAATTAACGCTAATATCTCTGTCCTATAAGAAGTTAGTCTCAGCCAGTGGTGCAGTCCGAATCCGACGGAGGCTACCAGTTCCTTCAAGACTTCAGACATACCTTTCTGATGAGTTCCAACGAGCACGAAACGTAGGTCCAGAGTTTTCAATAGACTCCTTCGAACCTACTAAGAGTAGGTTCCGATAGATATATGTTGCTAGCTGAAAATCTATGTATTCACAATTTCTTGCTATTCGAAAAAAGTTTGCAATAATACTGATAATTGTGGATCAATGTCTTGTAGTGGATGAATCACTCACTTTTACACAGGAAAAGGTTTTTGGATCATCTACACCAGACAATAAATATCTCAATCATCCGGCAACCAATAGTGAATAATTTTCGCTATTACAGTCAGATTTTGAATTAGCTTTTAAAATAAATACCACACAACATCTAATAAAAAGGATGAATAACTTCATTACGACAAAAAGCTGGTTTTAATAAAAATATTACCATTCAGCCATTCGATTCAATGTGACGAAAACAGCACGATAACGTTGAAAGTCTGCAATCACGGGTGTCGTACCAATAACTTTCAGCCGACCACGAAGAAAATCTAGGTTGATTAACAAATCAACTAACTTATCCAACTGAGCAGCCTTGAACAAATGTTCAGTGGCATTATTCCAGAAATAAATATGTTCCCAAGAAGATACAAGTTTTAACCAACGACCCCCACAAAAAGTAAAATAGTTCTGTATAAACTTGGCATGATAGTTCTACAAATGTATTTTTAAAACAAACTAAGGTTAGTGGTCTGTTATTAATTATAAATAAAATGCATTTTAAAAACTAATTTGAACATACTATAAAAATATAGCTGAAATAACAAGTCAAAACTTTCCACATTATATATATTACTTGAAAAATAAAGTGAAGTGAAAGGCAATACACAAATTTGAGGATTAGGTATCATAGTTTAAGGATATACAATACAAGGTTCAATCAAACTAGGATTTCAATGCTGATGAGGTGAAAACTAAACTTATTAACCTTTTTATTCCCGTAAACCTACGTAAAAGTAGATTCCTTATACCATACACTATCGTTTCCAATCAATGGACTTCAAATGAATCGAATTAAATTACACAGAAAATCTATAAGCATGCACGTCGAATAATTACTGACAGTAGGCTTACCTATTGAATACACAACAATAATATAAAAACAAGGAACGAAGTATAATAACAAGACCAAATCATACAATTACTTAGAATTATAACAGCCAAACCGTCAAATTTCATATAGGTCAGTCGACTGATAAAATCTGTCTGAATCTCTCCCATAATATTTAAATCTACCGTTTAATCAATTAAATTAGTCCTGCTAATAAGCATTAAATAATCATAAATGATTATATTATGCCCTGAATACGAAAGATTTTACACCTTAACACACGGTTTCAAATCTTACATTCCCATTATTCAATAACAGTTGAGTTAATAGCAAGCATTCATACTAATAAACGATACACCGAAATAGTAACTCACTGCTTGCTCAACGGGGTCGATATATGATTTCAAAAGATCTAGTTGTATACCATGTATTGTGTAGCCACAGTTCCCTACTTTATAAATCCAATGCCTAACAGTTAAAGAATAACGAGTGTAGAGAGAAAGAACCATCTCAGCCTTGTCCTCAGGTATTGCCCACAGGATCCCACAAACCTGGAACAAGTAAAATACATAGAATATCATCAGGTTAATACAAATAATACGAACGCCATGGCGAATAAATGAAAAACAGACGAAAAAACTGGTGGGTTTTCTTCCGAGTCACTAAAAAAGCAATCAGACTCTTGAAATTAATCATCGCGCACCTAGTTGAGACGAAGCCTCAGGAACTTATCTGTATTGGTTGACCTTGAGCCACAAATTAATAACTATCATTGCTGTTATTTCTTTAGCAGACTAAATAGTTGTTCGGACTTCATCGAAACAGATGTCACTGCCTCTGCATCAGTTGGCCTCAACATACACAGAAGAAAAATTAATATCCTCAAATACAACACAGAGAACACCAACCCAGTCCCAACTGATGGACAAACTCTTGAAGAGGCGGAAACTTTCACGTATCTGGGTAGCATCATCAATGAACGTGGAGGATCCGATGAAGATTTGAAGGCAAGAACTGGCAAAGCAACAGCCGCATTCCTACAGTTGAACAGTAAATGGAACTCTACTATACGGAGCTGAAACGTGGAGAACCACAACAACCATCATCAAAAAAGTGCAAGTATTTATAAACAATTGTCTGAGCAAAACACTAAATGTCCGTTGTCCAGATACCATTGTAGTGTATGCTACTTATGTTCACAGCTATAATTAGTGAGTAAACCCAATAGAAAGTGGAATGCATGCCTGCAGAAGATTGGGAAGATTCAATTGAATAGAACAGAAAGGGAAACAGAAAGTTATTGTAATAACAACAGAATTGAAAGAATCATGAATGATGTGAAGGATAACTGATGGAAGATGTGCAAATTATGTATTCAATGTATGGTTTTCATATTTTGCGAAAGCACTGTAATTTTGTATTAAAAAATAAATTGGTCTTCCCCCACCCCTGTGTTCTACGTGCACTACGCCATCAGCAGCAACTTACAGTGGCAGAGAACAAATTATCTTCCCGGTGAGGAGGAAATTTGGAAAAGACATTGGAAGTGGATAGGACATACATTAAAGGGATCATCAAACTGAATCACGAGGTAAGTGCTAACTTGGAATCCTGAAGGGAAATAGGATGTGGATGACTCCCACATTCATAGGCTACGAAATTCACTGTTTTACGAATACTGCACTGAGATTGTTTTCTAGAGGGCGATGGAAACCTTCTGATTTAATAACCCAAATTAATAGGCACCAAATCAGAGAAACGTTTGTAGCTGGGAAAACCGTTAGTAGTTACACAACCTTGAATGCCCATGTGGACTGGTATTTACTGTCCAGTCTTATCAGTAAACACTATTACTTTCTTATTTCAGTCTCATAATCTGCAACTTTTGAACAATTGTCGATTCAAATAAACCTACAAACAAGGTAGGTTGAGTTTAAAAACACTCTCTAAGTCGATTTTGTTTGGGTTAAGATATTTGTCGCCAAGGTTTTCAACGATGTAAATTAATCAATCTATTCAGTCATAAAAAAACGGAGAGAGAGATGTTTAAGAAAAAACTTTGAACTAGCATGTAACCCTCATTTAACACAATCAATATTTAGTCACCACTTGGTAACACAATCCACAATTCTATCCCACTATAACCATGACAAGATGTTAGTAAAATACACTAAGACTTACTTTTGGTGTCAGAACAATGCCTGGCTCAAATATTACCAAACGGCGATAGTATGCTTGATTTTCGGGTGACAGGAGTGATATGCTTTTATCAAAAGCCTTGAGAAAATAAAGAATGAAAATAGCTATGTTGGAAACATCGAAATGTGAAGATTTGATAAAAACAACGTTTTCACAAATTGAACGTAAATAGATTCTTGTTAAGAAATGGTCCTCTTAAGTTATGACTTTCAAACTCTTAAAACATATATGCGACGTGTGACTTTAGACTCGCACATATATTGACGTGTTCGAAGGGACAAAAATCAAATGTTTTATCTTTTACAGTTGATAGGCCGCCGAGTAGTGATCAATGTCATGTATTTCGAATCATTAGTCCTGACCGAATTCTGTCTATCAAGTTGCAATGTAACCATTAGTCTAAATGACTCGACATTGCGCGCACTATGTTGAAATGTAAGGTGGCGACTGGCATGGTGGATGACACGAAGTCCAATCCTCCAGGGAGCATCAGTTCCCTTAAGACTACAGGCATACCTTGCTGACGAGTGCCAAATAGCACAAAACCTAGGTTCAGGGTTTCCTGTCGACTACTTTCAACCACCTCCCTACATAGTACTTTAACCGCTAGTCTGGTTTGAGCATCTTCAAGATATTTAAAATTCCAATCCTAATTTTCTTGAAACTTGTCAAACTACATGGTGAAACTGCAAAATTATTTCACTCCGAATTGGCTAGGAAATCACAGATATTAATCAGACTCTTTTTAGTTTCTTCAGCACCCAATATTTCTGAAACTTTGTGACTAGATCTTGATAAGAATTAACATCCAACAAACTTTCACATTTTTGAGATTAATAAACAAAAGTTAACAGTATTCACTTTGGACGATGTATAGACCAAATACCTAACCCATTTCAAGTCATAAAAATATGCATAATCATCTCTTATTTACATTAGAGGTGCAATTCAAGGAGGTTCTTCTGATAAACTGCAGTGGCGGCCTGTCACTCAAACTCCATATAAAGAATGATTACAATCGTCAGTAATCAGTCCTATCAGGTAAAATAAAACGACTTCATGTGTTCGGACAACAGTACTTCTAAGTACACAGTCTGTTATTGCTGTTGGTTTTTTAATCCAGTTCAAGCTAAAAACACAATTAAACACAATATTGATAATATTTATAAGTCATTTTCAGATTTTAACAAATTCACGAAGTTCTGCAGTGTGAAGCACTTAAAATTCAACAAACTATGAAATATAACTACATGAAGGTCGATAGCCAATGCTTGATATACATACCTCGTTAACAACTATTCGCATGATAATTAAAGGTGAACAGAGTTTGAAAACGGAATACTTCGAAAGATATATGGAATAAAACTTGACTCATAAGCGTAATTTCTCTCTTTCCTAAAAACATTAAATCCTAAAATGTGTAGTAATTACCAAAAAAATTCTTCATAGATAATAAAAAAGCTAACATGCAAACACTTTACCTGAAATACAGAATCGTAACCATAGGCACTAGGACGTTTAATAGCTACCCAATCAAGAAATTTAGATCCGGTTCCATTTACACTGATAACATAGTCAGAAAGACGATGAATTTGATTGTATAATAGGCTTCCTAGCAAACTAACGGCAAAAGGTAATCCATATGTCATTTGACTTATAGCAGGTAAGGAAATGTCAGAATCCTTTAAATTTTGAGATGATTTACTAGACGGGATAAATTGTTCCATTGAATACCCAGTCCACATAGACAAAAGACTAGCGACTTCATCTTCCGATAAGTCATTGTGCAAATGTAGCTAGGTGGTAGGACAGAAATCTTAATTAGCATATCACAAAAAGTAACAAAGTTTTACAAAAACAAAACAAATATTAATCATTTACATAAGTGGTGCATCGACTAACCTGACGACAATTCCCACCATAGATGAACAACAAATAGATAAAACCACATGAAAAAGTAATTTGTTTTACTCAAGTTCGAAACCTGTCATAAAAGTATCCTCTAGAAGTGTAAGACGTAATAGCCATCATGCTATCGCAGAGACGCTGAACTAATCCACAATATGAGATCGCCACTTAATAATATTCATTGATATTCCACCTGATTCCCAGACTTGATCAATATTGCATTTCATAAATTAAAACCTTACAAGATATAAATTACTCCGAATGAATAATCCACAAGGTAAAACGATTGGTTGATATATTTGGGATATGTGATACCTATACTCCATCATCCCTTACCTCGACAGGTGATGTTTGCTGGTAAGTGGGAAAAAAACAGGGGCAATCAAACCAAGACATGAACAAGTCTATGAGAACATAAACTGTTGGTCTGAGTTATTCTGGTAGATACAGATTACCTGATTGGGGTCCGCGAGATAACCATGACCAGTGGTTGAAGACTTTAGGTGACATGGATCAGAATCGTCCACAATGGTGCAGATTTATTCTTTATCTTCCTCTCAATTTTTAATTGCAGTATCCTTTCATAAACACCCTTCCGCTCTCTCTTTCAAATACACTATTGACATTTGATCTCTTTTATTGTAACCACTACTATATTATCCCAATCTCTTTAGCTATATACCTTGTTAATTTCAGTTCGTCGTACTAAAGTGATACGGCAACTTCAACCAATGCACATCTGTCCCAACCTGACTACATTTCAAAGTTTTTCTTTTGTTATAATCACAAACATGACTAGTGGGTGTTGTTGCTAATAATGCGCATACAATTTTACAGCCATCTATATTTTTATTATTGTGTCACTTGAATAATTATCTCCGAAAATAGGGAATTCCGATATTGATGAAAAACGAACCGGGTATGTAAGGCCTGTTTTCGATGCTTTAGTCACAGAGAATAAGAATAAATATTTTCTAGTTGGTTTAATAACTCAGGAATTCAGCTAATAGTTTTCCTTGTAAGTTACAACATTAACTATCACCCTGTCTAGGAGCTAAACATAATTACAAATCAGACATGAACCATATATAATAAACAAATCTATCGACTTTTACTAATATGTCACTTATTTACTTCCTGAGTCTTTACAAGGTATTTTCTAGTAAACAATCAGAACAATCGACTGGTGTTTATTGGTTTGATAATGAAATATCCAAGTGACTTTATACCACTTCCATCAACATGAGATAGCCTCATTAAAACCTAACTTCGTTAAGATATTTTGTGCATCCTGCTACGGAAGTCTCCACAACATATCAAAGATATTATTGTTGCCTCTTTTCGTATGAGAATTTTTGGTGAACCACAACTTTATTTCTGGCAATCAGCTTAATCTTATCAATGTAACTTTTAAACCAAAATCACCAGATAAAACTACATTAGGCATGCCGTTTATGTGAACAAAAAGGGGTGGTAAGCAATTTTTGAGCATTTCAATAAATGATAAACGCCGACTGTTTAGTTTATCATTCGTCAGAAAACATAGAAGCATAAACAAACATAATTTTCATAGTGAATTGCTGAATATTAAAAGCAGAAGTATAGCCAAGTTTAAAAATCTTACTCTATCCACGGGAGTTTCTACTCGCTCCAAAATATCTAAATCCCGTGAAGTAACCAAAAAGGCACCAGGTAAGTTGGAAAGTACTCGTCCAACTTCAATATCCCATACATCATCGAGAATAATCAGCAGTAAGGAAGTAATTAGATTACCATTCTCATCCGGACCCCAAGATGTGCGTTGCTGCTTACGAATTAGAGATCTTCTAAGTCTTTCAAGACTATCATCTAATGTTAGTGAATGACTAGTTGGAAAGTGAAGGGAATCTGACAGATTCTGGTTCGTATTTACATCACGAAAATGATCGCCAAGTTGATTTACTCTGTGTGCTAATCGATCAACAAATTGTATGATGTTCTGTTTAGGATACGAGACGGTATCTGAATTTAAAGTATTGAGAAAAAGTGGCCCAACATGCATCCAGATTACACCTAAAAGGAAAGGTTGATTGGACGATTAGCTCATTAACAGTAAAAGATTTCCCAACATATTTTGCCAAAAATATAAATAATTAAATATCAAAGACAGTAGAAATAGAGCATACGCATGGAATACATCTAAGACACTAATGGGAAGCCTGGTGTCAGTGAGACAATCTTTGAAGTTGATAGCACAAGTACCAACACCTAAAGGTGTATTGAACACTAATCAGATCACTTAGAGAGACATTGGTTGAGCAACGTCGGCCGAATGTCTTAAGATTCCTTGCCAGTAACGACCAATTCACACAAAAAAGTGTAAGTCTGTTAAAATATATCAACTTTTGAAGCGTCACAAGTCACCAGATGACCTATCCCAGATCCACTATAAGGATGGTGACAAACTTCTAATCAGTGAACCGACTGGGAAATTTGTAGAGATTTGAAAAACAGAGTCTTCCATTACCTTGAAATGAAGAGATAGTATTATTCATCTTTAAAAATGGCCTTCGTAAATTATGCAATAGTTATAAAAGCATTAGTGTCTTCTCTATTTGGTTCTGAAATATATCGGCTTCTGTCATTCTCCGTATACTGTGCAAGGAACTAGCTGTTTTCCATTCGGGTTGTGGGTGCACTGATCACGTCATCAATCCTCCGCTAAATACTGGAATCTCGTCAAACTTACTGCAACCCAACAATCGTCGTGCCTTACATTTGTTGAACAGGACCCTATATTGTAACTTTCTGTTAAAGAAAAGTGTACCTGAGAAGTTAGACATTTTAAACGCTTCAAATGAAATGAAGGCACTCAGACACCTCTTTCCAGCATTTCAGTTTAGCAGTTTATGATATTATGAGTCTTCACCAACTGAAGTGGTTGGGACATGTGTTACGTATGTCTAATCACCATCTGTCTGGAGATGTAATGTTAACTCGTGTATGTTTAAGCTGGAAGAAAGTTAGGAGCGATTAAGTTGAACACACGACATCACTTTATGAAGCCAGTGGTTTTTGATTAAAGCCATGTTGGTAGATGCAAACTACTTTGTTGGGGTCCTCAAGATAACCACTATGTGGTTGGAGACATTAGGTAACATGGCCGACAACCACGCAGATGCATTCACCTTTGATCTACTTCTTGATCTTGAGTTCCCATATTCCTTCAGACATATCCTCTGATTCCTTGTTCACAAATCATATTCTCACTGATCAGTTTTTCTTACTACCATTGCCACTACATTTATTTCGACTCCTTTGAAATCGTCACGTTAATTGCATCTTGTGCTAACGTGGTAAGGTAACGCGGGTCAACTTACATTCTTCTCAGACTCAATATCGATTATAACTGATTGAAGTGGGACTGGGCAGGGTCTCACCATTACTCTTCAACTTCACCACTGATAGCATTCTGGAAACGGTTCTAATGTAAGTAGGTAGTGATGGGAGAGATCTGTTACCTGAAAAAAGCTTTCCAAACGTGAGTATGCAGATGACATTATCTAATTGTGAGATGATACTATAAGCTAATCGTAATTAATCAATTAGCAATCAGTTTCTGTAATCATAGCACGTATTTGCATCGTCTAAATGCAAAGTACCACTACAAGGCTGGTTGGAGTCTATCTGCCCTCACGCCTGTGACGAAGCGTGACGAATTTCTTGATGGCCTATTGTACCACGATTTGTGGCTAAATAAGTAAACACAACATACAAATGAAACACATTCATTACTTATAAAACTATCAAAAATCCTATAGCTCTATAGAATTAATGATCAAGGGTCTATATATAGTTTTTTTATTAGAGATAAAAAATTTAGAACACATTTTGGTGAAATGTGGACATACCTCCTGGAAAACAATCAACAAGAAGAGTTGATTCTTGACGCAGAACACTGGCTGATAAAACTGACTTGCCTGACCCAGGAGACCCATGAATCAATAGCCAAGCATTAGTAGGAGGAGGATTGAGATTACCCATAACTTTTGAGTAGTCTTGAAATCGTGGCGTAATATCCATTTCAGCTAACTTATCTGAAGGTATTTTATCAACTCTGAAGTGATCAGCTAACGCTTGTAATTTGTTGGAAAGAGCACTCACCAAATCCGGACGATTAATATAGCGAGTAGGTTTATCTGGAACTGCTCCTTCAAGCAGTAATTCTCTCAAATCTGACAAGCTATGCTCTTTTTTCCTATAAATAGAAGACCGGACCCAATTACACGTTACTGATAGAAAGATAAAAGACAATATCTATGAAAGCGTTTGTATTTTACGCTAAAACAAGAATTTTTAGACTAGTAATACACAGAACGGTAAAAAGTTACTAATTTACATTACAAATCAATAAAACAAAATTCCCATGTTTATAATCACCCTTTTAGCCATAGTCAGTTTATGAGGCTATCGAGATTGTGTTAAATTTTGGAGGATATTACTACGTGAGACCTGAGTAAAATTGTTTCATTTGACTAGCCAAACAGTTATTGAACTAAAACAACTTATTTCGGTTATGAGCCAATTCTATTCTTATTTCCTATATACTCTGCACGTTTGAAAGACTGTTGCTGGAACAGTTATAAAAAGACTAACAGACTGTGTAGCAATAAGAGAAAACTGTTTCCACGGTTCTTAACTTGACTGATGATACACTGACAAATATTTTTCCCTTGCAAATAACAATTGGAAAATCCCCAGAATTTATAACAATGTTTAAATCTAGTAGTAACATTTTTGCCCAATAGGACTATAGTGCATGTACCCTCGAAAAGATCAAATGATTTCTGAATGGGTTCATCCCATGAAATTAGATAACAACCTCATTAAAGCAACACTTATGACAACTGATTAAAATATCGTAGAGATTCGGGAAAAACAGCTACATCTGACTGATACTCCCTATCAGCTTCTACACAACCGAAGAATAAAAATATTCTTGACATTAGGCACAGACAAAAACTCAAAGGAGATGCTGCTAAATGACAGATACTGTAGTACTAGCCAGAGACTTGAATGCACAGGTCGGGCGTCTAGGCACAGAAGAGAGTCGTCTAGGTGGCCGATGGGGACTTGTTGGTCGCAGGACAGATAACGGGGACCGTTTGCTGCAACTGTGCACAAACCACAACCTGTTTCTGGCCAGCACTAACTTCCGGCACAGTCATCGCCGGTGTGCCACCTGGCGTCCTCCCTCTGCATCCCAAGCCTGGACTCAGATTGATCACATCGCGATCAGCTACCGCTGGCGTGGTTGTGTACAAGACTGCCGCTCCTTTTGGAGTACCTATCTGGAGTCTGATCATGCCCTGGTCTGCGCCAATCTCACCTTACTTTTCAGTGGCCGAAGGATTGACCACCACCAACGGATTGATATTAGTAAACTGGCTGCAACTTCTGTTGCAAGTAAGTATCGAGCGGAGCTAGCCTCTAGGCTAGCTACCACCCCACCGAAAAGTATAGATGAGCATTTGTTGCATCTTCACGACGCCATGAAAATGGCGAGTAAAGCCGCTTGCGGCTTCGCGAAACGTCCCGCTTACAAGCACTGGGTTTCTTCTGGCTCCTTACAACTGATGGAAGCCCGTCGGTCTACTCCGGGTGACCGTGAGTTTGACCACAAACGAAGGCTGTTACGTAATGAAATCGGGCAAAGCTTGCGTAAGGACCGGGAAGCCTGGTGGTCGGAGCGTGCTAATGAGATGGAAGCAGCAGCTGCATCTGGTAACTGCCGGAAGCTCTTCCAACTCATCCGAGCCACTGGCAGCAAGAAGTCTGGTGTGAGTGAAACAATCTACGAGGATGATGGGATGCCAATCACTAACATCTCCCGACGTCTTGGACGATGGGCGGAATTTTTCGAAGGGCAGTTCAACTGGCCTGCTGCTCCGGCAACATCAACCAGCTTGTCCTGCCCCCCATGGCCGGTGACGACTGTTCCACCAAACGAGGCGGAAGTCCGCAAGGAACTCCAACTCTTGAAACGTTACAAATCACCTGGCCCAGATGACTTACCTCCGGCTCTTTTTAAAGATGGTGGCGACTTTCTGACTAAGGAATTGACTGTGTTGTTTGGAAAGGTTTGGGAGCAAGAAAGTGTTCCAACATCATGGAATGAGTCAATAGTCGTCCCTATCTTTAAAAAGGGTTCACGTTGTTCCTGCAATAACTATCGGGGGATAAGTCTACTTTGGCTACTATTGGCTTCTATCATTCTTCGTAGGTTGTTTAAAACCCGAGAACGATTGACTCGCGAGGAGCAGGCTGGTTTTCGTTCTGGTCGAGGATGCATTGATCACATCTTCACCCTCCGCCAAATGTTAGAACACCGTCATACTTATCGCAGGCCAACAATCGTAGTGTTTCTTGATATCAGGGCGGCCTTCGACGACATCCTGGAAACAGCTCTGGTGGATGTAAGTAATGGCGGTGTGGATCTGTTGCCTGGAGAAAGACTTCTCGACCTTGAGTATGCGGATGATATTGTCTTACTGTGCGATAATGCCCAAGGCATGCAATCAGCACTTAATCAGTTGGCAATCAGTGTCCGCAGGTACGGTATGTGCTTTGCATCCTCCAAGTGCAAGGTACTCCTACAAGACTGGCAGGATTCTAATCCTGTACTCACCCTGGATGGTGAGGAGATCGAAGTAGTTGAGAAGTTCGTGTATCTAGGTAGCTATATAAGTGCTGGTGGTGGCGTGAGTGATGAGATTGGTGCACGTATAATGAAAGCCAGAGCGGCTTATGCCAATCTGGGCCATCTTTGGCGCCTTCGTGATGTTAGTCTGGCTGTAAAAGGTCGGATCTACAACGCGTCGGTGAGAGCAGTTTTGCTCTATGCTTGTGAAACCTGGCCTCTCCGAGTTGAGGATGTTAGACGTCTCTCTGTGTTCGATCATCGTTGTCTCCGAAGGATTGCTGACATCCAGTGGCAACACCATGTTAGTAATGCAGAGGTTCGGCATCGTGTGTTCGGGCGTAGAGACGATAATTCAATTGGTGTCACCATCTTGAAACACCGACTTTCGGTGGCTTGGACATGTTTTACGAATGTCGTCCCAGAGGCTTCCACGTCGTGCATTATTTGCCGACTCTGGGACTGGTTGGAAAAAGCGGAGAGGAGGTCAGTGTATGACATGGTGTCGTGGCATGAAAGAGAGCTGCAAAGGGCTAGCTTCTGTTGGTCCTTCACGACTCCTTGGTTGGGGTCCGAGAGATGGTGCAACACAGTGGCTAGAGACGTTATCAGATATGGCTCAGAATAGAAGCCAGTGGCGATCCTGCTGCAACCTTCTTTTACTTTCTACATAAAGAATGGTTCTAACTTTCCTAACTGAAAGAGTCTTCTGGTTGTACATTTCAGTCCGCCTTATCTTTTCATCCCTTCTCTTCCTACTTTCATTATTTTGTGTGGCGCATATGTACCTGGTGCCCTTTTGTACCAATATATATGTGTTTAAATAAATAAATAAATAATAAATGCTAAATGGCATAGTTATTAGTCAGACTAAATAAAACCCTTCTGAACATTGAAAGGCAGTCAACCAAAACTTTTTTTAGTGGAAGTAAGATCTTGAGTCGGGAAACCGTTG